>NC_137459.1:156495372-157025498 GCF_964235325.1 Thermobia domestica | reverse complement strand
CCTCATAAAGTGTATGCAGAAAGTAATGAGAATCGCCGCTGCGTGGCGCTCCGTTCACTAGAAGCAAGCTACCCGGAAGGATTGTGGTGAATGATCAAAAGAATAAACGCACTTACGATCTATGCCCTCGTAAACTTTATGCAGAAAGTAATAAGACTAGCCGCTGCGTGGGGCTCCATTCGCTAGAAGCAAGCTACCCAGAGGGATTGTGTTTGATGATCAAAACAATTAACACAGTGAAGCACTATGCTCACACACGTATGTCAAGAAAGTAATGAGACTCGCCGTTGCGTGGCGCTCCATTCGCTTGAAGCCAGCTTCCCGGAGGGATGGTGGCGGATGATCCAACCAATAAACGCACAGAAGCAATATGTTCACACACAGCATGTTTCAAAAAGTAATGAGACTCGCCGTTGCGTGGCGCTCTATTCGCTAGAAGCAAGCTCACCAGGGGATTGAGGTGAATGACCCAACCATATAACGCACTGAAGCACTATGCTCACACACAGTATGTGTCAAGAAAGTAATGAGACTCGCCGCTGCGTGGCGCTCCATTCGCTTGAAACAAGCTCCCCGGAAGGATTGCGGTGGATTATCCAACCAATTAACGCACTGACGAACTATGCTCTCATAAAGTGTATGCACAAAGAAATGAGACTCGCAGCTGCGTGGCGCTCCATTCGCTAAAAGCTAGCTACCAGGAAGGATTGTAGTGGATGATCAAAACAATCAACACACTGAAGTACTATGATCACACACAGTACGTGTCAAGAAAGTAACGAGACTCGCCGCGGCGTGTCGCTCCATTCGCTTGAAGCAAGCTCCCCACATGCCATTAAGATGAGTCTGCCATTAAGACATGATTATAGGCAACGGCATGGGTAGTGAAGCATTAAAAAAAAAAAGCTCCCCGGAGGATTGTGTTGGATGATCCACCAAATTAACGCACTGACGAACTATGCATTCATAAAGTGTATGCAGAAAGTAATGAGACTCGCCGCTGCGTGGCACTCCATTCGCTAGAAGCAAGCTACCCGGAGCGATTGTGTTGGACTATCAAAACAATTAACGCACTGACGAACTATGGCCTCATAAAGTATATGCAGAAAGTAATGAGCCTAGCCACTGCGTGGCGCTCCATTCGCTAGAAGCTAGCTAACCGGAGGGATTGTGTTGGATGATCAAAAAAATAACGCACTGAAGCACTGTGCTCACACACAGTATGTGTCAAGAAAGTAATGATACTCGCCGTTGCTTGGCGCTCCATTCGCTTGAAGCAAGCTCCCCGGAGGGATTGTGCTGGATGATCAAAACAATTAACGCACTGAAGAACTATCCTCACACACAGTATGTGTCAAGAAAGTAATGAGACTCGCCGCTTCGTGACGCTCCATGCGCTTGAATCAAGCTTCGCGGAGGGATTGTGGTAGATAATCCAAACACTAACGCACTGACGAACTATGCCCTCATAAATTTTACGCAGAAAGTAATGTGATTCGCCGCTTCGTGGCGCTCCATTCGCTAGAAGCAAGATACCCAGAATTATTGTGGTGGATGATCAAAACAATTAACGCACTGACGAACCATGCCCTCATAAAATGTATGCAGAAAGTAATGAGACTCGCCGCTGCGTGGCGCTCCATTCGCTTTACGCAAGCTACCCGGAGAGATTGTTGTGGATGATCAAAACCATTAACGCACTGACGAACTATGCCCTCATAAAGTGTATGCAGAAAGTAATAAGACTCGACGCTACGTGGCCTTCCATTCGCTTGAATCAAGCTCCCCGGAGGGATTGTGGTGTATGATCCAACCAATTAACGCACTGAAGCACTATGCTCACACACAATATGTGTCAAGAAAGTAATCAGAATCGCCTCAGCGTGGCCCAATATTCGCTTGACGCAAGCTCCTCGGAGGGATTGTGGTGGATGATCCAACCAATTAACGCACTGAAGCACTATGCTCATACACAGTATGTGTCAAGAAAGTAATGAAACTCGCCACTGCGTGGCGCTCTATTCGCTAGAAGCAAGCTACCCGGAGGGATTCTGGTGGATGATCCAAACAATTAACGCACTGAAGCACTATTCTCACACAGAGAGTATGTGTCCAGAAAGTAATGAGACTCGCCGCAGCTTGGTGGTCCATTCGCTAGAAGCAAGCTCCCCGAAGGGATTGTGTTGGATGATCCAACCAAGTAACGCACTGAAGCACTATGCTCTCACACAGTATGTATCAAGAAAGTAATGAGACTCGCCGCTGCGTAGCGCTCCATTCGGTAGAAGCAAGGTACCCGGAAGGATTGTGGTGGATAATCAAAACTTTTAACCCACTGAAGCACTATGCTCACACACAGTATGTGTCAAGAATGTAATGGGACTCGCCGCTGGGTGGCGCTCCATTCGCTGGAAGCAAGCTACCCTAAGGAATTGTGGTGGATGATCAAAACAATTAACGCACTGACGAACTATCCTCACACACAGTATGTGTGAGGAAAGTAATGAGACTCTCCACAGAGTGGCGCTTCATTCGCTTGAAGCAAACTCCCGGAGGGATTGTGGTGGATGTTCCAACCAATTAACGCACTGAAGCACTATGCTCACACAGAGTATGTGTCAAGAAAGTGATGAGACTCGCCGCTGCGTCGCGCTCCATTCGCTTGACGCAAGCTACCCGGAGGGATTGTGGTGGATGATCAAAAAAATTAACGCACTGACGAACTATGCCCTCATAAAGTGTATGCAGAAAGTAATAAGACTCGCCGCTACGTGGCCTTCCATTCGCTTGAATCAAGCTCCCCGGAGGGATTGTGGTGTATGATCAGACCAATTAACGCACTGAAGCACTATGCTCACACACAATATTTGTCAAGAAAGTAATCAGAATCGCCTCTGCGTGGCCGAATATTCGCTTGACGCAAGCTCCTCGGAGGGATTGTGGTGGAGGATCAAACCAATTAACGCACTGAAGCACTATGCTCATGGACAGTATGTGTCAAGAATGTAATGAAACTCGCCACTGCGTGGCGCTCTATTCGCTAGAAGCAAGCTACCCGGAGAGATTCTGGTGGATGATCCAAACAATTAACGCACTGAAGCACTATTCTCTCACAGAGAGTATGTGTCCAGAAAGAAATGAGACTCGCCGCAGCTTGGTGCTCCATTCGCTAGAAGCAAGCTACCCGGATGGATTTTGGTGGATGATCAAAACATTTAACGCACTGATGAACTATGCCCTCATAAAGTGTATGCAAAAAGTAATGAGACTCGCCGCTGCTTGGCGCTCCATTCGCTTGATGAGAGCTCCCCGGAGGGATTACGTTGGATGATCCAACCAAGTAACGCACTGAAGCACTATGCTCTCACACAGTATGTGTCAAGAAAGTAATGAGACTAGCCGCTGCGTAGCGCTCCATTCGGTAGAAGCAAGATACCCGGAAGGATTGTGGTGGATAATCAAAACTTTTAACCCACTGAAGCACTATGCTCACACACAGTATGTGTCAAGAATGTAATGGGACTCGCCGCTGGGTGGCGCTCCATTCGCTGGAAGAGAGCTACCCTGAGGAATTGTGGTGGATGATCAAAACAATTAACGCACTGACGAACTATCCTCACACACAGAATGTGTGAAGAAAGTAATGAGACTCGCCACAGTGTGGCGCTTCAATCGCTTGAAGCAAACTCCCCGGAGGGATTGTGGTGGTTGTTCCAACCAATTAACGCACTGAAGCACTATGCTCACACAGAGTATGTGTCAAGAAAGTAATGAGACTCGCCGCTTCGTGGCGCTTCATGCGCTTGAATCAAGCTCCGCGGAGGGATTGTGGTGGATGATCCAAACAATTAACGCAGAGACGAACTATGCCCTAATAAAATATATACAAAAAGTAATGAGACTCGCCGCTGCGTGGCGCTCCAATCGCTAGAAGCAAGCTACCCGGATGGATTTTGGTGGATAATCAAAACATTTAACGCACTGATGAACTATGCCCTCATAAAGTGTATGCAAAAAGTAATGAGACTCGCCGCTGCTTGGCGCTCCATTCGCTTGATGAGAGCTCCCCGGAGAGATTGTGGTGGATGAGCCAACCAATAAACCCACTGAAAATTTATGCCCTTATAAAGTGTATGCAGAAAGTAATGAGAATCGCCGCCGCGTGGCGCTCCATTTCTTGACGCAAGCTACCCGGAGAGATTGTGGTGGATGATCAAAACCATTAACGCACTGACGAACTATGCCCTCATAAAGTGTATGCAGAAAGTAATAAGACTCGCCGCTATGTGGATCTCCATTCACTTGAATCAAACTCCCCGGAGGGATTGTGATGTATGATCCAACCAATTAACGCACTGAAGCACTATGCTCACACACAATATGTGTCAAGAAAGTAATGAGACTCGCCACAGAGTGGCGCTTCCTTCGCTTGAAGCAAACTCCCCGGAGGGATTGTGGTGGATGTTCCAACCAATTAACGCACTGAAGCACTATGCTCACACAGAGTATGTGTCAAGAAAGTAATGAGACTCGCCGCTTCGTGGCGCTCCATGCGCTTGAATCAAGCTTCGCGGAGGGATTGTGGTGGATGATCCAAACAATTAACGCACTGACGATCTATGCCCTCATAAAATATATACAAAAAGTAATGAGACTCGCCGCTGCGTGGCGCTCCAATCGCTAGAAGCAAGCTACCCCGATGCATTTTGATGGATGATCAAAACTTTTAACGCACTGGTGAACTATGCCCTCATAAAGTGTATGCTAAAAGTAATGAGACTCGCTGCTGCTTGGCGCTCCAATCGCTAGAAGCAAGCTACCCGGATGGATTTTGGTGGATGATCAAAACATTTAACGCACTGATGAACTATGCCCTTATAAAGTGTATACAGAAAGTAATGAGACTCGCCGCCGCGGGGCGCTCCATTCGCTTGACGCAAGCTACCCGGAGATATTGTGGTGGATGATCAAAACTATTAACGCACTGACGAACTATGCCCTCATAAAGTGTATGCAGAAAGTAATAAGACTCGCCGCTTCGTGGCTCTCCATTCGCTTGAATCAAGCTCTCCGGAGGGATTGTGGTGTATGATCCATTCAATTAACGCTCTGAAGCACTATGATCACAAACAGTATGTGTCAAGAAAGTAATGAGACTCGCCGCTGCGTGCCGCTCCATTCACTTGAAGCTAGCTCCCCAGAAGGATTGTGGTGGATGATGCAACCAATTAACGCACTGAAGCACTATGCTCACGCACAGTATGTGTCCAAAAAGGAGTGAGACTCGCCGCTGCGTGGCGCTCCATTCGCTAGATGCAAGATACCCGGACGGATTGTGGTGGATGATCAAAACAATTAACGCACTGACGAATTATGCCCTCATAAAATGTATGCAGAAAGTAATGAGACTCGCCGCTGCGTGGCGCTTCATTCACTTGAAGCAAGCTCCCCGGAAGGATTGTGGTGGATGATCCAACCAATTAACGCACTGAAGCATTATGCTCACACACAGTATGTGTCAAGAAAGTAATCAGACTCGCCGCTGCGTAGCGCTCCATTCGCTTGAAGCAAGCTACCCGGAGGGATTGTGATGGATGATGAAAACTTTTAACGCACTGACGAACTATGGCCTCATAAATTGTATGCAGAAAGTAATGAGACTCGCCCTTGCGTGGCGCTCCATTCGCTTGAAGCAAGCTCCCCGGAGGGATTGTGGTGGATGATCCAAGCAATTATCGCACTGACGAACTATGCCCTCATAAAGTGTATGCAAAAAGTAATGAACATCGCCGCTTCGTGGCGCTCCATTCACTAGAACAAAGCTACTCGGAAGGATTGTGGTGGATGATCAAAACAATTAACGCACTTACGATCTAAGCCCTCGTAAACTTTATGCAGAAAGTAATGAGACTAGCCGATGCGTGGCGCTCCATTCGCTAGAAACAAGCTACCCAGAGGGATTGTGTTGGATGATCAAAACAATTAACGCACTTACGATCTAAGCCCTCGTAAACTTTATGCAGAAAGTAATGAGACTAGCCGATGCGTGGCGCTCCATTCGCTAGAAACAAGCTACCCAGAGGGATTGTGTTGGATGATCAAAACAATTAACACACTGAAGCACTATGCTCACACACAGTATGTGTCAAAAAAGTAATGAGACTCGCCGTTGCGTGGCGCTCCATTCGCTTGAAGCTAGCTCCCCGGAGGGATTGTGGTGGATGATCCAACCAATAAACGCACAGAAGCAATATGCTCACACACAGCATGTTTCAAAAACGTAATGAGACTCGCCGCTGCGTGGCGCATTATTCGCTAGAAGCAAGCTCACCAGGGGAATTGTGGTGGATGACCCAAACATATAACGCACTGAAGCACTATGCTCACACACAGTAAGTGTCAAGAAAGTAATGACACTCGCCGTGGCGTGGCGCTCCATTCGCTTGAAGCAAGCTTCCCACCTGCCATTAAGATGCGTCTGCCATTAAGATCTGGGCAACGACAGGGGTAGTGGAGGATTTAAAAAAAAAAAAAGCTCCCCGGAGGGATTGTGTTGGATGATCCAACAAATTACCGCACTGACGAACTATGCCCTCATAAAGTGTATGCAGAAAGTAATGAGACTCGCCGCTGCGTGGCACTCCATTCGCTAGAAGCAAGCTACCCGGAGCGATTGTGTTGGATGATCAAAACATTTAACGCACTGATGAACTATGCCCTCATAAAGTGTATGCAGAAAGTAATGAGACTAGCCACTGCGTGGCGCTCCATTCGCTTGAATCAAGCTCCCCGGAGGGATTGTGGTGGATTATCAAAAGAATTAACGCACTGAAGCACTATGCTCACACAAAGTATGTGTCAAGAAAGTGATGATACTCGCCGTTACGTGGCGCTCCATTCGCTTGAAGCTAGCTCCCCGGAGGGATTGTGGTGGACGATCAAAAATATTAACGCACTGTCGAACTATGCCCTTATAAAGTGTATGCAGAAAATAACAAGACTCGCCGCTTCATGGCGCTCCATGCGCTTGAATCAAGCTCCCCGGAGGGATTGTGCTGGATGATCAAAATAATTAACGCACTGACGAACTATCCTCACACGCAGTATGTGTCAAGAAAGTAATGAAACTCGCCGCTGCGTGGCGCTCCATTCGCTAGAATCAAGCTACCCGGAGGGATTGTGGTGGATAATCAAAACAACTAACGCACTGAAGCACTATGCTCACACACAATGTGTGTCAAGAAAGTAATGAGACTCGCAGCTGCGTGGCCCTCCATTCGCTAGAATCAACCTACCCGGAGGGGTTGTGCTGGATGATCAATACAATTAACGCATTGACGAACTATGCCCGCATAAAGTGTATGCAGAAAGTAATGATACTCGCCCTTGCGTGGCCTTCCATTCGCTAGAAGCAAAGTACCCGGAGGGATTGTGTTGGATGATCAAAACAATTAACGCAGCGAAGCACTATGCTCACACACAGTATGTGTCAGGAAAGTATTGAGTCTCGCCGCTGCTTGGCGATCCATTCGCTAGAAGAAAGCTACCCGGAGGGGTTGTGGTGGATTATCAAAACAATTAACGCACTGACGAACTATGCCCTCGTAAATTCTATGCAGAAAGTAATGAGACTCGCCGCTGCATTCCGCTCCATTCGCTACATGCAAGTTACCCGGAGGGATTGTGGTGGATGATCAAAACAATTAACGTACTAAAGAACTATGGCCTCATAAAGTGTATGCAGAAAGTAATGAGACTCGCCGCAGCGTGGCGCTCCATTCGCTCGAAGCAAGCTCCTCAGAGGAATTGAGCTGGAAGATCCAAACAATTAACGCACTGAAGCATTATGCTCACACACAGTATGTGTCAAGAAAGTAATAAGACTCGCCGCTGCGTGGCGCTCCATTCGTTACAAGCAAGCTACCCGGAGGAATTGTGGTCGATGATTCAAACAATTAACGTACTGACGAACTATGCCCAAATAAAGATTATGCAAAAAGTAATGAGACTTGCCAGCGCGTAGCGCTCCATTCGCTAGAAGCAAGCTACCAGGAGGGATTGTGGTGGATGATCAAAACAATTAACGCATTGACGAACTATGCACTCATAAAGTTTAATCAGAAAGTAATGAGACTCGCCGCTGCGTGGCGCTCCATTCGTTAGAATCAAGCTACTCGGATGGATTGTGGTTGATGATCAAAACAATTAACGCAATGATGCACTATCCTCACACACAGTATGTGTCAAGAAAGTAATGAGACTCGCCGCTGCGTGGCGCTCCATTCGCTAGAATCAAGCTACTCGGATGGATTGTGGTCGATGATCAAAACAATTAACGCACTGAAGCACTATGCTCACACACAGTATGGGACAAGAATGTAATGAGACTCGCCGCTGTGTGGTGCTCCATTTGCTTGAAGCAAGCTCCCCGGAGGTATTGTGGTGGATGATCAAAACAATTAACGCACTGATGCACTATGTTCACACACAGTATGTGTGAAGAAAGTAATGAGACTCGCCGCTGCGTGGCGTTCCATTAACTTTAAGGAAGCTCCCAGTAGGGATTGTGGTGGATGATCTAAGCAATTAACGCACTGAAACACTATGCTCACACACAGTATGTGTCAAGAATTTAATGAGACTCGCCGCTGTGTGGCGCTCCATTCGCTAGAAGCAAGCTACCGGGATGGGTTGTGGTGGATGATCAAAACAATTAACTCACTGACGAACTATCTCCTTATAAAGTGTATGCAGAAAGTAGTGAGACTCGCCGCTGCGTAGCGCTCCATTCGTTTGAAGCAAGCTCCCCGGAGTGATTGTCGTGGATGATCCAACCAATTAACGCACTAAACCACTATGCTCACACACAGTATGTGTGAAGAAAGTAATGAGACTCGCCGCTGCATTCCGCTCCATTCGCTACATGCAAGTTACCCGGAGGGATTGTGGTGGATGATCAAAACAATTAACGTACTAAAGAACTATGGCCTCATAAAGTGTATGCAGAAAGTAATGAGACTCGCCGCAGCGTGGCGCTCCATTCGCTAGAAGCAAGCTACCCGGAGGGATTGTGGTGGATGATCAAAAAATTTACATACTGAAGCACCATGGTCACACACAGTATGTGTCAAGAAAGTAATAAAACCGGCCGCTGCGTGGCGCTCCATTCGTTACAAGCAAGCTACCCGGAGGGATTGTGGTGGATGATTCAAACAATTAACGTACTGACGAACTATGCCCAAATAAAGATTATGCAAAAAGTAATGAGACTTGCCAGTGCGTGGAGCTCCATTCGCTAGAAGCAAGCTACCAGGAGGGATTGTGGTGGATGATCAAAACAATTAACGCATTGACGAACTATGGACTCATAAAGTTTATGCAGAAAGCAATGAGACTCGCCGCTGCGTGGCGCTCCATTCGCTAGAATCAAGCTACTCGGATGGATTGTGGTGGATGATCAAAACAATTAACGGACTGAAGCACTATGCTCACACACAGTATGTGTCAAGAATGTAATGAGACTCGCCGCTGTGTGGTGCTCCATTCGCTTGAAGCACGCTCCCCGGAGGGATTGCGGTGGATGATCAAAACAGTTAACGCACTGATGCACTATGCTCACACATAGTATGTGTCAAGAAAGTAATGAGACTCGCCGCTGCGTGGCGTTCCATTAACTTTAAGGAAGCTCCCCGTAGGGATTGTGGTGGATGATCTAAGCAATTAACGCACTGAAACACTATGCTCACACACAGTATGTGTCAATAATGTAATGAGACTCGCCGCTGTGTGGCGCTCCATTCGCTAGAAGCAAGCTACCGGGATGGGTTGTGGTGGATGATCAAAACAATTAACGCACTGACGAACTATCCCCTTATAAAGTGTTTGCAGAAAGTAGTGAGACTCGCCGCTGCGTGGCTCTCCATTCGCATGAAGCAAGCTCCCCGGAGTGATTGTCGTGGATGATCCAACCAATTAACGCACTAAACCACTATGCTCACACACAGTATGTGTCAAGAAAGTAATGAGACTATCCGCTGCGTGCCGCTCCATTCGCTTGAAGCAAGCTCCCCGGAGTGATTGTGGTGGATGATCAAAATTATTAACTCACTGATGCACTATGCTCACACACAGTATGTGTCAAGAAAGTAATGAGACTCGCCGCTGAGTGGTGTTCCATTAGCTTTAGGGAAGCTCCCCGTAGGGATTGTGGTGGATGATCTAAGCAATTAACGCACTGAAACACTATGCTCACACACAGTATGTGTGAAGAAAGTAATGACACTTGCCGCAGCGTGGCCCTCCATTCACTAGAAACAAGCTCCCCGGAGGGATTGTGGTGGATGATCCAGCCAATTAACGAACTGTAGCACTATGTTCACACACAGTATGTGACAAGAAAGTAATGAGACTCGCCGCTGCGTGGGGCTTGATTCGCTTGAAGCAATTTCCCCGGAAAGATTGTGGTGGATGATCCAACCAATTAACGCACTGAAGAACTATGATCACACACAGTATATGTCATGAAAGTAATGAGACTCGCCACTGCGTGGCGCTCCATGCACTAGAAGCAAGCTACCCGGAGGGATTGTGTTGGATGATCCATCCAAAAAACGCACTGAAGCACTATGCTCACACACAGTATGTGTGAAGAAAGTAATGACACTTGCCGCAGCGTGGCCCTCCATTCGCTAGAAGCAAGCTACCCGGAGGGGTTGTGGTGGATGATCAAAACAATTAATGCATTGACGAACTATGCCCTCATAAAGGGTATGCAGAAAGTAATGATACTCGCAATTGCGTTGCCCTCCATTCTCTAGAAGAAAACTGCCCGGAGTGATTGTGGTGGATGATCAAATCAATTAACGCACTGAAACACTATGCCCTCATAAAGCGCATGCAGAAAGTAATGAGTCTCGACGCTGTGTGGCGCTCCGTTCGCTAGAAGCATGCTACCCGGAGGGATTGTGGTGAATGATCAAACCAATTAACGCACTGAAGCACTACATTCATACACAGTATGTGTCAAGAAAATAATGAGACTGGCCGCTGCGTGGCGCTCCATTCGCTAGAAGCAAACTACCCGGAGGGATTGTGTTGGATGATCAAAATAATTAGCGCAGTGAAGCATTATGCTAACACACAGTATGCGTCAAGAAAGTAACGAGATTCTCGCCGCTGGTGGCGCTCCATTATCTCGAAGCAAGCTCCCCGGAGGGTTTTGTCATAGATGATACAACTAATTAACGCACTGAAGCACCACGCTCACACACAATATGCGTCAAGAAAGTAATGAGTCTCGCCGCTGCGTGGCACTCCATTCGCTAGAAGCAAGCTACCAGGAGGGATTGTGGGGGATAATCGAAATGATTAACGTACTGACGAGCTATGCCCTAATAAAGTGTATGCAAAAAGTAATGAGACTTGCCATCGCGTGGCGCTTCATTCGCTAGAAGCCAGTTAACCATAGGGATTGTGGTGGATGATACAAGCAATTAACGCACTGACGTGCTATTTCCTCATAAAGTGCATGCAAAATGTAATTAGACTCGCCGCTGCGTGGCCTCTATTCGCTAGAAGCAAGCTAACCACAGGTGTTGTGTTGGATGATCAAAAAAAATAAAAAACTGAAGTACTATGCTCACACACAGTATGTGTCAAGAAAGTAATGAGACTCGCCTCTGCGTGGCGCTCCGTTCACTTGAAACAAGTTCTCCGGAGGGATTGTGGTAGATGATCAAAACAACTAACGCACTGACGAACTATGCCCTCATAAAATGTATGCAAAAAGTAATAAGACTCGCCGCTGCGTTGCGCTCCATTCGCTTGACGCAACCTCCTCGGAGGGATTGTGGTGGATGATTCAACCAATTAACGCACTGAAGCACTATGCTCACACGCAGTAATGTTCAAGGAAGTAATGAGACTCGCCGCTGCATCGCGTCCCATTCGCTAGAAGCAAGCTCTCCCGAGGGATTGTGGTCGATGATCTAACCAACTAACACACTGAAGCACTATGCTCGTACACAGTATGTGTCAAGAAAGTAATGAAACTGGCCACTGCGTGGCGCTCCATTCGCTAGGAGCAAGGTACCCGGAGGTATTCTGGTGGATGATCCAAGCAATAAACGCACTGAAGCACTATTCTCACACACCAAGTATGTGTCCAGAAAGTAATGAGACTCGCAGCAGCTTGGTGCTCCATTCGCTAGAAGCAAGCTCCCCGGAGGGATTGTGTTGGATGATCCAACCAAGTAACGCACTGAAGCACTATGCTCTCACACACAATGTGTCAAGAGAGTAATGAGACTCGCCGCTGCGTAGCGCTCCATTCGGTAGAAGCTAGCTACCCGGAAGGATTGTGGTGGATAATAAAAAATTATTAACCCACTAAAGCACTATGCTCACACACAGTATGTGTCAAGAATGTAATGAGACTCGCCGCTGGGTTGCGCTCCATTCGCTGGAAGCAAGCTACCGTGAGAATTGTGGTGGACGATGCAAAAATTAACGCAATGACGAACTATGGCCTCATAAAATGTATACAAAAGTAATGAGACACGCCGCTGCGTGGCGCTCCAATCGCTAGAACCAAGCTACCCGGAGGGATTGTGGTGGACGATCAAAACATTTAACGCACTGATGAACTATGCCATCATAAAGTGTATGCAAAAAGTAATGAGACTTCCCGCTGCTTGTCGCTCCATTCGCTTGAAGAGAGCTCCCCGGAGAGATTGTGGTGGATGAGCCAACCAATAAACCCACTGAAGATTTATGCCCTTATAATGTGTATGCACAAAGTAATGAGACTCGCCGCCGCGTGGCGCTCCATTCGCTGGAAGCAACCTACCCGCAAGGATAGTTATGGATGATTCAAACAATTAACGCACTTTTGAAGAATTTCCACATAAAGTGTATGCAGAAAGTAATGAGACTCGCCCCTGTTTAGCGCTCCATTCGCTTGAAGCAAGCTCCCCGCAGAGATTGTGGTAGTTGATCCAAACTATTAACGCACTGAAGCACTATGCTCACACACAGTATGTGTCAAGAAAGTAATGAGATTCGCCTCTGGGTGGCGCTCCATTCGCTAGAAGCAAGCCATTCGGAGGGATTGTGGTGGATAATCAAAACAATTAACGCACTGACGAACTATGCCCTAATAAAGTGTATGCAAAAAGTAATTAGACTCGCCGCTGCGTGGCGCTCCATTCGCTTGAAGCAAGCTTCCCGGAGGGATTGTGTTTGTTGATCCAACCAATTAACGCACTGAAGCGCTATGCTCACACACAGTATGTGTCAAGAAAGTAATGAGACTCGCCGCTGCGTGGCCTCCATTCGGTAGAAGCAAGCTACCCGGAGGGATTGTGGTGGATGATCCAACCAATTAACGCACTGAAGCACTATGCTCACACACAGTATGTGTCAAGAATGTAATGAGACTCGCCGCTTCGTGGCTCTCCATTCGCTAGAAGCAAGCTACCCGGAGGGATTTTGGTGGATGATCAAAAATATTAACGCACTCACGAACTATTCCCTTATAAAGTGTATGGAGAAAGTAATGAGACTCGCCGCTGCCTGGCGCTCCATTCGCTTGAAGCAAGCTCACCGGAGGGATTGTGGCAGATGATCAAAAATTAACGCACTGAAGCACTATGCTCACACACAGTATGTGTCAGGAAAGTAATGAGATTCGCCGCTGCGTGGCGTTCCATTAGCTTAAAGCAAGCCACCCGGAGGCATTGTGGTTGATGATCAAAAAAATTAACGCATTGACGAGCTATGCCCTCATAAAGTGTATGGAGAAAGTAATGAAACTCGCCAGTGCGTTGCGCTCCATTCGCTAGAATCAAGCTACTAGGAGGGATTGTGGTGGATAATCAAAACAATTAACGCACTGAAGCACTATGCTCACACACAGTATGTGTCAAGAAATTAATGAGACTCGCCGCTGCGTGGCGCTCCATTCGCTAGAAGCAAACTACCCGGAGGGATTGTGTTGGTTGATCAAAACAATTAACGCAGCGAAGCACTGTGCTCACACACAGTATGTCAGGAATGTAGCGAGATTCTCGCCGATTTGTGGCGCTCCATTCGCTAGAAGCAAGCAACCCGGAAAGATAGTGTTGGATGATCAAAACAATTAACGCACTGACGAACTATGCCCTCATAAAGAGTATGCAGAAAGTAATGAGAATAGCCACTGCATGGCGCTCCATTCGCTTGAAGCGAGCTCCCCGGAGGGATTGTGGTGGATGATCAAAACAATTAACGCACTGAAGCACTATGCTCACACACAGTATGTGCAAAGAAAGTAATGAGACTCGTCCTTGCGTGGCCCTCCATTCGCTAGAAGCAAGCTACCCGGAGGGATTGTGGTGGATGATCCAACCAATTCCCGCATTGAAGCACTATGCTCACACACAGTAATTGTCAAGAAAGTGATAAGACTCTCCTCTGCGTGGCGCTCCATTCGCTAGAAGCAAGCTACCCGGAGGGATTGGCGTGGATGATCCTAAGAATTAACGCACTGCAGCACTATGTTCACACACAGTATGTGTCAAGAAATTAAAGAGACTCTCCGCTGCGAGGAGCTCCATTCGCTTGAAGCAAGCTGCCCGGAGGAATTGTGGTGGATGATCCAACCAATTAGCGCGCTGAAGCACTATGCTCACACACAGTGTGTGTCGAGAAAGTAATGACACTCGTCGTTGCGTGGCCCTCCATTCGCCAGAAGCAAGCTACCCGGAGGGATTGTGGTGGATAATCCAACCAATTCCCGCACTGAAGCACTATGCTCACACACAGTAATTGTCAAGAAAGTGATAAGACTCTCCTCTGCGTGGCGCTCCATTCGCTAGAAGCAAGCTACCCGGAGGGATTGTGGCGGATGATCCTAAGAATTAACGCACTGCAACACTATGTTCACACACAGTATGTGTCAAGAAATTAAAGAGACTTTCCGCTGCGAGGCGCTCCATACGCTTGAAGCAAGCTGCCCGGAGGAATTGTGGTGGATGATCCAATCAATTAACTCGCTGAAGCAATATGCTCACACACAGTGTGTGTCAAGAAAGTAATGAGACTCCCCTCTGCGTGGCGCTCCATTCGCTAGAAACAAGCTATTCTGAGGGATTGTGTTGGATGATCAAAACAACTAACGCACTGACCAACTATCGCCTTATAAAGTGTATGCAGAAATTAGTGATACTCGCCGCTGGGTTGCGCTCCATTCGCTAGGAGCAAGCTACCCGGTGGGATTGGGGTGGATGATCCAAAAATTTAACGCGCAGAAGCACTATGCTCACACACAGTATGTGTCAAGACAGTAATGAGACGCCGCTGCGTGGCGATCTATTTGCTAGAAGCAAGGTACCCGGTGGGATTTTTGTGAATGAACAAAAAAATTAATGCACTGACGAACTAGGACCTCATAAAGTGTTTGCAGAAAGTAATGAGTTTCGCCCCTGCGTGGCGCTCCATTCGCTAGAAACAAGCTACCCGGAGGGATTGTGGTGGACGATCATAACAATTAACGCACTGAAGCACTATGCTCAACCACAGTATGTGTCAAGAAAGTAATGAGGCTCCCCTCTGCGTGGCGCTCCATTCGCTAGAAGCAAGCTATTCGGAGGGATTGTGTTGGATGATCAAAACAATTAACGCACTGACCTACTATCGCCTTATAAAGCGTATGCAGAAATTAGTGAGACTCGCCGCTGAGTTGCGCTCCATTCGCTAGAAGCAAGCTACCCGGAGGGATTGGGGTGGATGATCCAAAAATTTAACGCGCAGGAGCACTATGCTCACACACAGTATGTGTCAAGACAGTAATGAGACGCCGCTGCGTGGCGCTCCATTCGTTAGAAGCAAGCTACCCGGAGGGATCGTGGTGCATGATAATAACAATTAACGCACTGAAGCACTATGCTCACACACAGTATGTGGCAAGAAAGTGATAAGACTCTCCTCTGCGTCGCGCTCCATTCGTTAGAAGCAAGCTATCCGGAGGGATCGTGGTGGAAGATCAAAACAATTAACGCACTGACGAACTATGCCCTCATAAAGTGTATGCCGAAAAAAATGAGACTCGCCGCTGCGTGGCGCTCCATTTGCTAGAAGAAAGCTACCCCGAGGGATTGTGGTGGTTGATAATAACAATTAACGCACTGAAGCACTATGCTCACACACAGTATGTGGCAAGAAAGTGATAAGACTTTCCTCTGCGTCGCGCTCCATTCGTTAGAAGCAAGCTATCCGGAGGGATCGTGGTGGAAGACCAAAACAATTAACGCACTGACGAACTATGCCCTCATAAAGTGTATGCCGAAAAAAATGAGACTCGCCGCTGCGTGACGCTCCATTCTTTAGAAGCAAGCTACTCGGAGGGATTCTGGTGGGTGATCCAACAAATTAACGCCCTGAAGCACTATGCTTACACACAGTGTGTGTCAAGAAAGTGATAAGACTCTCCTCTGCGTGGCGCTCCATTCGCTAGAAGCAAGCTACCCGGAGGGATTGTGGTGGATGATCATAACAATTGACGCACTAAAGCACTATGCTCACACAAAGTATGTGTCAAAAAAGTAATGAAACTCGCCGGTTGCGAAGCGCTCCATTCGTTAGAAGCAAGCTACTCGGAAAAATTCTGGTGAATGTTCAAAACATTTAACGCACTGATGCACTATGCTCACACACAGTATGTGCAAAGAAATTAAAGAAACTCGCCGCTGCGAGGGGCTCCATTCGCTAGAAGCAAGCTCCCCGCAGGGATTGTGGTGGATGATCCAGCCAATTAACGAACTGAAGCACTATGCTCACACACAGTATGTGACAAGAAAGTAATGAGACTCGCCTCTGCGTGGCCCTCGATTCGCTTGAAGCAATTTCCCCGGGGGGATTGTGGTAGATGATCCAACCAATTAACGCACGTTGTTTGTTTTGTTTTTTTTTTTTTTTTTGTTTTAAGGCCTCCACATTCCCCTGCCGTTGCCAATTACTTTTGGACTTATTATAGGGCAGTCGCAACTTTGCCTCTGCCTTTATTTTCTCTCTTTACTTTTATTTTCGTGTATCTCTCTCTCTTTTTTTCGGCTATTATTCCTCAGCAGGTTGAGGTGAGGCATATTTTACTAGCATGGCATCTAATACTTTAAACCATGCCCTTTAATGTACCTTTTTTATTTTTTTTATTTCATTTTTATTATTATTATTTTCTTTTTTTACAAAAAAAACGGACAAACCTATAAAAGAATATTACATATATATAAAAGATAAATTTTCTTTTTTTTATCATTTGTCATTCATTAAAAACTATTTTTTTTTTTTTGCACTATTTTGGGCTGCTTCCTTTACCGCCACCTGAAAGTAAATTAAAAAGAATATACATTAATAACAATATAACAACAAGAGACACAGTGCGAAACAAATATTGGTTTGTACAAATTTCTTCAGAGTTTTTCCTGTCTTTTATTACTTCTTTTTATGTTATTACTAGCAGCGTTCACCCCGCTTCGCTGCGGTCACCCCGGAACGCAATAATCTTTGTTACTTAGATAATTTTTACTTTTTCGCTTTCAAGTGATATGATAAAAACCATAGAAGATTGCAGTAAATGTTAACATTATATCGCCTGTCATTTATGTTAACCCGCCCCGCTTCGCTGCGGTCACCCCGGAACGCAATAAACTTTGTTACTTAGATAATTTTTACTTTTTCGCTTTCAAGTGATATGATAAAAACCATAGTAGATTGCAGTAAATGTTAACATTATATCGCCTGTCATTTATGTTAACCCGCCGATTGACACGGTCATGCGGGTTGCATATAAATACGTTTATTTTTACCTATGATGAACTAACAAAGGATTTGTACGATATGGACACTTGAATGGTCAATTATCTCAAGACACTGGTAATTAAAAATTAAAGTGATATGATAAAAACCATCTAGGGTCCAAATCCTAATAACCCCCCAAAATTGAAAGAAATTGGTTCAGCCGTATTAGCGTGATGAGGGAACAAAGGATTTGTGCGTTCTCTTTTATATATAAGATAGCAGCGTTCACCCCGCTTCGCTGCGGTCACCCCGGAACGCAATAAACTTTGTTACTTAGATAATTTTTACTTTTTCGCTTTCAAGTGATATGATAAAAACCATAGAAGATTGCAGTAAATGTTAACATTATATCGCCTGTCATTTATGTTAACCCGCCCCGCTTCGCTGCGGTCACCCCGGAACGCAATAAACTTTGTTACTTAGATAATTTTTACTTTTTCGCTTTCAAGTGATATGATAAAAACCATAGTAGATTGCAGTAAATGTTAACATTATATCGCCTGTCATTTATGTTAACCCGCTGAGTGACACGGTCATGCGGGTTGCATAAAAATACGTTTATTTTTACCTATGATGAACTAATAACAAAGGATTTGTACGTATGGACACTTGAATGGTCAATTATCTCAAGACACTGGTAATTAAAAATTAAAGTGATATGATAAAAACCATCTAGGGTCCAAATCCTAATAACCCCCCAAAAATGAAAGAAATTGGTTCAGCCGTATTAGCGTGATGAGGGAACAAAGGATTTGTGCGTTCTCTTTTATATATATAGATTTGTTTATTTCTTGAGATCGCAACAAACATTCACATATAGGACACACAATTAACAATATGACACTAGCACTGACACTAAACACTAAACACAAAACAAGAGTAGCGTCTTCCTATTCCGGTTTTCATTCCAGGAATTTTATAAAATGCATTTATTATTCAATTAACGCACTGAAGAACTATGATCACACAAAGTATTTGTCATGAAAGTAATGAGACTCGCCGCTGCGTGGCGCTCCATTCACTAGAAGCAAGCTACCCGGAGGGTATGTGTTGGATGATCCAACCAATCAACGCACTGAAGCACTATGCTCACACACAGTATGTGTCAAGAAAGTAATGAGACTCGCCGATGCGTGGCGCTCCATTCGCTAGAAGCAAGATACCCGGAGGGAGTCTGGTGGATGACCATAACAATTATCGCACTGACGAACTGTGCACTCATAAAATATATGCAGAAAATAACGAGACTCGCCACGGCGTGCCGCTCTATTCGCTATAAGAAAGCTCTAGGGACGGATTGTGGTGGATGATGCAACCAATTAACGCACTGAAGCACTACGATCACCTACAGTATATGTCAAGAAAGTAATGAGACTCGCTGCTGAGTGTCGCTCCATTCGATAGAAGCAAGCTCCCCCGAGGGATTCTGGTGGATGTTCAAAACAATTAACGCACTGAAACACTATGCTCACCACGGTATGTGTCAAGAAAGTAATGAGACTCGCCGCTGCTTGGCGTTCCATTAGCTTGCAGGAAGCTCCCCGTGGGGATTCTGGTGGATGATGCAACCAATTAACGCACTGAAGCACTATGCTCACACACAGTATGTGTCAAGAATGTAATGAGACTCGCCGCTGCGTGGCGCTCCATTCGATAGAAGCAAGCTCCCCCGAGGGATTGTGGTTAATTATCAAACAATTAACGTGCTGACGAACTATGCCTTCATAAAGTGTATGCAGAAAGTAATGAGACTCGCCGCTGCGTGGCGCTCCTTTCGCTAGAAGCAAGCTACCCGGAGGGATTCTGGTGGATGTTCAAAACAATTAACGCACTGAAACACAATGCTCACCACGGTATGTGTCAAGAAAGTAATGAGACTCGCCGCTGCTTGGCGTTCCATTAGCTTGCAGGAAGCTCCCCGTGGGGATTCTGGTGGATGATGCAACCAATTAACGCACTGAAGCACTATGCTCACACACAGTATGTGTCAAGAATGTAATGAGACTCGCCGCTGCGTGGCGCTCCATTCGATAGAAGCAAGCTCCCCCGAGGGATTGTGGTTAATTATCAAACAATTAACGTGCTGACGAACTATGCCTTCATAAAGTGTATGCAGAAAGTAATGAGACTCGCCGCTGCGTGGCGCTCCATTCGCTTGAAGCAACCTCCCCGGAGTGATTGTGGTGGATGATCAAAACAATTAACGCACTGAAGCACTATGCTCACACACAGTATGTGTCAAGAAAGTAATGAGACTCGCCGCTGCGTGGCGCTCGATTTGCTTGAAGCAATTTCCCCGGGGAGATTGTGGTGGATGATCCAACCAATTAACGCACTGAAGTACTATGATCACAAACAGTATGTGTCATGAAAGTAATGAGACTCGCCGCTGCGTGGGGGGCGCGGTGGCTCAGTGGTAGAGGGGGGCGCGGTGGCTCAGTGGTAGAGCGTTCACCTCTGGTGCTTGGGGTCCCGGGTTCGATCCCAGCCCCCGCCAAGTGAACTTTGTGGTGGACAAACACCGTGCTCGTGGGTTTTCTCGGGGTTCTCCCGTTTCCTCCCACTTTCTTCATTCCACCATTTCACTCATCTCTCATTATCACCGTCTCCTTTAGCCTAACCGGCATAACCGTGGGACGTAAAACTTACAGATTTCATTTCATTTTTCATTTCGCCCCTGCGTGGCGCTCCATTCGCTAGAAGCCAGCTACCCGGAGGGTATGTGTTGGATGATCCAACCAATTAACGCACTGAAGCAATATGCTCACACACAGTATGTGTCAAGAAACTAATGTGACTCGCCGCTGTGTTGCGCTCCATTCGCTTGAAGCAAGCTCTTCTTAAGGATTGTGGTGGATGATCAAGGAATTAACGCACTGAAGCACTATGCTCATATACAGTATGTGTCAAGAATATAATGAGACCCGCCGCTGCGTGGCGCTCCTTTCGCTAGAAGCAAGCTACCCGGAGGGATTCTGGTGGATGATCAAAACAATTAACGCACTGAAGCACTTGCTCACACACAGTATGTGTCAAGAATGTAATGAGACTCGCCGCAGCGTGGCGCTCCATTCGCTAGAAGAAAGCTACCGAGAGGATTGTGGTTGATTATCAAACAATTAACGTCTTGACGAACTATGCCTTCATAAAGTGTATGCAGAAAGTAATGAGACTCGCCGCTGCGTGGCGCTCCGTTCGCTTGAAGCAGGCTCCCCGGAGTGATTGTGGTGGATGATCCAACCAAATAACGCACTAAACCACTATGGTCACACACAGTATGTGTCAAGAAAGTAATGAGACTCGCCGCTGCGTGGCGTTCCATTTGCATGAAGGAAGCTCCCCGTAGGGATTGTGGTGGATGATCAAAACAATTAACGCACTGAAGCACTATGCTCACACACAGTATGTGTCATGAAAGTAATGAGATTCGCCGCTGCGTAGCGCTCGAATCGCTTGAAGCAATTTCCCCGGGGGGATTGTGGTGGATGATCCAAACAATTAACGCACTGAAGAACTATGATCACACACAGTATGTGTCATGAAAGTAATGAGACTCGCCGCTGCGTGGCGCTAAATTCGCTAGAAGCAAGCTCCTTGGAGGGATTGTGGTGGATGATCCAGCATAATAAGGAACTGAAGCACTATGCTCACACACAGTATGTGACAAGAAATTAAGGAGACTCGCCGCTTCGTGGCGCTCCATTCGCTTAAAGCAATTTCCCCGGGGGGATTGTGGTGGATTATCAAGCCAATTAACGTGCACTCATAAAATATATGCAGAAAATAACGAGACTCGCCACGGCGTGCCGCTCTATTCGCTATAAGAAAGCTCTAGGGACGGATTGTAGTGGATGATGCAACCAATTAACGCACTGAAGCACTACGATCACCTACAGTATATGTCAAGAAAGTAATGAGACTCGCTGCTGAGTGTCGCTCCATTCGATAGAAGCAAGCTCCCCCGAGGGATTGTGGTTGATGATCCAACCGAGTAACGCACTGAAGCACTAGGCTCACACACACTATGTGACAAGAAAGTAATGAGACTCGCCGCAGCGTGGCGCACCATTCGCTAAAGGCAAGCTAACCGGAGGGATTGTAGTGGTTGATCAAAACATTTAACGCACTGACGAACTATGTCATCATAAAGTATATGCAGAAAGTAATTATACTCGCCGCTGCCTGGCGCTCCATTCGCTAGATGCAAGCTACCCAATCGGATTTTGGTGTATGATCGAACCCATTAACGCACTGACACACTTTCCTCACACACAGTATGTGTCAAGAAAGTAAAGAAACTTGCCGCCGCGTGGCCCTCCATTCGCTAAAAGCAAGCTACCCGAAGGGATTCTGGTGGATGATCAAAACAATTAACGCACTGAAGCACTTGCTCACACACAGTATGTGTCAAGAATGTAATGAGACTCGCCGCAGCGTGGCGCTCCATTCGCTAGAAGAAAGCTACCGAGAGGGTTGTGGTGGATGTTCAAAACAATTAACGCACTAAAACACTATGCTCACCACGGTATGTTTCAATAAAGTAATGAGACTCGCTGCTGCGTTGCGTTCCATTAGCTTAAAGGAAGCTCCCCGTGGGGATTGTGGTGGATGATCCAACCAATTAACGCACTGAAGCACTATGCTCACACACAGTATGTGTCAAAAATGTAATGAGACTCGCCGCTGCGTGGCGCTCCTTTCGCTAGAAGCATGCTACCCGGTGGGATTCTGGTGTATGATCCAACCAATTAACGCACTGAAGAACTATGATCACACACAGTATGGGTCATGAAAGTAATGAGACTCGCCGCTGCTTGGCGCTCCATTCGATAGAAGCAAGCTCCCGGAGTGATTGTGGTGGATGTTCAAAACCATTAACGCACTGAAACACTATGTTCACCACGGTATGTGTCAAGAAAGTAATGAGACTCGCCGCTACGTGGCGCTCCATTCGCTTGAAGCAAGCTCCCGGAGTGATTGTGGTGGATGATCCAACCAAATAACGCACTAAACCACTATGCTCATACACAGTATGTGTCAAGATACTAATGAGACTCGCCGCTGCGTGGCGCTCCATTCGCTTGAAGCAAGCTCCCCGGAGGGATTGTGGTGGATGATCAAACAATTAACGCACTGAAGCACTATGCTCACACACACCATGTGTCAAAAACTTAATGAGACTCGCCGCTGCGTGGCGCTCCTTTCGCTAGAAGCAAGCTACCCGGAGGGATTCTGGTGGATGTTCAAAACAATTAACGCACTGAAACACTATGCTCACCACGGTATGTGTCAAGAAAGTAATGAGACTCGCCGCTGCTTGGCGTTCCATTAGCTTGCAGGAAGCTCCCCGTGGGGATTCTGGTGGATGATGCAACCAATTAACGCACTGAAGCACTATGCTCACACACAGTATGTGTCAAGAATGTAATGAGACTCGCCGCTGCGTGGCGCTCCATTCGATAGAAGCAAGCTCCCCCGAGGGATTGTGGTTAATTATCAAACAATTAACGTGCTGACGAACTATGCCTTCATAAAGTGTATGCAGAAAGTAATGAGACTCGCCGCTGCGTGGCGCTCCATTCGCTTGAAGCAACCTCCCCGGAGTGATTGTGGTGGATGATCAAAACAATTAACGCACTGAAGCACTATGCTCACACACAGTATGTGTCAAGAAATGAATGAGACTCGCCGCTGCGTGGCGCTCCACTCGCTAGAAGCAAGCTCCTTGGAGGGATTGTGGTGGATGATCCAGCATATTAGCGAACTGAAGCACTATGCTCACACAAAATATGTGACAAGAAAGTAATGAGACTCGCCGCTGCGTGGCGCTCGATTTGCTTGAAGCAATTTCCCCGGGGAGATTGTGGTGGATGATCCAACCAATTAACGCACTGAAGTACTATGATGACAAACAGTATGTGTCATGAAAGTAATGAGACTCGCCGCTGCGTGGGGGGCGCGGTGGCTCAGTGGTAGAGGGGGGCGCGGTGGCTCAGTGGTAGAGCGTTCACCTCTGGTGCTTGGGGTCCCGGGTTCGATCCCAGCCCCCGCCAAGTGAACTTTGTGGTGGACAAACACCGTGCTCGTGGGTTTTCTCGGGGTTCTCCCGTTTCCTCCCACTTTCTTCATTCCACCATTTCACTCATCTCTCATTATCACCGTCTCCTTTAGCCTAACCGGCATAACCGTGGCACGTAAAACTTACAGATTTCATTTCATTTTTCATTTCGCCCCTGCGTGGCGCTCCATTCGCTAGAAGCCAGCTACCCGGAGGGTATGTGTTGGATGATCCAACCAATTAACGCACTGAAGCAATATGCTCACACACAGTATGTGTCAAGAAACTAATGTGACTCGCCGCTGTGTTGCGCTCCATTCGCTTGAAGCAAGCTCTTCTTAAGGATTGTGGTGGATGATCAAGGAATTAACGCACTGAAGCACTATGCTCATATACAGTATGTGTCAAGTATATAATGAGACCCGCCGCTGCGTGGCGCTCCTTTCGCTAGAAGCAAGCTACCCGGAGGGATTCTGGTGGATGATCAAAACAATTAACGCAGTGAAAAACTATGATCACACACAGTATGTGTCATGAAAGTAATGATACTCGCCGCTGCTTGGCGCTCCATTTGATAGAAGCAAGCTCCCCCGAGAAATTGTGGTTGATTATCAAACAATTAACGTCCTGACGAACTATGCCTTCATAAAGTGTATGCAGAAAGTAATGAGACTCGCCGCTGCGTGGCGCTCCATTCGCTTGAAGCAGGCTCCCCGGAGTGATTGTGGTGGATGATCCAACCAAATAACGCACTAAACCACTATGGTCACACACAGTATGTGTCAAGAAAGTAATGAGACTCGCCGCTGCGTGGCGTTCCATTTGCATGAAGGAAGCTCCCCGTAGGGATTGTGGTGGATGATCAAAACAATTAACGCACTGAAGCACTATGCTCACACACAGTATGTGTCATGAAAGTAATGAGATTCGCCGCTGCGTAGCGCTCGAATCGCTTGAAGCAATTTCCCCGGGGGGATTGTGGTGGATGATCCAAACAATTAACGCACTGAAGAACTATGATCACACACAGTATGTGTCATGAAAGTAATGAGACTCGCCGCTGCGTGGCGCTAAATTCGCTAGAAGCAAGCTCCTTGGAGGGATTGTGGTGGATGATCCAGCATAATAAGGAACTGAAGCACTATGCTCACACACAGTATGTGACAAGAAATTAAGGAGACTCGCCGCTTCGTGGCGCTCCATTCGCTTAAAGCAATTTCCCCGGGGGGATTGTGGTGGATTATCCAGCCAATTAACGCACTGAAGAACTATTGTCACACATAGTATGTGTCATGAAAGTAATGAGACTCGCCGCTGCGTGGCGCTCCATTCGCTAAAAGCAAGCTACCCGGAGGGATTGTGGTGGATGATCAAAACAATTAACGCACTGAAACACTATGCTCACACACAGTATGTGTCAAGAAAGTAATGAGACTCGCCGCTGCGTGGCATTCCATTAGCATGAAGGAAGCTCCCCGTAGAGATTGTGGTGGAAGATCAAACCAATTAACACACTGAAGCACTATGCTCACACACAGTATGTGTCAAGAAAGTAATGAGACTCGCCGCTCCGTGGCGCTCCATTCGCTAGAAACAAGCTCCCCGGAGGGATTGTGTTGGATGATCCAGCCAATTAAGGAACTGAAGCACTATGCTCACACACAGTATGTGACAAGAAAGTAATGAGACTCGCCCCTGCGTGGCGTTCAATTCGCTTGAAGCAATTTCCCCGGGGGGATTGTGGTGGATGATCCAACCAATTAACGCAGGGAAGAACTATGATCACACACAGTATGTGTTTTTTTTTTTGTATGTGTATTTGTACGAGTATGTAATGAGACTCGCCGCTCCGTGGCGCTCCATTCGCTAGAAGCAAGCTCTCCGGAGGGATTGTGTTGGATGATCCAGCCAATTAACGAACTGAAGCACTATGCTCACACACAGTATGTGGCATGAAAGTAATGAGACTCGCCGCTGCGTGGCGCTCCATTCGCTAAAAGCAAGCTACCCGGAGGGATTGTGGTGGATGATCCAACCAATTAATGCACTGAAGCACTATGCTCACACACAGTATTTGTCAAGAAAGTAATAATACTCGCCGCTGCGTGGTGCTCCATTCGATACAAGCAAGCTCCCGCGAGAGATTGTGGTTGATGATCAAAACAATTAACGTACTGACGAACTATTCCCTCATAAAATGTATGATGAAAGTAATGAGACTCGCCGCTGCGTGGAGCTCCATTCGCTTGAAATAAGCTCCCCGGAGGGATTGTGGTGGATGATGCAACCAATTAACGCACTGAAGCACTATGCTCACACACAGTCTGTGTCAAGAAAGTAATGAGACACGTTGATGCGTGGCGCTCCATTCACTAGAAGCAAGCTACCCGGAGGGAGTTTGGTGGATGACCATAACAATTATCGCACTGACGAACTATGGACTCAAAAAATATATGCAGAAGATAACGAGATTCTCCGCTGGGTGCCGCTCTATTCGCCTGAAGAAAGCTCCACGGAGGGATTGTGGTGGATGATGAAAACAATTAACGGACTGAAGCACTATGATCACTTACAGTATGTGTCAAGAAAGTAATGAGACTCGCCGCTGCGGGTCGCTCCATTCGCTAGAAGCAAGATACCCGGAGGGATTGTGGTGGATGATCAAAACAATTAACGCACTGACCAACTATGCTCACACACAGTATGTGTCAAGAAAGTAATGAGACTCGCCGCTTCGTGGGGCTCGATTCGCTTAAAGCAATTTCCCCGGGGGGATTGTGGTGGATGATCCATCCAATTAACGCACTGAACAACTATGATCACACATAGTATGTGTCATGAAAGTTATGAGACTCGCCGCTGCTTGGCGCTCCATTCGATGGAAGCAAGCTCCCCCGAGGGATTGTGGTTGATTAACAAAACAATAACGTGTTGACGAACTATGCCCTCATAAAGTGTATGCAGAAAGTAATGAGACTCGCCGTTGCGTGGCGCTCCATTCGCTTAAAGCAAGTTCCCCGGAGTGATTGTGATGGATGATCCAACCGAATAACGCACTAAACCACTATGCTCACACACAGTATGTGTCAAGAAATTAATGAGACTCTCCGATGCGTGGCGCTCCATTCGCTTGAAGCAAGCTTCCCGGAAGGATTGTGGTGGATGATCAAACAATTAACGCACTGAAGCACTATGCTCACACACAGTATGTGTCAAGAATGTATTGAGACTCGCCGCTGCGTGGCGCTCCTTTCGCTAGAAGCAAGATACCCGGAGGGATTCTGGTGGATGACCAAAACAATTAACGCACTGAAACACTATGCTCACACACAGTATGTGTCAAGAAAGTAATGAGACTCGCCGCTGCGTGGCGTTCCATTAGCTTGAAGGAAGCTCCCCGTAGAGATTGTGGTGGATAATCAAACTAATTAACACACTGAAGCACTATGCTCACACACAGTATGTGTCAAGAAAGTAATGAGAATCGCCGCTCCGCGGCGCTCCATTCCCTAGAAGCAAGCTCCCATGGAGGGATTGTGTTGGATGATCCAGCCAATTAACGAACTGAAGCACTATGCTCACACACAGTATGTGACAAGAAAGTAATGAGACTCGCATCTGCGTGGCGCTCAATTCGCTTGAAGCAATTTCCCCGGGGGGATTGTGGTGGACGATCCAACCAATTAACGCACGGAAGAACTATGATCACACACAGTATGTTTTTTTTTGTATGTGTATGTGTACGAGTATGTAATGAGACACGCCGCTCCGTTTCGCTCCATTCGCTTGAAGCATTTTCCCCGGGGGGATTGTGGTGGATGATCCAAACAATTAACGAACTGAAACACTATGCTCACACACAGTATGTGTCAAGAAAGTAATGAGACTCGCCGCTGCGTGGCGTTCCATTAGCTTGAAGGAAGCTCCCCGTAGAGATTGTGGTGGATAATCAAACTAATTAACACACTGAAGCACTATGCTCACACACAGTATGTGTCAAGAAAGTAATGAGACTCGCCGCTCCGCGGCGCTCCATTCCCTAGAAGCAAGCTCCCATGGAGGGATTGTGTTGGATGATCCAGCCAATTAAGGAACTGAAGCACTATGCTCACACACAGTATGTGACAAGAAAGTAATGAGACTCGCCCCTGCGTGGCGCTCAATTCGCTTGAAGCAATTTCCCCGGGGGGATTCTGGTGGATGATCCAACCAATTAACGCACGGAAGAACTATGATCACACACAGTATGCTTTTTTTGTATGTGTATGTGTACGAGTATGTAATGAGACTCGCCGCTCCGTTTCGCTCCATTCGCTAGAAGCAAGCTCCCCGGAGGGATTGTGTTGGATGATCCAGCCAATTAACGAACTGAAGCACAATGCTCACACACAGTATGTGTCATGAAAGTAATGAGACTCGCCGCTGCGTGGCGCTCCATTCGCTAAAAGCAAGCTACCCGGAGGGATTGTGGTGGATGATCCAACCAATTAATGCGCTGAAGCACTATGCTCACACACAGTATGTGTCAAGAAAGTAATAATACTCGCCGCTGCGTGGTGCTCCATTCGATAGAAGCAAGCTCCCCCGAGAGGTTGTGGTTGATGATCAAAACAATTAACGTACTGACGAACTATGCCCTCATAAAATGTATGATGAAAGTAATGAGACTCGCCGCTGCGTGGAGCTCCATTCGCTTGAAATAAGCTCCCCGGAGGGATTGTGGTGGATGATCCAACCAATTAACGCACTGAAGCACTATGCTCACACACAGTCTGTGTCAAGAAAGTAATGAGACACGCCGATGCGTGTCGCTCCATTCGCTAGAAGCAAGATACCCGGAGGGATTGTGGTGGATGATCAAAACCATTAATACACTGACCAACTATGCTCACACACAGTATGTGTCAAGAAAGTAATGAGACTCGCCGCTGCGTGGCGCTCTAATCACTTGAAGCAAGCTACCCGGAGGGATTGTGGTGGATGTTCCAAGCAATTAACGCACTGAAGCACTGTGCTGACTCACAGTATGAGTCAAGAAATAATGGGACTGGCCGCTGCGTGGCGCTCCATTCTCAAGAAACAAGCTACCCGGAGGGATTGTGGTGGATGATCAAAATCATTAACTCACTGACAAACTATGCTCACACACAGTATGTGTCAAAAAATTAACGAGACTCGCCGCTGCGTGGCGCTTCATTCGCTTGAAGCAAGCTCCCCGGAGGGATTGTGGTGCATGATCCAATGAATTGACGCACTTAAGCACTATGCTCACACACAGTATGTGTCAAGAAAGTAATGAGACTCGCCGCTTCGTGGCACTCCATTCGCTTGTAGCAAGCTCCCCGGAAGGATTGTGGTGGATGATCAAACCAATAAACGAACTGAAGTACTGTGGTCAAACACAGTATGTTTCAAGAAAGTAATGAGAATCGCCGCTGCGTGGCGCTCCATGCGCTTGAAGCAAGCTACCGGGAGGGACTGTAGTGGATGATCCTACCAATTAAAACACTGAAGCACTATGCTCACACACTGTATGTTACAAGAAGATATTGAGACTCGCCGCTGCGTTGCGCTTCATTCGGTTGGAGCAAGCTCCCCGGAGGGATTGTGGTTGATGATCCAACCAATTAAGGCACTGACTTACTCTGCCCTCACAAAATGTATGCAGAAAGTAATGAGACTCGCCGCTGCGTGGCGCTCCATACGCTTGAATCAAGCTCCCCGAAGGGATTGTGTTGGACGATCCAAAAATTAACACACAGACGAACTATGCCCTCATAAAATGTATGCAGAAAGTAATGAGACTAGCCACTGTGTGGCGCTCCATTCGCTAGAAGCAAGCTACCTGGAGGGATTGTGGTGGTGATAAAAAAAATTAACGCACTGAAGCATTATGCTCACACACAGTATGTGTCAAGAAAATAATGAGACTCACCGTTGCGTGGCGCTCCATTCGTTTGAAGCTAGCTCCCCGGAGGGATTGTGGTGGATGATCCAACCAATTAACGCACCGACCAACTATGCCATCATAAAGTGTATGCAGAATGTAATGAGACTCGCCGCTGCGTGGCGCTCCATTCGCTTGAACCAAGCTCCCCGGAGGGATTGTGGTGGATGATCCAACCAATTAACGCACTGACGAACTATGGAGTCAAAAAATATATGCAGAAAATAACGAGATTCTCCGCTGCGTGCCGCTCTATTCGCCTGAAGAAAGCTCCACGGAGAAATTGTGGTGGATGATGAAAACAATTAACGGACTGAAGCACTATGATCACTTACAGTATGTGTCAAGAAAGTAATGAGACTCGCCGCTGGGTGTCGCTCCATTCGCTAGAAGCAAGATACCCGGAGGGATTTTGGTGGATGATCAAAACCATTAACGCACTGACCAACTATGCTCACACACAGTATGTGTCAAGAAAGTAATGAGACTCGCCGCTGCGTGGCGCTCTAATCACTTGAAGCAAGCTACCCGGAGGGATTGTGGTGGATGTTCCAAGCAATTAACGCACTGAAGCACTATGCTGACACACAGTATGAGTCAAGAAAGTAATGGGACTCGCCGCTGCGTGGCGCTCCATTCTCAAGAAGCAAGCTACCCGGAGGGATTGTGGTGGATGATCAAAACCATTAACGCACTGACGAACTATGCTCACACACAGTATGTGTCAAGAAAGTAATGAGACTCGCCGCTTCGTGGCACTCCATTCGCTTGTAGCAAGCTCCCCAGAAGGATTGTGGTGGATGATCAAACCAATAAACGAACTGAAGTACTGTGGTCAAACACAGTATGTTTCAAGAAAGTAATGAGACTCGCCGCTGCGTGGCGCTCTAATCACTTGAAGCAAGCTACCCGGAGGGACTGTAATGGATGATCCTACCAATTAAAACACTGAAGGACTATGCTCACACACTGTATGTTTTTTTTTTTAATCCTCCACTACCTCTGCCGTTGCCTATAATCAGATCTTAATGGCAGACGCATCTGCCCCTAACTTTGGTAAATCTCTTTCTTATTTTTGTCATCTCTCTCTCTTTTCGTTCTTGTATATCCCTAACGGTGGGAGTGGGGCTATTTTTTAGCCTGTTTCCTAATATTTAAAACAGGCTTATTATTTATTATATTTTTTTAATATTCTTCTTTATTCTGAAATGAAATATTTTTATTATTATACATTATAAAGATGAAAACACATATTACAATGAACACGCAAGACAAACACAAGACAACACATGGTACACATAGCTTGACGACTCTCGCTGGTAGCTTATAACTCAAGGTTGAATCCCATTCAATTCATAACATGGTTTTACCTGTATAAGCGAGTGAGCTCTATGGTGGTTTCTCATTTAATAAAATCTTGGTTATTTTTGTAAACAATTAAAATTTGGTTTCACCTGTTAAAATGATAGATTTTTCACCTGTTTTACTATCTAAAATTATGTGACTATTTTTGGTCGTGAAGTAAAATTTTGGTTTTCACCTGTTAAATTATTTTCCACCTGTATGACTATTTGTAAAATGTGTAACTTTAAAATGAAACTCTTGGTATCCACCTGTTAGTTGATAAAAATTTTCCACCTGTATGAGCTACCCTCCTTCATACTAACACCAAACACAAAAATTATACAAATTTGATTCTACGGTCCTCCGTACATTCCATGATCTATTCCCGGTCCTCCGAGTCCGATTGAATTATATGATAAAATTGCACGATGTCAACTAATTAACACGACACAATATAACACTACACAACACCCTACACTACAGCACACAAAAACTCACACAAACCACATTAAAATAGTATAGTTCCATTATATGATAATTTGTTTATTGATATTATATTACAAATCGTTGAACCATTCCATTTATAGGGACTAATTTTGTTACGTTTCCTAAGTTTCTTCCTCATCTGTTTTGTCTTCGTCTGGCTAAATCCAATCCAATTTGTACTCGATTGATCTCTAAAATCTTTGAACATAGTCTATTGAAATTCTGTCTATGATCTTCATTAGTGATTAATTCTAGGACACCATGTGCTACACTTATACGTTGCAATTCACTTCTTATCTGTTGATCTTCTTCAGGCAGGTGTATCATGTCACAATCAAACACCAGATGATCTGGTGTCTGAATCTGTCCACAGTCGCAAGAATTGGTATCTAACAGTCCAATTTTATTAAATGTTGACCGGAACGGTCCATGACCACTTAGAAATTGTATGACGTGTTTATTTAGTTCCAGATTTCCTAATTGCAGCCGTTGTCTAATGTTTGGAAAAATTTCAAAAACTCTTCTTGATTTATTGCTTGAATCCCAGTTCTCTTGCCATTTGTCAATTACATAAAAATTAATGTCGTTATTTAAAATTCTTCCTTGAAAAATTTGCTCTAATTTCTCGGGATTCTGCCTTTGCTGCCAATATTTTCCGGCTGATCTTAGGATAGTAAGGTGAAGTGGTTCAATGCCAAGGATGACTTGTAACGCTTCAACCGGTGTAGTGGCCATGGCCCCTGACATCCTGATTAATATCGATCTTTGAGCACTATCGATTTTTCTTCTTATTCTTACGTTCTCGTTTATCCTATGGCTCCAGGCGCTTGCTCCATAGGAAACAATGGCTTCAAAGATCGATTTGTAATATAGCTGGAAGTGTTTTGCTGGTAGCTTGTATTCTTTAGCCATGGTGTAAAATATTTTGTTTGCTAAACCGATAATCTTTTCTTTTTGTTTAGTCGCATGAAGATCAAAGTTTAGATGTTCATCGAGCCATACTCCTAAATATTTAAAATGTTCAACTCTCTTTAATGGGTTGTCTCCTATTCTGATTACTGGATTTCTATTTAGCCTTCCTTTCACCATAATGTATTTCGTTTTGTGCGCGGAAATGTCCAGTTTTGCTGTTTTTGTCCACTCCGAGAGTACCCGCATAGCTGTATTAGCTTTTTGTTCTAAGTCATTCCTAGTTTTGGCATTTATTATTATGGCTAGGTCATCAGCGTATGCGACCACCCCGGAAATATCCTTTTCTTTATCCAATTTAATTAGGCCTGGTTGCAGCGTTATGTCCCAAAGTAAAGGCCCCAAAACCGATCCTTGTGGGCAACCTTTTGTGATCTCTTTTTTAATTTTAAATGTACCACCATCGTACTCGACCCTTCTATCCGAACAGTAACTTTTTATTAACTGCAGAATTGCTTTATTGACATTTAAATTTTCTAATTCTGAAAACATCTTCGGCCACCAGAGGTTGTCAAACGCGCCTGTTATATCCACGAATATTATTATGGTATATTTTTCTCCGATGTCGTTCAAAGTCTCAATGTGGTCCATAAGAGAATTGATTGCCTCAGATGTACCCTTATTTTTCCTAAAACCAAATTGCAATCTGCAGTTCGTTAGATCACCTCTACAAGAAATTATCCTATTTGCAATTATTTTCTCAAATAGTTTTCCTAGAATATTTAATAAACAGATTGGCCGATATGATTTCGGTGAACTAGGGGAATCCAATTTACTTTTCTCCAAGATTACAAGATTGGCTTGCTTCCATATTGTAGGGAAGACTCCGATTTCGAGACATTTATTGAATAATTTTGTCAAGTAGGGTGTCCAGAATTGATTGTTTAATTTGAAAATTTCTCCTTTTATTCTATCAGGTCCGGGTGCTTTGTTATTTTTGAGAGTTTGGAGAATTTCACCGACTTCTTCGTTATTAGTTAAAATTTCTTTGCTATCCGCAGTGTCTGTATTGTTAAACTCCATGTATTTTTGTCGTAATCTCGTATTTTCCTGATTGTCCGTATTTGGATTATCATTGGGGAGCAAGTTGTTTATGATGTGTTCTATAGTTTCCTCAATACCCATGGTATATTCTCCATCTTGTTTTTCCATGGATAAGAGCATTAATGACGGCCTGATTTTTTCTGTTACTATTTTGTAAGGCATACCCCATGGGTCAACCTCGAGTTTTTCTTTTACAAAGGTGTCCCAAACTTTCTTCTTCCTTTCCTTAAGTTTTTCCTTATATAATGTTAATATCCTATAGTATTCTTCTAGTCTTCTTGCTTTTAAGTGTGGATCGTGGTACGCTGGTATTGCCGTCTCTTTGCCCTGGATTGCCTTTTGAGGATTTGTAGCTCATTGTTCCAAAAGTAGTGTCCTCCAACCTGTTTAATTTTGGACTGATTACCGGGGATGAGCTTCTTGATGGTCTCGATGATGGCTTCTTCTATTTGTTGAACCGTATTGTTCAGTCCTTCCTCAGTTATGCAGGTCAGATTCGGTAACTTAATTAGGCTATTAAATCTCTCCCATGATAATCTTTTAACATTGTAGGTTAGTTTATTCTCCTTTTCAACACCGTTTAAGTTTATTGAATGGTTTATGTTGAATTTTATTATCTGGTGATCGCTGGAAGATTCATTATCCACCACACACCAATTGTCTATTGCATTGATGAAGTTGTTGGACACCAAGGTAACATCTATATTAGATTCATTACCGTTTCTATTTCTGTAAGTTGGGGGATTCCCTTCCTTGTTTATAACGTGTAAGTTTAATTCACCTATTGTATGTTCTAGCCTTTCTCCCCTTTCGTCAAGGGTTCTCGAATTCCATGAAGGTGACTTGGCATTTGCATCAGCACAGATCAAAATCTTTCTGTTCGGATATGTGTTGCTGATTGTTGTAATTTCTTCCAAAAATCTGTCTATAGGAAGCGAGTACTGAAAATATGAGTTAACTAAGATAAAATCCAAATTATCATGCTTTACATGCAGGCAATTCGTCCAAATATTACTAAAATGTCTTAAATATAAAACTTGAATGTTATTGTTTAAAATCAAGGTAGAAGCAAATGCGTTTGATCCACTAAAAACGTGCCTAATATTGTGTCGGGGAACTTGTAATCTCTCCTCATTTATATATGGCTCCTGTATACAGACAATGTCAGCATTCCAGGAGATACTTGTTTGTATTATTTCATGCATGGCTAACTCTGAATGCATGGTGTTTATTTGAAGTATCTTTAAGTTAGCGGTTTGTATGTTAGGGTCCATCCTATGTATGATAAGTTTTAACCCATGCGTTCGGCCACTCATTCTTATGATTATAAACCATGCGGCCATGCAACCTGACGAAATGTATATAAATTCTATTTAGGTCTAAGTTTAAGTTGCGCCTGGCATATGCCATGTCAACTAGATCCAATAGTTCTTTTGGGTCAGTGGGGAGATTATTGGAACTTAATTCCATCAGGTCTTCATCTTCGGATTGAGGAAAAATTATTTGATCCCCGTTTTCTTTTATTTTCCTAGTTACGTGTCTCAAGGCTAACCTCAGGATTGCAGGTTGTTCTAATCTGGAAAGTTTAAGTGTAGTCTCGAAAGATTCGTACAATTGCTTAGGATTTTGGTCTCTCCTAGGTACAGCGCTATCCGTTCCAGTATGTGCTGACTTGAGGTCCGAGGCCCACTCGGAGCACTTAGTGTGGGTCCCGGTCCGTTGTGTCCTTCCGCCGGCACACCCAGGTTGGTGGTCAGTTCCCTTCGCCTGCCTAGTTCCCTTCGCTTCCTTCGCAATGGTATTGCCTTGGATTTCCGGTATTCCGCTATTCTCTGTTTTATTTTCCCTCGTTCTCTTGAAGCGCATTAGGGATTTAAGTATTCCTGAGCGTTTGGAACGATTTCCTAGATCTTCTTGTTTACTTTTGGTCCCGACCATGAAATCCAAGTTCTGTGTTTGCGTTGCGATACTTTCCTGGTGACCGCCATCTTTATTTCCTATTCTTTCTTCCCGCTCTTCACCTTTTGATTTGGCTGGTTTTATGTGACAATCCGAATTGCATTCCTTTAAAGTCTTGGGTATATCAATTTCAGTTTTGATAGTTTCTTGTTTTTCCTGCATTTGCATTTCTATTTTATTTCCCTTGAGTTTATCATTGGCACTTATTGTTCCTGATGAATCTTGGATGATCGTGTTGCGAAGTTGGAGTCTAGCTGTCATCTCCCTAATTTCTTCATGAAGAGTAGTATCTGGTTTCCTTAATTGGTAGTCATATTTTCTAAGTTGCCAGTCTATTTGTACATATAGTTGTGTATTTTCTACCTTCATTACAAATGTGATGTTGGGTTTCGAATGGCCATAATATTCCTTAAAGATCTCCAAAACCTCGCTTGGTTTCTTTTTCCACAATCCCATCCCATCTGCTGGTATTGTTATTATTTTAGGCTGTAGGTCCTTTGAGATTTCTGAAAAGAAATTAAGAACTGCGTCCAAGTCCTGCTTGAAAGTCTCCTTACTGGATATCACATGGATAAAATTACAATTAAATTTATTAGTTGAATATACGGCTCTAATCACTTGATTATTTGTGTTTAGAAACTCTAGATCCTTGTATTCTGTAATTGAAAACTTATCATGGGTTTGTGCTACTTCCTTGGCAAAGCCAGCAGGAAATGTTTATAAATTTGGATTTATAAAGTGTAGAACACATTGTTTGTCCTGTATGTTACAAGAAGGTAATGAGACTCGCCGCTGCGTTGCGCTCCATTCGTTTGAAGCAAGCTCCCCGGAGGGATTGTGGTGGATGATAAAAAATATTAACGTACTGACGAACTATGCCCTCATAAAGTGTATGCAGAAAGTAATGAGACTCGCCGCTGAGTGTCACTCCATTCGCTTGAAGCAAGCTCCCCGGAAGGATTGTGGTGGATGATCCAACCAATTAACGAACTGAAGTACTATGGTCTAACACAGTATGTGTTAAGAAAATAATAAGACTCGCCCCTGCGTGGCACTCTATTCGCTTGAAGCAAGCTCCCCAGAGAGATTGTAATGGATGATCCAACAAATTAACGCACTGAAGCACTATGCTCACACACAGTATGTGACAAGAAAATTAATGATACTCGCCGTTTCGTGGCGCTCCGTTCGCTTGAAGCAATCTCCAAGGGGGGATTGTGGTGGATGATTCAACCAATTAACGCACTGAAGTACTATGCTCACAAACAGTATGTGTCAAGAAAGTAATGAGACACGAAACTGCGTGGCGCTCATTTCGGTTGAAGCAAGCTCCCCGGAGGGATTGTGGTGGATGATCCAACCAATTAACGAACTGAAGCATTATGCTCACACACAGTATGTGTTTTTTTTTTCAAGAAAGTAATCAGACTCACCGGTGTGTAGCGCCCGATTCGCTTGAAGCAAGCTAACCGGAGGGAATGTGATGGATGACCAAAACCATTAACGCACTGACGATATATGCTTTCATAAAGTGTATGCAGAAAATAATGAGATTTGCCGCTGCGAGGACCTCCATTCGCCAGAAGCAAGCTACCCGGAAGGATTGTGATGGATGATCTAACCAATTAACGCACTGAAGCACTATGATCACACACAGTATGTTTCAAGAAAGTGATGAGAATCGAAGCTGCGTGGCGCTCCATTCGCAAGAAGCAAGCAATCCGGAGGGATTGTAGTGGATGATCAAAACAATTAACGCACTGAAGCACAATGCTCACACACAGTATGTGTCAACAAAGTAATGAGACTCGCCGCTGCGTGGCGCTCCATTCGCTTGAAGCAAGCTTCCCGGAGAGATTCAAATGGATGATCTAACCATTTAACGCACTGAAGCAATATGCTCACACACAGTATTTGACAAAAAAGTATTGAGACTCGCCGTTGCGTGGCGCTTCGTTCGCTTGAAGCAATCACCCGGGGGGATTGTTGTGGATGATCCAACCAATTAACGCACTGAAGCACTATGCTCAACCACAGTATGTGTCATGAAAGTAAAAAGACTCGCCGCTTCATGGCGCTCCATTCGCTTGAAACAAGCTCCCCGGAGGGATTGTGATGGATGATCCAACCAATTAACGCACTGACGAACTATGCTCTCATAAAGTGTATGCAGAAAGTAATGAGACTCGCCGCTGCGTGGCGCTCCATTCGCTAGAAGCAAGCTACCAGGAGGGATTGTGGTGGATGATCAAAGAATTAACGCACTGACGAAATATGCCCTCATTAAATGTATGCAAAAAGTACTAAAGCTCGCCTTCCGTGGCGCTCCGTTCGCTTGAAGCAAGCTCCCCGAAAGGATTTTGTGGATGATCCAAAAAATTAACGCACTGAAGCACTATGCTCACACACAGTATGTATCAAGAAAGTAATAAGGCTCGCCGCTGCGTGGCGCTCCATTCACTAGAAGCAAGCAATCCGAGGGGATTGTAGTGGATGATCAAAACAATTAACGCACTGAAACACTATGCTCTCACACAGTATGTATCAAGAAAGTAATGGACTCGCCGCTGCGTGGCGCTCTCTTCGCTAGAAGCAAGCTCCCCGGAGTGATTGTGGTGGATGATCAAAACAATTAACACACTGAAACACTATGCTCACACACAGTATGTGTCAAGAAAGCAATGAGACTCGCCGCTGCGTAGCGCTCTATCCGCTAGATGCAATCTACCCGGAGGAATTGTGGTGGATGACCAAAACAATTAACGCACTGACGAACTATGCCCTTATAAAGTGTATTCAGAAAATAATGAGACTCGCCGCTGCGTGGCGCTCCACTCGCTAGAAGCAAGCTACCCGGAGAGATTTTGGTGGAGGATCAAACAATTAACGCACTCTCGAACTATGCTCTCATAAAATGTATGCAAAAAGTAATGAGACTCGCCGCTGCGTGGCGCTCCATTCCCTAAAAGCAAGCTCTCTGGAGGGATTGTGGTGGATAATCAAAAATATTAACGCACTGACGAACTATGCCCTCATAAAGTGTATGCAGAAAGTAATGAGACTCGCCGCTGCGTGGCCCTCCATTCACTAGAAGCAAGCTACCCGGAGGGATTGTATTGGATGATCAAAAAATTAACGTACTGAAACACTATGCTCACACACAGAATGTGTCAAGAAAGTAATGAGACTCGCCGCTGCGTGGCGCTCCATTCGCTAGATGCAAGATACCCGGAGGGATTGTGGTGGATGATCAAAACAATTAACGCACTGACGAACTATGCCCTCATAAAGTGTATGCAGAAAGTAGTGAGACTCGCCGCTGCGTGGCACACCATTCGCTTGAAGCAAGGTCCCCGGAAGGATTGTGGTGGATGATCAAACCAATTAAGGACCTGAAGTACTATGGTCTAACACAGTATGTGTCAAGAAAGTAATGAGACTCGCCGCTGCGTGGTGCTCCATTCCCTTGAAGCAAGCTACTTTAGGGATTCTGGTGGATGATCCAAACAATTAACGCACTGAAGCACTATGCTCACACACAGTATTTGACAAAAAAAAGAAATGAGACTCGCCGTTACGTGGCGCTCCGTTCGCTTGAAGCAATCTCCCCGGTGGGATTGTGGTGGATGATCCAAATAATTAACGCACTGAAGCACTATGATCACAAACAGTATGTGTCAAGAAAGTAATGAGACACGCCGCTCTGTGGCGCTCCATTCGGTTGAAGCAAGCTCCCCGGAGGGATTGTGGTGGAGGATCCAACAAATAAACGCACTAAAGTACTATGCTCACCCACAGTATGTGTCAAGAAAGTAATGAAACTCGCCGCTGCGTGGCGTTCCATTCGCTTGAAGCAAGCTCCCCGGAGTGATTGTGGTGGATGATCAAAACAATTAACGCACTGAAACACTTTGCTCACAAACAGTATTTGTCAGGAAATTAATGAGACTTGCCGCTGCGTAGCGCTCTATCCGCTAGATGCAATCTACCCGGAGGAATTGTGGTGGATGACCAAGACAATTAACGCACTGACGAACTATGCCCTTATAAAGTGTATGCAGAAAAATGAGACTCGCCACTGCGTGGTGCTCCACTCGCTAGAAGGAAGATACCCGGAGGGATTGTGGTGGATGATCAAAACAATTAACGCACTGACGAACAATGAACTCATAAAGTGTATGCAGAAAATAATGAGACTCGCCGCTGGGTGTCACTCCATTCGCTAGAAGCAAGCTACCAGGAGGGATTGTGGTGGATGATCAAAGCAATTAACGCACTGAAGTACTATGCTCACACACAGTATGTGTCAAGGAAGTAATGAGACTCGCCAATTCGTGGGCCTCCATTCGCTAGTAGCAAGCTACCCGGAGGGATTTTGGTGGATGATCAAAAATATTAACGCACTGACGAACTATCCCCTTATAAAATGTATGCAGAAAATAATGAGACTCGCCGCTGCGTGGCGCTCCATTCGCTTGAAGCAAGCTCCCCGGAGGGATTGTGGCAGATGATCAAAAATTAACGCACTGAATCACTATGCTCACACACAGTATGTGTCAGGAAAGTAATGAGATTCGCCGCTGCGTGGCGTTCCATTAGCTTAAAGCAAGCCACCCGGAGGCATTGTGGTGGATGATCAAAACAATTGACGCATTGACTAACTATGCCCTCATAAAGTGTATGCAGAAAGTAATGAAACTCGCCGGTGCGTTGCGCTCCATTCGCTAGAATCAAGCTACCCGGAGGGATTGTGGTAGATAATCAAAACAATTAACGCACTGAAGCACTATGCTCACACACAGTATGTGTCAAGAAATTAATGAGACTCGCCGCTGCATGGCGCTCCATTCGCTAGAAGCAAACTACCCGGAGGGATTGAGTTGGATGATCAAAACAATTATCGCAGCGAAGCACTATGCTCACACACAGTATGTCTGGAAAGTAGCGAGATTCTCGCCGCTGCGTGGCGCTCCATTCGCTAGAAGCCAGCTCCCCGGAGGGATTGTGGTGGATGATCCAACCAATTAACGCACTGACCAACTATGCCCTCATAAAGTGTATGCAGAAAGTAATGAGACTCGCCGCTGCTTGGCGCTCCATTCGCTTGAAACAAGCTCCCCGGAAGGATTGTGGTGGATGATCAAAACAATTAACGCACTGACGAACTATGCCCTCATAAAATGTATTCTAAAAGTAATGAGACTCGTCGCTGCGTGGCGCTCCATTCGCTAGAAGCAAGCTAAACGGAAGCATTGTGGTGGATGATCAAAACAATTAACACACTGAAGCACTATGTTCACACACAGTATGTGTCAAGAAAGTAATGAGACTCGCCGTTGCGTGGCGCTCCATTCGCTAGATGCAAGATACACGCAGGGATTGTGGTGGATGATCAAAACAATTAACGCACTGACGAACTATGCCCTCATAAAGTGTATGCAGAAAGTAATGAGACTCGCCGCTGCGTGGCGCTCCATTCACTTGAAGCAAGCTCCCGGAAGGATTGTGGTGGATGATCAAACCAATTAACGCCCTGAAGCACTATGATCATACACAGTATGTGTCAAGAAAGTAATGAGACTCGCCGCTTCGTGGCCTGCATTCGCTAGAAGCAAGATACCCAGAATGATTGTGGTGGATGATCAAAACAATTAACGCACTGACGAACTATGCCCTCATAAAATGTATGCAGAATATAATGAGACTCGCCGCTGCGTGTTGCTCCATTCGCTAGAAGGAAGCTACCCCGAGGGGTTGTGGTTGATGATCAAAACCATTAACGCACTGACGAACTATGCCCTCATAAAGTGTATGCAGAAAGTAATAAGACTCGCCGCTACGTGGCCTTCCATTCGCTTGAATCAAGCTCCCCGGAGGGATCGTGGTGTATGATCCAACCAATTAACGCACTGAAGCACTATGCTCACCCACAATCTGTGTCAAGAAAGTAATCAGAATCGCCTCTGCGTGGCCCAATATTCGCTTGACGCAAGCTCCTCGGAGGGATTGTGGTGGATGATCCAAGCAATTAACGCACTGAAGCACTATGCTCATACACAGTATGTGTCAAGAAAGTAATGAAACTCGCCACTGCGTGGCGCTCTATTCGCTAGAAGCAAGCTACCCGGAGGGATTCTGGTGGATGATCCAAAATTTAACGCACTGAAGCACTATTCTCACACAGAGAGTATGTGTCCAGAAAGTAATGAGACTCGCCGCAGCTTGGTGCTCCATTCGCTAGAAGCAAGCTTCCCGGAGGGATTGTGTTGGATGATCCAACCAAGTAACGCACTGAAGCACTATGCTCTCACACAGTATGTGTCAAGAAATTAATGAGACTAGTCGCTGAGTAGCGCTCCATTCGGTAGAAGCAAGCTACCCGGAAGGATTGTGGTGGATAATAAAAACTTTTAACCCACTGAAGCACTATGCTCACACACCGTACGTGTCAAGAATGTAATGGGACTGGCCGCTGGGTGGCGCTCCATTCGCTGGAAGCAAGCTACCCTGAGGAATTGTGGTTAATGATCAAAACAATTAACGCACTGACAAACTATTCTCACACACAGTATGTGTGAAGAAAGTAATGAGACTCGCCACAGAGTGGCGCTTCATTCGCTGGAAGCAAACTCCCCGGAGGGATTGTGGTGGATGTTCCAACCAATTAACGCACTGAAGCACTATGCTCACACACAGTATGTGCCAAGAAAGTAATGAGACTCGCCGCTTCGTGGCGCTCCATGCGCTTGAATCAAGCTTCGCGGAGGGATTGGGTTGGATGATCCAAACAATGAACGCACTGACGAACTATGCCCTCATAAAATATATACAAAAAGTAATGAGACTCGCCGCTGCGTGGTGCTCCAATCGCTAAAGCAAGCTACGCGGATGGATTTTGGTGGATGATCAAAACATTTAACGCACTGATGAACTATGCCCTCATAAAGTGTATGCAAAAAGTAATGAGACTCGCCGCTGCTTGGCGCTCCAATCGCTAGAAGCAAGCTACCCGGATGGATTTTGGTGGATGATAAAAACATTTAACGCACTGATGAACTATGCCCTTATAAAGTGTATGCAGAAAGTAATGAGACTCGCCGCCGCGTGGCGCTCCATTCGCTTGACGCAAGCCACCCGGAGATATTGTGGTGGATGATCAAATCCATGAACGCACTGACGAACTATGCCCTCATAAAGTGTATGCAGAAAGTAATAAGACTCGCCGCTACGTGGCTCTCCATTCGCTTGAATCAAGCTCTCAAGAGGAATTGTGGTGTATGATCCAACCAATTATCGCACTGAAGCACTATGCTCACACACAATATGTGTCAAGAAAGTAATGAGACTCGCCGCTGCGTGGACCACCATTCACTAGAAGCAAGCTCTCCGGAGGAATTGTGGAGGATGATCCAACCAATTAACCTACTGAAGCACTATGCTCACACACAGTATGTGTCAGAAAAGTAATTAGACTCGCCGCTGCGTGCCGCTCCATTCGCTAAAAGCAAGCTTCCCAGAGCGATTGTGGTGGATGATCAAAACAATTAACGCACTGAAGCACTATGATCACGCACAGTATGTGTCAAGAAAGTAATGAGACTCGCCGCTTCGTGGCCTGCATTCGCTAGAAGCCAGATACCCAGAATGATTGTGGTGGATGATCAAAACAATTAACGCACTGACGAACTATGCCCTCATAAAATGTATGCAGAATATAATGGGACTCGCCGCTGCGTGTTGCTCCATTCGCTAGAAGCAAGCTACCCGGAGGGGTTGTGGTTGATGATCAAAACCATTAAGGCACTGACGAACTATGCCCTCATAAAGTGTATGCAGAAAGTAATAAGACTCGCCGCTACGTGGCCTTCCATTCGCTTGAATCAAGCTCCCCGGAGGGATTGTGGTGTATGATCCAACCAATTAACGCACTGAAGCACTATGCTCACCCACAATATGTGTCAAGAAGGTAATCAGAATCGCCTCTGCGTGGCGCAATATTCGCTTGACGCAAGCTCCTCGGAGGGATTGTGGTGGATGATCCAACCAATTAACGCACTGAAGCACTTTGCTCATACACAGTATGTGTCAAAAAAGTAATGAAACTCGCCACTGCGTGGCGCTCTATTCGCTAGAAGCAAGCTACCCGGAGGGATTCTGGTGGATGATCCAAACAATTAACGCAGTGAAGCACTATTCTCACACAGAGAGTATGTGTCCAGAAAGTAATGAGACTTGCCGCAGCTTGGTGCTCCATTCGCTAGACGCAAGCTCCCCGGAGGGATTGTGTTGGATGTTCCAACCAATTAACGCACTGAAGCACTATGATCACACAGAGTATGTGTCAGAAAGTAATGAGACTCGCCGCTTCGTGGCGCTCCATGGGCTTGAATCAAGCTTCGCGGAGGGATAGTGGTGGATGATCCAAACAATTAACGCACTGACGATCTATGCCCTCATAAAATATATACAAAAAGTAATGAGACTCGCCGCTGCGTGGCGCTCCAATCGCTATAAACAAGCTACCCGGATGGATTTTGATGGATGATCAAAGCTTTTAACGCACTGATGAACTATGCCCTCATAAAGTGTAGAGGAAAAGGTGCAAATATGGGCTACCACTTTTTGATTGCAAATAATTCGTAGATACATGGAAGTCGAGCAAATTTAATTACTGCAATAAAGACTATGAGACATTTCCTACACATGATATAAAGAAAATTGAAAATAACAAATCACTAGTATTGTACATTTATATTTTTCTGACATTCTACGAAATCACGTTTCAAGAAATGGTGGTGCAAATATGGGCTACCAGTACAAAAACATACTAATATGAAAAAAAATGTGGTACAGAATATCACAATACTACCAAGTATAAGTCTATACACTTAGTGATGATAGTCACACACATACTCGTCGTATTCAACACCTGCGCATTCATTATGTGCCCACATGTGACACTTTATGCACTGAACCCAGAGTTCCCCGTGTGTATCCGCTGAAAAGTTGCTGCGACAGAAAATGCATGGCACATCTTCCTCTGTAGGTTTTTGCACGCCAACAGGTAGATCTAACTCCACGTCACTATCACTGTCGTCGAAGAAAGTTGCTTCAGACTCTGTGGATGATTCCCCATAGTCCAGTCTTCTAGAAGGAGTTGATTGCTTTGTTGCAGATTGTTTCCTTGCTTTTCTTTGGGTGTTTTGCAGTTGATGTCGTGGATTCATACAGGGACTGCCTATAGGGGGATCCAGTTATGAGTGAGGCAGCGCTACTCTTGTGACCTCTTTGGCTTGTCTTCTTCTTGATGGTGGGAGGAGGTGCAATATGAAATGGACTGACGAGCTGTGATGGACCTGCTTGAGACTGTAAATCTGAAGTACTGCTTGGTGAAGAGGATTGACTTTCTGTAGATGGCGCGCTGCTTGTTGTCCCTGCATCAGTTTCCACAACAACAAAATCGTCGTCAGTGAGGATGCTCCTGTTAAACTGCATGATTCCTGTAACACGAACACCATTTACTGCTATGTCTGCTCTTTGCAATTTCAAATAGGCTCTTCCGAAAGGCTCCATGATGTCATAAGGACTAAGAGGACCATTGGAATGAAGAAGGGCAGATCTGATCTCATTACTGTAATGATGCTTGAGAGGACCCATGAAAGTTTTGTCCAACGGTTGTAACTTGTGAGTACAATGGGCGGCAATGATATGATTTGGATATGGTTTTCCCGCGCTAGTTCAATAACGGCCAGACTTCTAACATGAGTGTAATGGCCATCCAGTATCAGCAACACTGGTGATTCTTTTGTCGGATGAGTCTTCTCAATGAAGTGCTGTAGCCATTCTACAAAGAGGTGTGATTGAATCCACCTTGACGGATGAGCTCTACCAATAGAACCGATTGGTTTACCTTTCATAAGTTGGTCATTCATTTTTTTCCTGGGAAATATGACCATAGATGGGATAAACTCTCCTTGAGCGTTCATACAAACTACCACCGTCATAATTGCTCCTCTTTCGGCTGATGTTAGCGTTCCTATCTGTTTCTTTCCTTTCCTCGCAATGACACTTGGTATCTTCCTCTGCACGACAGTAAGGCCTGTCTTGTCTACGTTGAAGACACGGTCAGGCCCGTAGTGATGTTTCGCATATGCTGCTTCCAAAATATCAAAGAATTTTTCTACGTTGTCTTTAGTAAATCCCACAGCCCTCGCGTAAGAGGTCCCGGTGGGTTTGCGAACAGACAGAACTTCTTTATGTCGATTTAGAAATAAATCTGCCCATGCTCTACCAGCTTCTTCTGATGTGAAAGGATGAGGCAAACCATTTACTACTGCTAATTGATACGCAAGACGTCTCAAATCTGTCACCGTGAAACCAAAGAAATGAGACTCCATAAACAGTAAATATTCCACCAACATCTTCTCAAGCTGCGCCCCTAAGTAGGTCCGTCTTCCGAGTGGTTTCGACGCTGCTACTTCAGGAGAGAGAGATGTGTCCTTGCTAAGAGATTGTAAAGTTGTCCGAGGAACGTTAAACACTTGTGCAGCTTTTAGTGTCCCCATTTTCTTTTCTCTGACAGCAGCAATTGCTTTCGCCATGTCTTCTTTATTCCATTGTTTCCATTTATTCTGTTTCACATGGCGCTGCTTGCTCCTTGGCATGCTGTAAAATAAATCGTAAAGACTAATTAGAAACTTGGATCAACATGGTGCAAATATGGGCTGGTAGCCAATATTTGCACCAGGCACAGTAGCCCATATTTACACCACCACGCCACATCTGAATTTTATACTCCATATACCATTGTTGGTGTTATCTGCACCTAACATACACAATACCAACAATTCTAATATTTGAACTCAACAGACACACTGCGAAAAGGGCGCCCCATACACTCATTTCCAAGTAAAAATATGAAACAAACATACCTGCGAAAGTTTTCGTCCCCTCAATAAACAACAAAAACGCACTATCTGTTCTACGCGAGGCTGTTTCACTCACAACTGCATCCTCTACCTGAGTAGCCATGTACCAATAACTTGTCGCATTCTGACAAGAGTGCAGTACTTAACAGAGCTTTAATTTGGATTGACAGTATTTACACCATAGCCCATATTTGCACCTCCTCCTCTATGCAAAAAGTAATGAGACTCGCCACTGCTTGGCGCTCCAATCGCTAGAAGCAAGCTACCCGGATGGATTTTGGTGGATGATCAAAACCATTAACGCACTGACGAACTATGCCCCCATAAAGTGCATGCAGAAAGTAATGAGACTAGCCGCTGAGTGGCGTTCCATTCGCTGGAAGCAAACTACCTGGAAGGATTTTGTTGGATGATCAAACAAATAACGCACTGAAGCACAATGCTCACACACAGTATGTGTCAAGCAAGTAACGAGACTCGCCGCTGCGTGGCGCTCCATTCGCTAGATGCAAGATACCAGGAAGGATTATGGTGGATGATCAAAACAATTAACGCACTAACGAACTATGCCATCATAAAGTGTATGCAGAAAGTAATGAGATTCGCCGATGCGTGGCACTCCATTCGCTCGCCGCTACGCCGCTACGTGGTTCTCCATTCGCTTGAATCAAGCTCCCCGGAGGGATTGTGGTGTATGATCCAACCAATTAACGCACTGAAGCACTATGCTCACACACAATATGTGTCAAGAAAGTAATGAGACTCGCCACAGAGTGGCGCTTCCTTCGCTTGAAGCAAACTCCCCGGAGGGATTGTGGTGGATGTTCCAACCAATTAACGCACTGAAGCACTATGCTCACACAGAGTATATGTCAAGAAAGTAATGAGACTCGCCGCTTCGTGGCGCTCCATGCGCTTGAATCAAGCTTCGCGGAGGCATTGGGTTGGATGATCCAAACAATGAACGCACTGACGATCTATGCCCTCATAAAATATATACAAAAAGTAATGAGACTCGCCGCTGCGTGGTGCTCCAATCGCTAAAGCAAGCTACGCGGATGGATTTTGGTGGATGATCAAAACATTTAACGCACTGATGAACTATGATCTTATAAAGTGTATGCAGAAAGTAATGAGACTCGCCGCCGCGTGGCGCTCCATTCGCTTGACGCAAGCCACCCAGAGATATTGTGGTGGATGATCAAATCCATGAACGCACTGACGAACTATGCCCTCATAAAGTGTATGCAGAAAGTAATAAGACTCGCCGCTACGTGGCTCTCCATTCGCTTGAATCAAGCTTTCAAGAGGAATTGTGGTGTATGATCCAACCAATTATCGCACTGAAGCACTATGCTCACACACAATATGTGTCAAGAAAGTAATGAGACTCGCCGCTGCGTGGAGCACCATTCACTAGAAGCAAGCTCTCCGGAGGAATTGTGGTGGATGATCCAACCAATTAACCTACTGAAGCACTATGCTCACACACAGTATGTGTCAGAAAAGTAATTAGACTCGCCGCTGCGTGCCGCTCCATTCGCTAAAAGCAAGCTTCCCAGAGCGATTGTGGTGGACGATCAAAACAATTAACGCACTGAAGCACTATGATCACGCACAGTATGTGTCAAGAAAGTAATGAGACTCGCCGCTTCGTGGCCTGCATTCGCTAGAAGCCAGATACCCAGAATGATTGTGGTGGATGATCAAAACAATTAACGCACTGACGAACTATGCCCTCATAAAATGTATGCAGAATATAATGAGACTCGCCGCTGCGTGTTGCTCCATTCGCTAGAAGCAAGCTACCCGGAGGGGTTGTGGTTGATGATCCAACCAATTAACGCACTGAAGCACTATGCTCACCCACAATATGTGTCAAGAAGGTAATCAGAATCGCCTCTGCGTGGCGCAATATTCGCTTGACGCAAGCTCCTCGGAGGGATTGTGGTGGATGATCCAACCAATTAACGCACTGAAGCACTTTGCTCATACACAGTATGTGTCAAAAAAGTAATGAAACTCGCCACTGCGTGGCGCTCTATTCGCTAGAAGCAAGCTACCCGGAGGGATTCTGGTGGATGATCCAAACAATTAACGCAGTGAAGCACTATTCTCACACAGAGAGTATGTGTCCAGAAAGTAATGAGACATGCCGCAGCTTGGTGCTCCATTCGCTAGACGCAAGCTCCCCGGAGGGATTGTGTTGGATGTTCCAACCAATTAACGCACTGAAGCACTATGATCACACAGAGTATGTGTCAGAAAGTAATGAGACTCGCCGCTTCGTGGCGCTCCATGGGCTTGAATCAAGCTTCGCGGAGGGATAGTGGTGGATGATCCAAACAATTAACGCACTGACGATCTATGCCCTCATAAAATATATACAAAAAGTAATGAGACTCGCCGCTGCGTGGCGCTCCAATCGCTATAAGCAAGCTACCCGGATCGATTTTGATGGATGATCAAAGCTTTTAACGCACTGATGAACTATGCCCTCATAAAGTGTATGCAAAAAGTAATGAGACTCGCCGCCGCTTGGCGCTCCAATCGCTAGAAGCAAGCTACCCGGATGGATTTTGGTGGATGATCAAAACCATTAACGCACTGACGAACTATGCCCTCATAAAGTGTATGCAGAAAGTAATAAGACTCGCCGCTACGTGGTTCTCCATTCACTTGAATCAAGCTCCCCATAGGGATTGTAGTGTATGATCAAAACAATTAACGCACTGAAGCACTATGATCACACACAGTATGTGTCAAGAAAGTAATGAGACTCGCCGCTGCGTGGCCTCCATTCGCCAGAAGCAAGGTACCCCGAGGGGTTGTGTAGGATGATCCAACCAATTAACGCACTGAAGCACTATACTCACACACAGTATGTGTGAAGAAAGTAATGAGACTCACCGCAGCGTGGAGCTCCATTCGCTTGAAGCAATTTCCCCGGGGGGATTGTTGTGGAAGATCCAACCAATTAACGCACTGAAGCACTATGCTCACACACAGTACGTGTCAAGGAAGTAATGAGACTCGCCAATTCGTGGGCCTCCATTCGCTAGTAGCAAGCTACCCGGAGGGATTTTGGTGGATGATCAAAAATATTAACGCACTGACGAACTATCCCCTTATAAAATGTATGCAGAAAATAATGAGACTCGCCGCTGCGTGGCGCTCCATTCGCTTGAAGCAAGCTCCCCGGAGGGATTGTGGCAGATGATCAAAAATTAACGCACTGAATCACTATGCTCACACACAGTATGTGTCAGGAAAGTAATGAGACTCGCCGCTGCGTGGCGTTCCATTAGCTTAAAGCAAGCCACCCGGAGGCATTGTGGTGGATGATCAAAACAATTGACGTATTGACTAACTATGCCCTCATAAAGTGTATGCAGAAAGTAATGAAACTCGCCGGTGCGTTGCGCTCCATTCGCTAGAATCAAGCTACCCGGAGGGATTGTGGTAGATAATCAAAACAATTAACGCACTGAAGCACTATGCTCACACACAGTATGTGTCAAGAAATTAATGAGACTCGCCGCTGCATGGCGCTCCATTCGCTAGAAGCAAACTACCCGGAGGGATTGAGTTGGATGATCAAAACAATTATCGCAGCGAAGCACTATGCTCACACACAGTATGTCTGGAAAGTAGCGAGATTCCCGCCGCTGCGTGGCGCTCCATTCGCTAGAAGCCAGCTCCCCGGAGGGATTGTGGTGGATGATCCAACCAATTAACGCACTGATCAACTATGCCCTCATAAAGTGTATGCAGAAAGTAATGAGACTCGCCGCTGCTTGGCGCTCCATTCGCTTGAAACAAGCTCCCCGGAAGGATTGTGGTGGATGATCAAAACAATTAACGCACTGACGAACTATGCCCTCATAAAATGTGTGCAAAAAGTAATGAGACTCGCCGCTGCGTGGCGCTCCATTCGCTAGAAGCAAGCTAAACGGAAGCATTGTGGTGGATGATCAAAACAATTAACACACTGAAGCACTATGTTCACACACAGTATGTGTCAAGAAAGTAATGAGACTCGCCGTTGCGTGGCGCTCCATTCGCTAGATGCAAGATACACGCAGGGATTGTGGTGGATGATCAAAACAATTAACGCACTGACGAACTATGCCCTCATAAAGTGTATGCAGAAAGTAATGAGACTCGCCGCTGCGTGGCGCTCCATTCACTTGAAGCAAGCTCCCGGAAGGATTGTGGTGGATGATCAAACCAATTAACGCCCTGAAGCACTATGATCATACACAATATGTGTCAAGAAAGTAATGAGACTCGCCGCTTCGTGGCCTGCATTCGCTAGAAGCAAGATACCCAGAATGATTGTGGTGGATGATCAAAACAATTAACGCACTGACGAACTATGCCCTCATAAAATGTATGCAGAATATAATGAGACTCGCCGCTGCGTGTTGCTCCATTCGCTAGAAGGAAGCTACCCCGAGGGGTTGTGGTTGATGATCAAAACCATTAACGCACTGACGAACTATGCCCTCATAAAGTGTATGCAGAAAGTAATAAGACTCGCCGCTACGTGGCCTTCCATTCGCTTGAATCAAGCTCCCCGGAGGGATCGTGGTGTATGATCCAACCAATTAACGCACTGAAGCACTATGCTCACCCACAATCTGTGTCAAGAAAGTAATCAGAATCGCCTCTGCGTGGCCCAATATTCGCTTGACGCAAGCTCCTCGGAGGGATTGTGGTGGATGATCCAAGCAATTAACGCACTGAAGCACTATGCTCATACACAGTATGTGTCAAGAAAGTAATGAAACTCGCCACTGCGTGGCGCTCTATTCGCTAGAAGCAAGCTACCCGGAGGGATTCTGGTGGATGATCCAAAATTTAACGCACTGAAGCACTATTCTCACACAGAGAGTATGTGTCCAGAAAGTAATGAGACTCGCCGCAGCTTGGTGCTCCATTCGCTAGAAGCAAGCTTCCCGGAGGGATTGTGTTGGATGATCCAACCAAGTAACGCACTGAAGCACTATGCTCTCACACAGTATGTGTCAAGAAATTAATGAGACTAGTCGCTGAGTAGCGCTCCATTCGGTAGAAGCAAGCTACCCGGAAGGATTGTGGTGGATAATAAAAACTTTTAACCCACTGAAGCACTATGCTCACACACCGTACGTGTCAAGAATGTAATGGGACTGGCCGCTGGGTGGCGCTCCATTCGCTGGAAGCAAGCTACCCTGAGGAATTGTGGTTAATGATCAAAACAATTAACGCACTGACAAACTATTCTCACACACAGTATGTGTGAAGAAAGTAATGAGACTCGCCACAGAGTGGCGCTTCATTCGCTGGAAGCAAACTCCCCGGAGGGATTGTGGTGGATGTTCCAACCAATTAACGCACTGAAGCACTATGCTCACACACAGTATGTGCCAAGAAAGTAATGAGACTCGCCGCTTCGTGGCGCTCCATGCGCTTGAATCAAGCTTCGCGGAGGGATTGGGTTGGATGATCCAAACAATGAACGCACTGACGAACTATGCCCTCATAAAATATATACAAAAAGTAATGAGACTCGCCGCTGCGTGGTGCTCCAACCGCTAAAGCAAGCTACGCGGATGGATTTTGGTGGATGATCAAAACATTTAACGCACTGATGAACTATGCCCTCATAAAGTGTATGCAAAAAGTAATGAGACTCGCCGCTGCTTGGCGCTCCAATCGCTAGAAGCAAGCTACCCGGATGGATTTTGGTGGATGATAAAAACATTTAACGCACTGATGAACTATGCCCTTATAAAGTGTATGCAGAAAGTAATGAGACTCGCCGCCGCGTGGCGCTCCATTCGCTTGACGCAAGCCACCCGGAGATATTGTGGTGGATGATCAAATCCATGAACGCACTGACGAACTATGCCCTCATAAAGTGTATGCAGAAAGTAATAAGACTCGCCGCTACGTGGCTCTCCATTCGCTTGAAGCAAGCTCTCAAGAGGAATTGTGGTGTATGATCCAACCAATTATCGCACTGAAGCACTATGCTCACACACAATATGTGTCAAGAAAGTAATGAGACTCGCCGCTGCGTGGACCACCATTCACTAGAAGCAAGCTCTCCGGAGGAATTGTGGCGGATGATCCAACCAATTAACCTACTGAAGCACTATGCTCACACACAGTATGTGTCAGAAAAGTAATTAGACTCGCCGCTGCGTGCCGCTCCAATCGCTAAAAGCAAGCTTCCCAGAGCGATTGTGGTGGATGATCAAAACAATTAACGCACTGACGAACTATGCCCTAATAAAATGTATGCAGAATATAATGAGACTCGCCGCTGCGTGTTGCTCCATTCGCTAGAAGCAAGCTACCCGGAGGGGTTGTGGTTGATGATCAAAACCATTAAGGCACTGACGAACTATGCCCTCATAAAGTGTATGCAGAAAGTAATAAGACTCGCCGCTACGTGGCCTTCCATTCGCTTGAATCAAGCTCCCCGGAGGGATTGTGGTGTATGATCCAACCAATTAACGCACTGAAGCACTATGCTCACCCACAATATGTGTCAAGAAGGTAATCAGAATCGCCTCTGCGTGGCGCAATATTCGCTTGACGCAAGCTCCTCGGAGGGATTGTGGTGGATGATCCAACCAATTAACGCACTGAAGCACTTTGCTCATACACAGTATGTGTCAAAAAAGTAATGAAACTCGCCACTGCGTGGCGCTCTATTCGCTAGAAGCAAGCTACCCGGAGGGATTCTGGTGGATGATCCAAACAATTAACGCAGTGAAGCACTATTCTCACACAGAGAGTATGTGTCCAGAAAGTAATGAGACTTGCCGCAGCTTGGTGCTCCATTCGCTAGAAGCAAGCTCCCCGGAGGGATTGTGTTGGATGTTCCAACCAATTAACGCACTGAAGCACTATGATCACACAGAGTATGTGTCAGAAAGTAATGAGACTCGCCGCTTCGTGGCGCTCCATGGGCTTGAATCAAGCTTCGCGAAGGGATAGTGGTGGATGATCCAAACAATTAACGCACTGACGATCTATGCCCTCATAAAATATATACAAAAAGTAATGAAACTCGCCACTGCGTGGCGCTCTATTCGCTATAAGCAAGCTACCCGGATGGATTTTGATGGATGATCAAAGCTTTTAACGCACTGATGAACTATGCCCTCATAAAGTGTATGCAAAAAGTAATGAGACTCGCCACTGCTTGGCGCTCCAATCGCTAGAAGCAAGCTACCCGGATGGATTTTGGTGGATGATCAAAACCATTAACGCACTGACGAACTATGCCCTCATAAGGTGTATGCAGAAAGTAATAAGACTCGCCGCTACGTGGTTCTCCATTCACTTGAATCAAGCTCCCCATAGGGATTGTAGTGTATGATCAAAACAATTAACGCACTGAAGCACTATGATCACACACAGTATGTGTCAAGAAAGTAATGAGACTCGCCGCTGCGTGGCCTCCATTCGCCAGAAGCAAGGTACCCCGAGGGGTTGTGGTGGATGAGCCAACCAATTAACGCACTGAAGCACTATACTCACACACAGTATGTGTGAAGAAAGTAATGAGACTCACCGCAGCGTGGAGCTCCATTCGCTTGAAGCAATTTCCCCGGGGGGATTGTTGTGGAAGATCCAACCAATTAACGCACTGAAGCACTATGCTCACACACAGTATGTGTCAAGGAAGTAATGAGACTCGCCAATTCGTGGGCCTCCATTCGCTAGTAGCAAGCTACCCGGAGGGATTTTGGTGGATGATCAAAAATATTAACGCACTGACGAACTATCCCCTTATAAAATGTATGCAGAAAATAATGAGACTCGCCGCTGCGTGGCGCTCCATTCGCTTGAAGCAAGCTCCCCGGAGGGATTGTGGCAGATGATCAAAAATTAACGCACTGAATCACTATGCTCACACACAGTATGTGTCAGGAAAGTAATGAGATTCGCCGCTGCGTGGCGTTCCATTAGCTTAAAGCAAGCCACCCGGAGGCATTGTGGTGGATGATCAAAACAATTGACGCATTGACTAACTATGCCCTCATAAAGTGTATGCAGAAAGTAATGAAACTCGCCGGTGCGTTGCGCTCCATTCGCTAGAATCAAGCTACCCGGAGGGATTGTGGTAGATAATCAAAACAATTAACGCACTGAAGCACTATGCTCACACACAGTATGTGTCAAGAAATTAATGAGACTCGCCGCTGCATGGCGCTCCATTCGCTAGAAGCAAACTACCCGGAGGGATTGAGTTGGATGATCAAAACAATTATCGCAGCGAAGCACTATGCTCACACACAGTATGTCTGGAAAGTAGCGAGATTCTCGCCGCTGCGTTGCGCTCCATTCGCTAGAAGCCAGCTCCCCGGAGGGATTGTGGTGGATGATCCAACCAATTAACGCACTGACCAACTATGCCCTCATAAAGTGTATGCAGAAAGTAATGAGACTCGCCGCTGCTTGGCGCTCCATTCGCTTGAAACAAGCTCCCCGGAAGGATTGTGGTTGATGATCAAAACAATTAACGCACTGACGAACTATGCCCTCATAAAATGTATGCAAAAAGTAATGAGACTCGCCGCTGCGTGGCGCTCCATTCGCTAGAAGCAAGCTAAACGGAAGCATTGTGGTGGATGATCAAAACAATTAACACACTGAAGCACTATGTTCACACACAGTATGTGTCAAGAAAGTAATGAGACTCGCCGTTGCGTGGCGCTCCATTCGCTAGATGCAAGATACACGCAGGGATTGTGGTGGATGATCAAAACAATTAACGAACTGAAGCATTATGCTCACACACAGTATGTGTGTTTTTTTTTTTTCAAGAAAGTAATCAGACTCACCGGTGTGTAGCGCCCGATTCGCTTGAAGCAAGCTAACCGGAGGGAATGTCATGGATGACCAAAACAATTAACGCACTGAAGCACAATGCTCACACACAGTATGTGTCAACAAAGTAATGAGACTCGCCGCTGCGTGGCGCTCCATTCGCTTGAAGCAAGCTTCCCGGAGAGATTCTAATGGATGATCTAACCATTTAACGAACTGAAGCACTATGCTCACACACAGTATTTGACAAAAAAGTATTGAGACTCGCCGTTGCGTGGCGCTTCGTTCGCTTGAAGCAATCACCCGGGGGGATTGTTGGGGATGATCCAACCAATTAACGCACTGAAGCACTATGCTCAACCACAGTATGTGTCATGAAAGTAAAAAGACTCGCCGCTGCATGGCGCTCCATTCGCTTGAAACAAGCTCCCCGGAGGGATTGTGATGGATGATCCAACCAATTAACGCACTGACGAACTATCCTCTCATAAAGTGTATGCAGAAAGTAATGAGACTCGCCGCTGCGTGGCGCTCCATTCGCTAGAAGCAAGCTACCAGGAGGGATTGTGGTGGATGATCAAAGAATTAACGCACTGACGAAATATGCCCTCATTAAATGTATGCAAAAAGTACTGAGACTCGCCTTCCGTGGCGCTCCATTCGCTTGAAGCAAGCTCCCCGAAAGGATTTTGTGGATGATCCAAAAAATTAACGCACTGAAGCACTATGCTCACACACAGTATGTATCAAGAAAGTAATATGGCTCGCCGCTGCGTGGCGCTCCATTCGCTAGAAGCAAGCAATCCGAGGGGATTGTAGTGGATGACCAAAACAATTAACGCACTGAAACACTATGCTCTCACACAGTATGTATCAAGAAAGTAATGGACTCGCCGCTGCGTGGCGCTCTCTTCGCTAGAAGCAAGCTACCCGGAAAGATTGTGGTGGATGATCAAAGCAATTAACGCACTGAAGTACTATGCTCACACACAGTATGTGTCAAGAAAGTAATCAAACTCGCCGCTGCGTGGCGTTCCATTCGCTTGAAGCAAGCTCCCCGGAGTGATTGTGGTGGATGATCAAAACAATTAACACACTGAAACACTATGCTCACACACAGTATGTGTCAAGAAAGCAATGAGACTTGCCGCTGCGTAGCGCTCTATCCGCTAGATGCAATCTACCCGGAGGAATTGTGGTGGATGACCAAAACAATTAACGCACTGACGAACTATGCCCTTATAAAGTGTATTCAGAAAATAATGAGAGTCGCTGCTGCGTGGCGCTCCACTCGCTAGAAGCAAGCTACCCGGAGGGATTTTGGTGGAGGATCAAAACAATTAACGCACTCTCGAACTTTGCTCTCATAAAATGTATGCAAAAAGTAATGAGACTCGCCGCTGCGTGGCGCTCCATTCTCTAAAAGCAAGCTCTCTGGAGGGATTGTGGTGGATGATCAAAAATATTTACGCACTGACGAACTATGCCCTCATAAAATGTATGCAGAAAATAATGAGACTCGCAGCTTTGCGGCCCTCCATTCACTAGAAGCAAGCTACCCGGAGGGATTGTATTGGATGATCAAAAAAATTAACGTACTGAAACACTATGCTCACACACAGAATGTGTCAAGAAAGTAATGAGACTCGCCGCTGCGTGGCGCTCCATTCGCTAGATGCAAGATACCCGGAGGGATTGTGGTGGATGATCAAAACAATTAACGCACTGACGAACTATGCCCTCATAAAGTGTATGCAGAAAGTAATGAGACTCGCCGCTGCGTGGCACTCCATTCGCTTGAAGCAAGGTCCCCGGAATGATTGTGGTGGATGATCAAACCAATTAAGGACCTGAAGTACTGTGGTCTAACACAGTATGTGTCAAGAAAGTAATGAGACTCGCCGCTGCGTGGTGCTCCATTCCCTTGAAGCAAGATACTTTAGGGATTCTGGTGGATGATCCAAACAATTAACGCACTGAAGCACTATGCTCACACACAGTATTTGACAAAAAAGAAATGAGACTCGCCGTTGCGTGGCGCTCCGTTCGCTTGAAGCAATCTCCCCGGTGGGATTGTGGTGGATGATCCAAATAATTAACGCACTGAAGCACTATGCTCACACACAGTATGTGTCAAGAAAGTAATGAAACTCGCCGCTGCGTGGCGTTCCATTCGCTTGAAGCAAGCTCCCCGGAGTGATTGTGGTGGATGATCAAACAATTAACGCACTGAAACACTATGCTCACAAACAGTATGTGTCAGGAAATTAATGAGACTTGCCGCTGCGTAGCGCTCTATCCGCTAGATGCAATCTACCCGGAGGAATTGTGGTGGATGACCAAGACAATTAACGCACTGACGAACTATGCCCTTATAAAGTGTATGCAGAAAAATGAGACTCGCCACTGCGTGGTGCTCCACTCGCTAGAAGGAAGATACCCGGAGGGATTGTGGTGGATGATCAAAACAATTAACGCACTGACGAACAATGAACTCATAAAGTGTATGCAGAAAATAATGAGACACGCCGCTGCGTGGCGCTCCATTCGCTTGAACCAATCTCCCCGGTGGGATTGTGGTGGATGATCCAACCAATTAATGCACTGAAGCACTATGCTCACACACAGTATGTGTCACGAAAGTAATGAGACTCGCCGCTGCGTGGCGGTCCATTCGTTAAAAGCAAGCTACCCGGAGGGATTTTGGTGAATGATCCAACCAATTAATGCACTGAAGCACTATGGTCACACACAGTATGTGTCAAGAAAGTAATAATACTCGCCGCTGCGTGGTGCTCCTTTCGATACAAGCAAGCTCCCCCGAGAGATTGTGGTTGATGATCAAAACAATTAACGTACTGACGAACTATGCCCTCAAAATTTATGATGAAAGTAATGAGACTCGCCACTGCGTTGCGCTCCATTCGGTTGAAGCAAGCTCCGCGGAGGAATTGTGGTTGATGATCCAACCAATTAAGGCACTGACGAACTATGCCCTCACAAAGTGTATGCAGAAAGTTATGAGACTCGCCGCTGCGTGGCGCTCCATTCGCTAGAAGCAAGCTACCCAGAGGGATTTTAATGGACGATCCAACCAATTAACGCACTGAAGCACTATGCTCACACACAGTATGTGTCAAGAAAGTAATGAGACTCGCCTCTGCGTGGCGCTCCATTCGCTAGAAGCAAGCTACCCGGCGGGATTGTGGTTGATGATCAAAACAATTAACGCACTGACGAACTATGCCCTCATAAAGTGTATGCAGAAAGTAATGAGACTCGCCCTTGCGTCCGCTCCATTCGCTTAAAGAAAGCATCCTGGAGGGATTTTGGTGGATGATCCAACCAATTAACGCACTGAAGCACTATGCTCAAACACAGTATGTTACAAGAATGTAATGAGACTCGCCACTGCGTTGCGCTCCATTCGGTTGAAGCAAGCTCCGCGGAGGAATTGTGGTTGATGATCCAACCAATTAAGGCACTGACGAACTATGCCCTCACAAAGTGTATGCAGAAAGTTATGAGACACACCGATGCGTGACGCTCCATTCGCTAGAAGCAAGCAACCCGGAGGGAGTTTGGTGGATGACCATAACAATTATCGCACTGACGAACTATGCACTCAAAAATATATGCAGAAAATAACGAGATTCGCCGCTGCGTGCCGCTCTATTCGCCTGAATAAAGCTCCACGGAGGGATTGTGGTGGATAATGAAACCAATTAACGCACTGAAGCACTATGATCACTTACAGTATGTATCAAGAAAGTAATGAGGTTCGCCGCTGAGTGTTGATCCATTCGCTAGAAGCAAGATACTCGGAGGGATTGTCGTGGATGATCAAAACCATTAACGCACTGAAACACTATGCTCACACACAGTATGTGTCAAGAAAGTAATGAGACTCGCCGCTGCGTGGCGCCCTAATCACTTGAAGCAAGCTACCCGGAGGGATTGTGGTGGATGTTCCAAGCAATTAACGCACTGAAGCACTATGCTCACACACAGTATGAGTCAAGAAAGTAATGAGACTCGCCGCTGCGTGGCGCTCCAATCTCAAGAAGCAAGCTACCATGAGGGATTGTGGTGGATGATCAAAACCATTAACGCACTGACGAACTATGCTCACACACAATATGTGTCAAGAAATTAACGAGACTCGCCACTGCGTGGCGCTTCATTCGCTTGAAGCAAGCTCCCCGGAGGGATTGTGGTGCATGATCCAACCAATTGACGCACTGAAGCACTATGCTCACACACAGTACGTGTCAAGAAAGTAATGAGACTCGCCGTTTCGTGGCACTCCATTCGCTTGTAGCAAGCTCCCCGGAAGGATTGTGGTGGAATATCAAACCAATAAACGAACTGAAGTACTGTGGTCAAACACAGTATGTTTTAAGAAAGTAATGAGACTCGCCGCTGCGTGGCGCTCCATTCGCTTGAAGGAAGCTACCCGGAGGGACTGTAATGGATGATCCTACCAATTAACGCACTGAAGCACTATGCTCAAACACAGTATGTTACAAGAATGTAATGAGACTCGCCACTGCGTTGCGCTCCATTCGGTTGAAGCAAGCTCCGCGGAGTAATTGTGGTTGATGATCCAACCAATTAAGGCACTGACGAACTATGCCCTCACAAAGTGTATGCAGAAAGTTATGAGACTCGCCGCTGCGTGGCGCTCCATTCGCTAGAAGCAAGCTACACAGAGGGATTTTAATGGACGATCCAACCAATTAACGCACTGAAGCACTATGCTCACACACAGTATGTGTCAAGAAAGTAATGAGACTCGCCTCTGCGTGGCGCTCCATTCGCTAGAAGCAAGCTACCCGGCGGGATTGTGGTTGATGATCAAAACAATTAACGCACTGACGAACTATGCCCTAATAAAGTGTATGCAGAAAGTAATGAGACTCGCCCTTGCGTCCGCTCCATTCGCTAGAAGCAAGCTCCCCCGGGGGATTGTGGTGTATGATCCAACCAATTAACGCACTGAAGCACTATGCTCACACACAGTATGTGTCCCGAAAGTAATGAGACTCCCCGCTGCGTGGCGCTCCATTCGATAGAAGCAAGCTACCTGGAGGGATTGTGGTGGATGATCAAAATAATTAACGCACTGACAAACTATGCCCCCATAAAGTGTATGCAGAAAGTAATGAGACTAGCCGCTGAGTGGCGCTTCATTCGCTAGAAGAAAACTACCTGGAACGATTTTGGTGGATGATCAAAACAATTAACGCATTGAAGAACAATTCTCACACACAGTATGTGTCAAGAAAGTAATGAGACTCGCCGCTGCGTGCCGCTCCATTCGCTTGAAGAGAGCTCCCCGAAGTGATTGTTTGGATGATCCAAAAATAAACACACTGACGAACTATGCCCTCATAAAGTGTATGCAGAAAGTAATGAGACTAGCTACTGCGTGGCGCTCCATTCGCTAGAAGCAAGCTACCCGGATGGATTGTGGTGGATGATCAAAACAATCAACGCACTGAAGCACTATGCTCACACACAGTATGTGTCAAGAAAGTAATGAGACTCGCCGTTGCGTGGCGCTCCATTCGTTTGAAGCTAGCTCCCCGTAAGGATTGTGTTGGATGATCCAACCAATTAACGCACTGACCAACTATGCCCTCATAAAGTGTATGCAGAATGTAATGAGACTCGCCGCTGCGTGGCGCTCCATTCGCTTGAACAAAGCTCCCCGGAGGGATTGTGGTGGATGATCCAACTCATTAACGCACTGAAGCACCATGCTCACACACAGTATGTTTCAAGAAAGTAATGAGACTTGCCGCTGCGGGGCGCTCCATTTCCTAATACCAAGCTCCCCGGAGGGATTGTGGTGGATCATCAAAAATATTAACGCACTGACGAACTGTGCCCTCCTAAAGTGTATGCAGAAAGTAATGAGACTCGCCGCTGCGTGTCACTCCATTCGCTTGGAGCAAGCTCCCCGGAAGGATTGTGGTGGATGATCCAACCAATTAACGAACTGAAGTACTATGGTCTAACACAGTATGTGTTAAGAAAGTAATGAGACTCGCCCCTGCGTGGCGCTCAATTCGCTTGAAGCAAGCTCCCCGGAGGGATTGTAATGGATGATCCAAAAAATTAACGCACTGAATCACTATGCTCACACACAGTATGTGACAAGAAAATTAATGAGACTCGCCGTTTCGTGGCGCTCCATTCGCTTGAAGCTAGCTCCTTGGAGGAATTGTGGTGGATGATCCAACCAATTAACGCACAGACCGACTATGCCCTCATAAAGTGGATGCAGAAAGTAATGAGACTCGCCGCTGCGTGGCGCTCCATTCGCTTGAAGCAAGCTCCCTGGAGGGATTGTGGTGGATGATCCAACCAATTAACGCACTGAAGCACCATGCTCTCACACAGTATATGTCAAGAAAGTAATGAGACTCGCCGCTGCGTGGCGATCCATTCCCTAGAAGCAAGCTCTTCGGAGGGGTTGTGGCGGATGATCAAAAATATTAACGCACTGACGAATTATGCCCTTATAAAGTGTATGCAGAAAGTAGTAAGACTCACCGCTGCGTGGCGCTCCATTCGCTAGAAGAAAGCTTCCCGGAGGGAGTGTGGTGGAAGATCAAAACAATTAACGCACTGACGAACGATGCCCTCATAAAGTGTATGCAGAAAATAATGAGACTCGCCGCTGCGTGGCGCTCCATTCGCAAGAAGCAAGCTACCCGGAGGGATTGTGGTGGATGATCAAAATCATTAACGCACTGACGAACTATGCTCACACACAGTACGTGTCAAGAAATTAACGATACTCGCCGCTTCGTGGCACTCCATTCGCTTGAAGCAAGCTCTCCGGAAGGATTGTGGTGGATGATCAAACCAATAAACTAACTGAAGTACTGTGGTCAAACACAGTATGTTTCAAGAAAATAATGAGACTCGCCGCTGCGTGGCGCTCCATTCGCTTGAAGCGAGCTCTACGGAGGGACTGTAACGGATGATCCTACCAATTAACGCACTGAAGCACTATGCTCACACACAGTATGTTAGAAGAAAGTAATGAGACTCGCCGCTGCGTTGGGCTCCATTTGGCTGAAGTAAGCTCCCCGGGGGGATTGTGGTGGTTGATCCAACCAATTAAGGCACCGACGAACTATGCCGTCATAAAGTGTTTGCAGAAAGTAATGAGACTCGCCGCTCCGTGGCGCTCCATTCGCTTGAACCAAGTTACCCGGAACGATTCTTGTGGATTATTAAAACAATTAACGCCCTGACGTACTATGCCTTCATAAAATGTATGCAAAAATAATGAGACTCGCCGCTGCGTGGCGCTCCATTCGCTTGAAGCAAGCTACCCCGAGGGATTCTGGTGGATGATCAAAACCATTAACGAACTGACGAACTATGCTCACACACCGAATGTGTCAAGAAATTAACGAGACTCGCCGCTGCGTGGCGCTCCATTCCCTTGAAGCAAGCTCCCCGGAGGGATTTTAATGGACGATCCAACCAATTAACGTACTGAAGCACTATTCTCACACATAGAGTATGTGTCAAGAAAGTAATGAGACTCGCCGCTGCCTGGCGCTCCATTAACTAAAAGCAAGCTTTCCGGAGGGATTGTGGTGGATGATCAAAAATATTAACGCACTGACGAACTATGCCCTTATAAAGTGTATGCAGAAAGTAATGAGACTCGCCGCTGCGTGGCGCTCCATTCGCTAGAAGCAAGCTACTTGGAGCTCTTGTGGTGGATGATCAAAACAATTAAAACACTGACGAACTATGCCCACATAAAGTGTATGCAAAAAGTAATGAGACTAGCCGCTGAGTGGCCCTCCATTCGCTAGAAGCAAGCTACCGGGTGGGATTTTGGTGGATGATCAAAACAATTAACGCACTGAAGCACAAAGCTCACACACAGTATGCGTCAAGAAAGTAATGAGACTCGCCGCTGCGTGGCGCTCCATTCGCTAGATGCAAGCTACCCGGAGGGATTTTGGTGGAGGATTAAAACAATTAACGCACTCTCGAACTTTGCTCTCATAAAATGTATGCAAAAAGTAATGAGACTCGCCGCTGCGTGGCGCTCCATTCCCTAAAAGCAAGCTCTCTGGAGGGATTGTGGTGGATGATCAAAAATATTAACGCACTGACGAACTATGCCCTCATAAAATGTATGCAGAAAGTAATGAGACTCGCAGCTGTGTGGCCCTCCATTCACTAGAAGCAAGCTACCCGGAGGGATTGTATTGGATGATCAAAAAAATTAACGTACTGAAACACTATGCTCACACACAGAATGTGTCAAGAAAGTAATGAGACTCGCCGCTGCGTGGCGCTCCATTCGCTAGATGCAAGATACCCGGAGGGATTGTGGTGGATGATCAAAACAATTAACGCACTGACGAACTATGCCCTCATAAAGTGTATGGAGAAAGTAATGAGACTCGCCGCTGCGTGGCACTCCATTCGCTTGAAGCAAGGTCCCCGGAAGGATTGTGGTGGATGATCAAACCAATTAAGGACCTGAAGTACTGTGGTCTAACACAGTATGTGTCAAGAAAGTAATGAAACTCGCCGCTGCGTGGCGTTCTATTCGCTTGAAGCAAGCTCCCCGGAGTGATTGTGGTGGATTATCAAACAATTAACGCACTGAAACACTATGCTCACAAACAGTATGTGTCAGGAAATTAATGAGACTTGCCGCTGCGTAGCGCTCTATCCGCTAGATGCAATCTACCCGGAGGAATTGTGGTGGATGACCAAGACAATTAACGCACTGACGAAATATGCCCTTATAAAGTGTATGCAGAAAAATGAGACTCGCCACTGCGTGGGGCTCCACTCGCTAGAAGGAAGATACCCGGAGGGATTGTTGTGGATGATCAAAACAATTAACGCACTGACGAACAATGAACTCATAAAGTGTATGCAGAAAATAATGAGACACGCCGCTGCGTGGCGCTCCATTCGCTTGAACCAATCTCCCCGGTGGGATTGTGGTGGATGATCCAACTAATTAACGCACTGAAACACTATGATCACAAACAGTATGTGTCAATTAAGTAATGAGACTCGCCGCTGCGTGGCGCTCCATTCGGTTAAAGCAAGCTTACCGGAGGGATTGTGGTGGATGATCCAACCAATTAATGCACTGAAGCACTATGCTCACACACAGTATGTGTCACGAAAGTAATGAGACTCGCCGCTGCGTGGCGGTCCATTCGCTAAAAGCAAGCTACCCGGAGGGATTTTGGTGGATGATCCAACCAATTAATGCACTGAAGCACTATGGTCACACACAGTATATGTCAAGAAAGTAATAATACTCGCCGCTGCGTGGTGCTCCTTTCGATACAAGCAAGCTCCCCCGAGAGATTGTGGTTGATGATCAAAACAATTAACGTACTGACGAACTATGCCCTCAAAATTTATGATGAAAGTAATGAGACTCGCCGCTGCGTGGAGCTCCATTCGCTTGAAATAAGCTCTCCGGAGGGATTGTGGTGGCTGATCCAACCAAATTACGCAATGAAGCACTATGCTCACACACAGTATGTGTCAAGAAAGTAATGAGACACACCGATGCGTGACGCTCCATTCGCTAGAAGCAAGCAACCCGGAGGGAGTTTGGTGGATGACCATAACAATTATCGCACTGACGAACTATGCACTCAAAAATATATGCCGAAAATAACGAGATTCGCCGCTGCGTGCCGCTCTCTTCGCCTGAATAAAGCTCCACGGAGGGATTGTGGTGGATAATGAAACCAATTAACGCACTGAAGCACTATGATCACTTACAGTATGTGTCAAGAAAGTAATGAGGTTCGCCGCTGCGTGTTGATCCATTCGCTAGAAGCAAGATACCCGGAGGGATTGTCGTGGATGATCAAAACCATTAACGCACTGACCAACTATGCTCACACACAGTATGTGTAAAGAAAGTAATGAGACTCGCCGCTGCGTGGCGCCCTAATCACTTGAAGCAAGCTACCCGGAGGGATTGTGGTGGATGTTCCAAGTAATTAACGCACTGAAGCACTATGCTCACACACAGTATGAGTCAAGAAAGTAATGAGACTCGCCGCTGCGTGGCGCTCCATTCTCAAGAAGCAAGCTACCATGAGGGATTGTGGTGGATGATCAAAACCATTAACGCACTGACGAACTATGCTCACACACAATATGTGTCAAGAAATTAACGAGACTCGCCACTGCGTGGCGCTTCATTCGCTTGAAGCACGCTCCCCGGAGGGATTGTGGTGCATGATCCAACCAATTGACGCACTGAAGCACTATGCTCACACACAGTACGTGTCAAGAAAGTAATGAGACTCGCCGCTTCGTGGCACTCCATTCGCTTGTAGCAAGCTCCCCGGAAGGATTGTGGTGGAATATCAAACCAATAAACGAACTGAAGTACTGTGGTCAAACACAGTATGTTTCAAGAAAGTAATGAGACTCGCCGCTGCGTGGCGCTCCATTCGCTTGAAGGAAGCTACCCGGAGGGACTGTAATGGATGATCCTACCAATTAACGCACTGAAGCACTATGCTCAAACACAGTATGTTACAAGAATGTAATGAGACTCGCCACTGCGTTGCGCTCCATTCGGTTGAAGCAAGCTCCGCGGAGGAATTGTTGTTGGTGATCCAACTAATTAAGGCACTGACGAACTATGCCCTCACAAAGTGTATGCAGAAAGTTATGAGACTCGCCGCTGCGTGGCGCTCCATTCGCTAGAAGCAAGCTACCCAGAGGGATTTTAATGGACGATCCAACCAATTAACGCACTGAAGCACTATGCTCACACACAGTATGTGTCAAGAAAGTAATGAGACTCGCCTCTGCGTGGCGCTCCATTCGCTAGAAGCAAGCTACCCGGCGGGATTGTGGTTGATAATCAAAACAATTAACGCACTGACGAACTATGCCCTCATAAAGTGTATGCAGAAAGTAATGAGACTCGCCCTTGCGTCCGCTCCATTCGCTTAAAGAAAGCATCCTGGAGGGATTTTGGTGGATGATCCAACCAATTAACGCACTGAAGCACTATGTTCACACACAGTATGTGTCAAGAAAGTAATGAGACTCGCCGCTGCGTCGTGCTCCATTCGCTTGAAGCAAGCTACTTTAGGGATTCTGGTAGATGATCCAAACAATTAACGCACTGAAGCACTATGCTGACACACATTATTTGACAAAAAAGAAATGAGACTCACCGTTGCGTGGCGCTCCGTTCCCTTGAAGCAATCTCCCCGGTGGGATTGTGGTGGATGATCCAAATAATTAACGCACTGAAGCACTATGATCACAAACAGTCTGTGTCAAGAAAGTAATGAGACTCGCCGCTGCGTGGCGCTCCATTCGGTTGAAGCAAGCTCCCCGTAGAGATTGTGGTGGATGATCCAACCAATAAACGCACTAAAGTACTATGCTCACACACAGTATGTGTCAAGAAAGTAATGAAACTCGCCGCTGCGTGGCGTTCCATTCGCTTGAAGCAAGCTCCCAGGAGTAATTGTGGTGGATGATCAAAACAATTAACGCACTGAAACACTATGCTCACACACAGTATGTGTCAGGAAATTAATGAGACTCGCCGCTGCGTAGCGCTCTATCCGGTAGATGCAATCTACCCGGAGGAATTGTGGTGGATGACCAAGACAATTAACGCACTGACGAACTATGCCCTTATAAAGTGTATGGAGAAAAAATGAGACTCGCCGCTGCGTAGCTCTGCGTTCGCTAGAAGCAAGCTACCCGGAAGGATTGCTGTGGATGAACCAACCAATTAACGCAGTGAAGCAATATGCACACACACAGCATGTTTCAAGAAAGTAATGAGATTCGCCGCGTTGTGGCGCTCCATTCGCTAGAACCAAGCTCCCCCGGGGGATTGTGGTGTATGATCCAACCAATTAACGCACTGAAGCACTATGCTCACACACAGTATGTGTCCAGAAAGTAATGAGACTCGCCGCTGCGTGGCCCTCCATTCGATAGAAGCAAGCTACCTGGAGGGATTGTGGTGGATGATCAAAATAATTAACGCACTGACGAACTATGCCCCCATAAAGTGTATGCAGAAAGTAATGAGACTAGCCGCTGAGTGGCGCTCCATTCGCTAGAAGAAAACTACCCGGAAGGATTGCGGTGGATGAACCAACCAATTAACGCATTGAAGCAATATGCACACACACAGCATGTTTCTAGAAAGTAATGAGACTCGCCGCTTCATGGCGCTCCATTCGCTAGAAGCAAGCTCCCCCGGGGGATTGTGGTGTATGATCCAACCAATTAACGCACTGAAGCACTATGCTCACACACAGTATGTGTCCAGAAAGTAATGAGACTCCCCGCTGCGTGGCGCTCCATTCGATAGAAGCAAGCTACCTGGAGGGATTGTGGTGGATGATCAAAATAATTAACGCACTGACAAACTATGCCCCCATAAAGTGTATGCAGAAAGTAATGAGAGTAGCCGCTGAGTGGCGCTTCATTCGCTAGAAGAAAACTACCCGGAACGATTTTGGTGGATGATCAAAACAATTAACGCACTGAAGAACAATTCTCACACACAGTATGTGTCAAGAAAGTAATGAGACTCGCCGCTGCGTGCCGCTCCATTCGCTTGAAGAGAGCTCCCCGAAGTGATTGTTTGGATGATCCAAAAATAAACACACTGACGAACTATGCCCTCATAAAGTGTATGCAGAAAGTAATGAGACTAGCTACTGCGTGGCGCTCCATTCGCTAGAAGCAAGCTACCCGGAGGGATTGTGGTGGATGATCAAAACAATCAACGCACTGAAGCACTATGCTCACACACAGTATGTGTCAAGAAAGTAATGAGACTCGCCGTTGCGTGGCGCTCCATTCGTTTGAAGCTAGCTCCCCGTAAGGATTGTGTTGGATGATCCAACCAATTAACGCACTGACCAACTATGCCCTCATAAAGTGTATGCAGAATGTAATGAGACTCGCCGCTGCGTGGCGCTCCATTCGCTTGAACAAAGCTCCCCGGAGGGATTGTGGTGGATGATCCAACTCATTAACGCACTGAAGCACCATGCTCACACACAGTATGTTTCAAGAAAGTAATGAGACTTGCCGCTGCGGGGCGCTCCATTTCCTAATACCAAGCTCCCCGGAGGGATTGTGGTGGATCATCAAAAATATTAACGCACTGACGAACTGTGCCCTCCTGAAGTGTATGCAGAAAGTAATGAGACTCGCCGCTGCGTGTCACTCCATTCGCTTGAAGCAAGCTCCCCGGAAGGATTGTGGTGGATGATCCAACCAATTAACGAACTGAAGTACTATGGTCTAACACAGTATGTGTTAAGAAAGTAATGAGACTCGCCCCTGAGTGGCGCTCAATTCGCTTGAAGCAAGCTCCCCGGAGGGATTGTAATGGATGATCCAACAAATTAACGCACTGAATCACTATGCTCACACACAGTATGTGACAAGAAAATTAATGAGACTCGCCGTTTCGTGGCGCTCCATTCGCTTGAAGCTAGCTCCTTGGAGGAATTGTGGTGGATGATCCAACCAATTAACGCACAGACCGACTATGCCCTCATAAAGTGGATGCAGAAAGTAATGAGACTCGCCGCTGCGTGGCGCTCCATTCGCTTGAAGCAAGCTCCCTGGAGGGATTGTGGTGGATGATCCAACCAATTAACGCACTGAAGCACCATGCTCACACACAGTATATGTCAAGAAAGTAATGAGACTCGCCGCTGCGTGGCGATCCATTCCCTAGAAGCAAGCTCTTCGGAGAGGTTGTGGCAGATGATCAAAAATATTAACGCACTGACGAATTATGCCCTTATAAAGTGTATGCAGAAAGTAGTGAGACTCACCGCTGCGTGGCGCTCCATTCGCTAGAAGAAAGCTTCCCGGAGGGAGTGTGGTGGATGATCAAAACAATTAACGCACTGACGAACGATGCCCTCATAAAGTGTATGCAGAAAATAATGAGACTCGCCGCTGCGTGGCGCTCCATTCGCAAGAAGCAAGCTACCCGGAGGGATTGTGGTGGATGATCAAAATCATTAACGCACTGACGAACTATGCTCACACACAGTATGTGTCAAGAAATTAACGATACTCGCCGCTTCGTGGCACTCCATTCGCTTGAAGCAAGCTCTCCGGAAGGATTGTGGTGGATGATCAAACCAATAAACTAACTGAAGTACTGTGGTCAAACACAGTATGTTTCAAGAAAATAATGAGACTCGCCGCTGCGTGGCGCTCCATTCGCTTGAAGCGAGCTCTACGGAGGGACTGTAACGGATGATCCTACCAATTAACGCACTGAAGCACTATGCTCACACACAGTATATTAGAAGAAAGTAATGAGACTCGCGGCTGCGTTGGGCTCCATTTGGCTGAAGCAAGCTCCCCGGGGGGATTGTGGTGGTTGATCCAACCAATTAACGCACTGAAGCACTATGCTCACACACAATATGTGTCAAGAAAGTAATGAGACTCGCCACAGAGTGGCGCTTCCTTCGCTTGAAGCAAACTCCCCGGAGGGATTGTGGTGGATGTTCCAACCAATTAACGCACTGAAGCACTATGCTCACACAGAGTATATGTCAAGAAAGTAATGAGACTCGCCGCTTCGTGGCGCTCCATGCGCTTGAATCAAGTTACCCGGAACGATTCTTGTGGATTATTAAAACAATTAACGCCCTGACGTACTATGCCTTCATAAAATGTATGCAAAAATAATGAGACTCGCCAATGCGTGGCGCTCCATTCGCTTGAAGCAAGCTACCCCGAGGGATTCTGGTGGATGATCAAAACCATTAACGAACTGACGAACTATGCTCACACACCGAATGTGTCAAGAAATTAACGAGACTCGCCGCTGCGTGGCGCTCCATTCGCTAGAAGCAAGCTACATGGAGCTATTGTGGTGGATGATCAAAACAATTAAAACACTGACGAACTATGCCCACATAAAGTGTATGCAAAAAGTAATGAGACTAGCCGCTGAGTGGCCCTCCATTCGCTAGAAGCAAGCTACCGGGTGGGATTTTGGTGGATGATCAAAACAATTAACGCACTGAAGCACAATGCTCACACACAGTATGCGTCAAGAAAGTAATGAGACTCGCCGCTGCGTGGCGCTCCATTCGCTAGATGCAAGATACCCGGAGGGATTGTGGTGGACGATCAAAACAATTAACGCACTGACGAACTATGCCCTCATAAAGTGTATGCAGAAAGTAATGAGACTCGCAGCTGCGTGGCGCTCCATTCGCTAGAAGCAAGCTACCGAGAGGGATTGTGGTGGATGATCAAAATAATTAACGCACTGACGAACTATGCCCCATAAAGTGCATGCAGAAAGTAATGAGACTAGCCGCTGAGTGGCGTTCCATTCGCTAGAAGCAAACAACCTGGAAGGATTTTGTTGGATGATCAAACAAATAACGCACTGAAGCACAATGCTCACACACAGTATGTGTCAAGCAAGTAACGAGACTCGCCGCTGCGTGGCGCTCCATTCGCTAGATGCAAGATACCAGGAAGGATTATGGTGGATGATCAAAACAATTAACGCACTAACGAACTATGCCATCATAAAGTGTATGCAGAAAGTAATGAGATTCGCCGATGCGTGGCACTCCATTCGCTCGCCGCTACGCCGCTACGTGGTTCTCCATTCGCTTGAATCAAGCTCCCCGGAGGGATTGTGGTGTATGATCCAACCAATTAACGCACTGAAGCACTATGCTCACACACAATATGTGTCAAGAAAGTAATGAGACTCGCCACAGAGTGGCGCTTCCTTCGCTTGAAGCAAACTCCCCGGAGGGATTGTGGTGGATGTTCCAACCAATTAACGCACTGAAGCACTATGCTCACACAGAGTATATGTCAAGAAAGTAATGAGACTCGCCGCTTCGTGGCGCTCCATGCGCTTGAATCAAGCTTCGCGGAGGCATTGGGTTGGATGATCCAAACAATGAACGCACTGACGATCTATGCCCTCATAAAATATATACAAAAAGTAATGAGACTCGCCGCTGCGTGGTGCTCCAATCGCTAAAGCAAGCTACGCGAATGGATTTTGGTGGATGATCAAAACATTTAACGCACTGATGAACTATGCCCTCATAAAGTGTATGCAAAAAGTAATGAGACTCGCCGCTGCTTGGCGCTCCAATCGCTAGAAGCAAGCTACCCGGATGGATTTTGGTGGATGATCAAAACATTTAACGCACTGATGAATTATGCCCTTATAAAGTGTATGCAGAAAGTAATGAGACTCGCCGCCGCGTGGCGCTCCATTCGCTTGACGCAAGCCACCCGGAGATATTGTGGTGGATGTTCAAATCCATGAACGCACTGACGAACTATGCCCTCATAAAGTGTATGCAGAAAGTAATAAGACTCGCCGCTACGTGGCTCTCCATTCGCTTGAATCAAGCTTTCAAGAGGAATTGTGGTTTATGATCCAACCAATTATCGCACTGAAGCACTATGCTCACACACAATATGTGTCAAGAAAGTAATGAGACTCGCCGCTGCGTGGACCACCATTCACTAGAAGCAAGCTCTCCGGAGGAATTGTGGTGGATGATCCAACCAATTAACCTACTGAAGCACTATGCTCACACACAGTATGTGTCAGAAAAGTAATTAGACTCGCCACTGCGTGCCGCTCCATTCGCTAAAAGCAAGCTTCCCAGAGCGATTGTGGTGGATGATCAAAACAATTAACGCACTGAAGCACTATGATCACGCACAGTATGTGTCAAGAAAGTAATGAGACTCGCCGCTTCGTGGCCTGCATTCGCTAGAAGCCAGATACCCAGAATGATTGTGGTGGATGATCAAAACAATTAACGCACTGACGAACTATGCCCTCATAAAATGTATGCAGAATATAATGAGACTCGCCGCTGCGTGTTGCTCCATTCGCTAGAAGCAAGCTACCCGGAGGGGTTGTGGTTGATGATCAAAACCATTAAGGCACTGACGAACTATGCCCTCATAAAGTGTATGCAGAAAGTAATAAGACTCGCCGCTACGTGGCCTTCCATTCGCTTGAATCAAGCTCCCCGGAGGGATTGTGGTGTATGATCCAACCAATTAACGCACTGAAGCACTATGCTCACCCACAATATGTGTCAAGAAGGTAATCAGAATCGCCTCTGCGTGGCGCAATATTCGCTTGACTCAAGCTCCTCGGAGGGATTGTGGTGGATGATCCAACCAATTAACGCACTGAAGCACTTTGCTCATACACAGTATGTGTCAAAAAAGTAATGAAACTCGCCACTGCGTGGCGCTCTATTCGCTAGAAGCAAGCTACCCGGAGGGATTCTGGTGGATGATCCAAACAATTAACGCAGTGAAGCACTATTCTCACACAGAGAGTATGTGTCCAGAAAGTAATGAGACTTGCCGCAGCTTGGTGCTCCATTCGCTAGACGCAAGCTCCCCGGAGGGATTGTGTTGGATGTTCCAACCAATTAACGCACTGAAGCACTATGATCACACAGAGTATGTGTCAGAAAGTAATGAGACTCGCCGCTTCGTGGCGCTCCATGGGCTTGAATCAAGCTTCGCGGAGGGATAGTGGTGGATGATCCAAACAATTAACGCACTGACGATCTATGCCCTCATAAAATATATACAAAAAGTAATGAGACTCGCCGCTGCGTGGCGCTCCAATCGCTATAAGCAAGCTACCCGGATCGATTTTGATGGATGATCAAAGCTTTTAACGCACTGATGAACTATGCCCTCATAAAGTGTATGCAAAAAGTAATGAGACTCGCCGCCGCTTGGCGCTCCAATCGCTAGAAGCAAGCTACCCGGATGGATTTTGGTGGATGATCAAAACCATTAACGCACTGACGAACTATGCCCTCATAAATTGTATGCAGAAAGTAATAAGACTCGCCGCTACGTGGTTCTCCATTCACTTGAATCAAGCTCCCCATAGGGATTGTAGTGTATGATCAAAACAATTAACGCACTGAAGCACTATGATCACACACAGTATGCGTCAAGAAAGTAATGAGACTCGCCGCTGCGTGGCCTCCATTCGCCAGAAGCAAGGTACCCCGAGGGGTTGTGTAGGATGATCCAACCAATTAACGCACTGAAGCACTATACTCACACACAGTATGTGTGAAGAAAGTAATGAGACTCACCGCAGCGTGGAGCTCCATTCGCTTGAAGCAATTTCCCCGGGGGGATTGTTGTGGAAGATCCAACCAATTAACGCACTGAAGCACTATGCTCACACACAGTATGTGTCAAGGAAGTAATGAGACTCGCCAATTCGTGGGCCTCCATTCGCTAGTAGCAAGCTACCCGGAGGGATTTTGGTGGATGATCAAAAATATTAACGCACTGACGAACTATCCCCTTATAAAATGTATGCAGAAAATAATGAGACTCGCCGCTGCGTGGCGCTCCATTCGCTTGAAGCAAGCTCCCCGGAGGGATTGTGGCAGATGATCAAAAATTAACGCACTGAATCACTATGCTCACACACAGTATGTGTCAGGAAAGTAATGAGATTCGCCGCTGCGTGGCGTTCCATTAGCTTAAAGCAAGCCACCCGGAGGCATTGTGGTGGATGATCAAAACAATTGACGCATTGACTAACTATGCCCTCATAAAGTGTATGCAGAAAGTAATGAAACTCGCCGGTGCGTTGCGCTCCATTCGCTAGAATCAAGCTACCCGGAGGGATTGTGGTAGATAATCAAAACAATTAACGCACTGAAGCACTATGCTCACACACAGTATGTGTCAAGAAATTAATGAGACTCGCCGCTGCATGGCGCTCCATTCGCTAGAAGCAAACTACCCGGAGGGATTGAGTTGGATGATCAAAACAATTATCGCAGCGAAGCACTATGCTCACACACAGTATGTCTGGAAAGTAGCGAGATTCTCGCCGCTGCGTGGTGCTCCATTCGCTAGAAGCCAGCTCCCCGGAGGGATTGTGGTGGATGATCCAACCAATTAACGCACTGACCAACTATGCCCTCATAAAGTGTATGCAGAAAGTAATGAGACTCGCCGCTGCTTGGCGCTCCATTCGCTTGAAACAAGCTCCCCGGAAGGATTGTGGTTGATGATCAAAACAATTAACGCACTGACGAACTATGCCCTCATAAAATGTATGCAAAAAGTAATGAGACTCGCCGCTGCGTGGCGCTCCATTCGCTAGAAGCAAGCTAAACGGAAGCATTGTGGTGGATGATCAAAACAATTAACACACTGAAGCACTATGTTCACACACAGTATGTGTCAAGAAAGTAATGAGACTCGCCGTTGCGTGGCGCTCCATTCGCTAGATGCAAGATACACGCAGGGATTGTGGTGGATGATCAAAACAATTAACGCACTGACGAACTATGCCCTCATAAAGTGTATGCAGAAAGTAATGAGACTCGCCGCTGCGTGGCGCTCCATTCATTTGAAGCAAGCTCCCGGAAGGATTGTGGTGGATGATCAAACCAATTAACACCCTGAAGCACTATGATCATACACAGTATGTGTCAAGAAAGTAATGAGACTCGCCGCTTCGTGGCCTGCATTCGCTAGAAGCAAGATACCCAGAATGATTGTGGTGGATGATCAAAACAATTAACGCACTGACGAACTATGCCCTCATAAAATGTATGCAGAATATAATGAGACTCGCCGTTGCGTGTTGCTCCATTCGCTAGAAGGAAGCTACCCCGAGGGGTTGTGGTTGATGATCAAAACCATTAACGCACTGACGAACTATGCCCTCATAAAGTGTATGCAGAGAGTAATAAGACTCGCCGCTACGTGGCCTTCCATTCGCTTGTATCAAGCTCCCCGGAGGGATCGTGGTGTATGATCCAACCAATTAACGCACTGAAGCACTATGCTCACCCACAATATGTGTCAAGAAAGTAATCAGAATCGCCTCTGCGTGGCCCAATATTCGCTTGACGCAAGCTCCTCGGAGGGATTGTGGTGGATGATCCAAGCAATTAACGCACTGAAGCACTATGCTCATACACAGTATGTGTCAAGAAAGTAATGAAACTCGCCACTGCGTGGCGCTCTATTCGCTAGAAGCAAGCTACCCGGAGGGATTCTGGTGGATGATCCAAAATTTAACGCACTGAAGCACTATTCTCACACAGAGAGTATGTGTCCAGAAAGTAATGAGACTCGCCGCAGCTTGGTGCTCCATTCGCTAGAAGCAAGCTTCCCGGAGGGATTGTGTTGGATGATCCAACCAAGTAACGCACTGAAGCACTATGCTCTCACACAGTATGTGTCAAGAAATTAATGAGACTAGTTGCTGAGTAGCGCTCCATTCGGTAGAAGCAAGCTACCCGGAAGGATTGTGGTGGATAATAAAATTTTTTAACCCACTGAAGCACTATGCTCACACACCGTACGTGTCAAGAATGTAATGGGACTGGCCGCTGGGTGGCGCTCCATTCGCTGGAAGCAAGCTACCCTGAGGAATTGTGGTTAATGATCAAAACAATTAACGCACTGACAAACTATTCTCACACACAGTATGTGTGAAGAAAGTAATGAGACTCGCCACAGAGTGGCGCTTCATTCGCTTGAAGCAAACTCCCCGGAGGGATTGTGGTGGATGTTCCAACCAATTAACGCACTGAAGCACTATGCTCACACACAGTATGTGCCAAGAAAGTAATGAGACTCGCCGCTTTGTGGCGCTCCATGCGCTTGAATCAAGCTTCGCGGAGGGATTGGGTTGGATGATCCAAACAATGAACGCACTGACGAACTATGCCCTCATAAAATATATACAAAAAGTAATGAGACTCGCCGCTGCGTGGTGCTCCAATCGCTAAAGCAAGCTACGCGGATGGATTTTGGTGGATGATCAAAACATTTAACGCACTGATGAACTATGCCCTCATAAAGTGTATGCAAAAAGTAATGAGACTCGCCGCTGCTTGGCGCTCCAATCGCTAGAAGCAAGCTACCCGGATGGATTTTGTTGGATGATCAAAACATTTAACGCACTGATGAACTATGCCCTTATAAAGTGTATGCAGAAAGTAATGAGACTCGCCGCCGCGTGGCGCTCCATTCGCTTGACGCAAGCCACCCGGAGATATTGTGGTGGATGATCAAATCCATGAACGCACTGACGAACTATGCTCTCATAAAGTGTATGCAGAAAGTAATAAGACTCGCCGCTACGTGGCTCTCCATTCGCTTGAATCAAGCTCTCAAGAGGAATTGTGGTGTATGATCCAACCAATTATCGCACTGAAGCACTATGCTCACACACAATATGTGTCAAGAAAGTAATGAGACTCGCCGCTGCGTGGACCACCATTCACTAGAAGCAAGCTCTCCGGAGGAATTGTGGTGGATGATCCAACCAATTAACCTACTGATGCACTATGCTCACACACAGTATGTGTCAGAAAAGTAATTATACTCGCCGCTGCGTGCCGCTCCATTCGCTAAAAGCAAGCTTCCCAGAGCGATTGTGGTGGATGATCAAAACAATTAACGCACTGAAGCACTATGATCACGCACAGTATGTGTCAAGAAAGTAATGAGACTCGCCGCTTCGTGGCCTGCATTCGCTAGAAGCCAGATACCCAGAATGATTGTGGTGGATGATCAAAACAATTAACGCACTGACGAACTATGCCCTCATAAAATGTATGCAGAATATAATGAGACTCGCCGCTGCGTGTTGCTCCATTCGCTAGAAGCAAGCTACCCGGAGGGGTTGTGGTTGATGATCAAAACATTAAGGCACTGACGAACTATGCCCTCATAAAGTGTATGCAGAAAGTAATAAGACTCGCCGCTACGTGGCCTTCCATTCGCTTGAATCAAGCTCCCCGGAGGGATTGTGGTGTATGATCCAACCAATTAACGCACTGAAGCACTATGCTCACCCACAATATGTGTCAAGAAGGTAATCAGAATCGCCTCTGCGTGGCGCAATATTCGCTTGACGCAAGCTCCTCGGAGGGATTGTGGTGGATGATCCAACCAATTAACGCACTGAAGCACTTTGCTCATACACAGTATGTGTCAAAAAAGTAATGAAACTCGCCACTGCGTGGCGCTCTATTCGCTAGAAGCAAGCTACCCGGAGGGATTCTGGTGGATGATCCAAAATTTAACGCACTGAAGCACTATTCTCACACAGAGAGTATGTGTCCAGAAAGTAATGAGACTAGCCGCAGCTTGGTGCTCCATTCGCTAGAAGCAAGCTTCCCGGAGGGATTGTGATGGATGATCCAACCAAGTAACGCACTGAAGCACTATGCTCTCACACAGTATGTGTCAAGAAATTAATGAGACTAGTCGCTGAGTAGCGCTCCATTCGGTAGAAGCAAGCTACCCGGAAGGATTGTGGTGGATAATAAAAACTTTTAACCCTCTGAAGCACTATGCTCACACACCGTACGTGTCAAGAATGTAATGGGACTGGCCGCTGGGTGGCGCTCCATTCACTGGAAGCAAGCTACCCTGAGGAATTGTGGTTAATGATCAAAACAATTAACGCACTGACAAACTATTCTCACACACAGTATGTGTGAAGAAAGTAATGAGACTCGCCACAGAGTGGCGCTTCATTCGCTTGAAGCAAACTCCCCGGAGGGATTGTGGTGGATGTTCCAACCAATTAACGCACTGAAGCACTATGCTCACACAGAGTATGTGTCAAGAAAGTAATGAGACTCGCCGCTTCGTGGCGCTCCATGCGCTTGAATCAAGCTTCGCGGAGGGATTGTGGTGGATGATCCAAACAATTAGCGCACAGACGAACTATGCCCTCATAAAATATATACAAAAAGTAATGAGACTCGCCGCTGCGTGGCGCTCCAATCGCTAGAAGCAAGCTACCCGGATGGATTTTGGTGGATGATAAAAAAATTTAACGCACTGATGAACTATGCCCTCATAAAGTGTATGCAAAAAGTAATGAGACTCGCCGCTGCTTGGCGCTCCATACGCTTGATGAGAGCTCCCCGGAGAGATTGTGGTGGATGAGCCAACCAATAAACCCACTGAAGATTCATGCCCTTATAAAATGTATGCAGAAAATAATGAGACTCGCCGCCGCGTGGCGCTCCATTCGTTTGACGCAAGCTACCCGGAGAGATTGTGGTGGATTATCAAAACCATTAACGCACTGACGAACTATGCCCTCATAAAGTGTATGCAGAAAGTAATAAGACTCGCCGCTACGTGGTTCTCCATTCACTTGAATCAAGCTCCCCGGAGGGATTGTGGTGTATGATCCAACCAATTAGCGCACTGAAGCACTATGCTCACACACAGTATGTGTCAAGCAAGTAATGATACTCGCCGCTTCGTGGCCCTCCATTCGCTAGAAGCAAGCTACCCGGAGGAATTTTGGTGGATGATCAAAAATATTAACGCACTGACGAACTATCCCCTTATAAAGTGTATGCAGAAAATAATGAGACTCGCCGCTGCGTGGCGCTCCATTCGCTTGAAGCAAGCTCCCCGGCGGGATTGTGGCAGATGATCAAAAATTAACGCACTGAATCACTATGCTCACACACAGTATGTGTCAGGAAAGTAATGAGATTCGCCGCTGCGTGGCGTTCCGTTAGCTCTTCCCCCCCTCCCCAGAAACCTTACCCCTCTCGGATCCCACCGATCGGGAAGGGTGTCCAAAAGTGTCCCTACAGGGTTTTGTGCAAATCGGCCCATAAACTAAAAACTTTTGCCTATCGGAATAAACTCTAAGTGTAATAGTATTTATAATTTTAGTGATTTAAACTTAAACATAAAAGCGTAATACGGAAAAAAATGGCGATGTATCGTTCCCCTGCAGGGGCGCCAGCTAGAGACCAGTCACCAATAAATCCTACAGTACGTCAATCTAGGGCGGTAGAAACAGAACAAAGAAAAATAGCGAGAGAAGAATCCTCAACATTCGAACAATCAACTAAGAAAAACACCTTGGAAGATACAGGATTCGACACAATGGGGCAATTAGAGCAAGAAATGAATTACATAGAAAATCTCTTATATTGGAAAAAGATAGGAAGACCCCACCTTGAGAAACTAAAAAAGAGGGCCATAGTATGGGTTAAGGACAGGGCACAGCTTTTAGGGCAACTAGGCCAAATGGAGAAAATTAACATTACATTTCAGGAGAAATATGACAACCTCCAGAAAGAAAAACTAATAACCGAAATGGAAATGATGTCAGGCCAGAAAGGCAGCCGCATTGAAGAGAAAAAACAAATGGAAGAGTTACGGCAAATAAACGTGAAATTAGAAAAGGAAATAGAGGAGCTAAAACAGGAAAAAGCAGAAATTAAGAATGACAGAGACAGGCAGTATAAAAGACTGGAAACAGAAATTCAAGAACTCACAGAAAACAGAAATGAACTAAAAAAGCAACTACAAGAAAAAACAAGGAAGATAAATAAATTAGAAGATGAACATAAATACCTAACAAAAAAGCTTGAAGAAAAAAAGAAGAACTAATAAATACACAACAAGCTTTCGGACGAGCAGAGATATCATGGGAACAACAAAGAAACATATATAGGGATAAAATCGAAGAATTAACAGAAAAGCAGAAGACCGACACAGACATAGTTATACATGAAATACAAACGCTAACCAAAAAGATTGAAGAAAGGCATGAAAGAACAGAAAAAACGGAAACCGATGACAAACAACAACTATGGACAGACGTAATTAAAAAAAGAAAACCTACTGAAAAAGAACTGAAGATACAGGAAATGCAAGCAAAAACAAAACCGGCATTGATAATAAAACCGAATCAAGGAGAGACATCAAAGCAGACAGCGGAAAGATTAACATGGGCTATTGATCCACGAAAAGAGAAATTAAAGATAACTGGTTTAAGAACTACCAGAGATATGGTAGTACTTGAAACCGCAACGAAAGAAGACATTAGGAAAATAATGGCTAAAGAAGAAATAAGGAAAAACTTCAAGTGCGAAGAAACTAAGAAGAAAAACCCGCTGATGATCATATATGGGGTACCGTCTGAATTAAAGGATGAAGAACTACTCCAAGCTTTTATCGAACAGAATTTCGAGGAAAACGAGATGGAAGAGGCCAAAAAGAGTAAAGCAAGGTTTCGAGCAGGAAAGAAACAAGAAAAACGATGCCACTTGGTGATAGAAGTTGAACCGAAGATAAGGAAACTGTTAGTGGAAAAAGAAAAAGTCAAGAAAAAGTCTACATCGATTATGAGGCACATAGAATAAAAGATTTCCTGGTCGTTCCTCAATGTTTTATTTGCCAAGAATTCGGTCACGTTACGAAATATTGCGACAATAAGGAAAAAGTGAGATGCAGATATTGTGGCTCATTGCAACATAAAAGCGATGAATGTGAAGACAAAGGAAAAAAAGATATGTATACCATGTAAACTAAGACACAAAGTATGTCAAAACCCACAAACGGAAGAATGTGTCTCATACAAAGTAGCCAGAGAAAGGATAATTTCTAAAATAAACTATGGAGAGTAAAAAGAAAGAATTAGTAAATACAAAGAGAAAAAGCCCAAGTAAGAAACGTAAGGACAAACAAAGATTGGAAAATTTTCTAGAAAGAAAAAGACAACTACTTAAAGAAAAGAGAGATAAAGAAACAAAAACATATGATACAAAAGAAAATGAAAAATCGAAAACAAAAACTGAAGAAAACGAAATGGGGAAGTTAACAAAAAACGACAAGGAAAAAGGAGAACTAGAAACACTTCTAGAAAATAGAAAAAAGAATAGGAAAAAGAAATTTAACGAAGAGAATTATAAATGTATGCAACAGACTCCTAACATTAATGAATCATTTGTCCACGGTGAAGAAAAATATATTTTCCCAATTCAAGAAGAACATATACAACAAATCCAAGATCCGGAAGTTTCAAGTACAGAAAATACTCCAGTAAAACCATCAAATGAAGAAATTTTAATAAATAATGTACAATTATACGAAAATATAAACCATATGTATAGGCTAGCAAAATTGGAAGAAAAACAAATCCTAATGACTGCACTAAGACAGATAGTAAGAGATATTCATATAAAGGGAAGAACTATAACATTTCCAACCTTGGAGGAAGCCGATAGAATTGAACTGCGAATTTATGATCTCCCAGCAAACGGATGGGAATTACTTGATCTAGTGGATGAGGTTTTTGAGAGACGAGGGATATACTGGACGCTAGAAAATGTTTACAAACAACTGGTGCGTGCGCATGGTAGAGTATACTTCGACCCAACGAAATCAGGAACGGATGCCTACATATATACGAGATATGGATAAAAATCAGAAGTATTTGAAAATTATGCAGAATAACGCACAAGGAAGTAAAATAGCCACAATGGAACTTAGAAGACTAATAGAAATCCAAAAGATTGATATCGTAGCAATACAAGAACCATATTTACTAAAAGGGAAATTAACAACCTTTCCAGCAAGCTCAAAAATAATGTACGGAGGACAGGAATCTAAAACAGCTATAGTTTTCATGAATAGAGAAATTGAAGTACTTAAACTAACCCAATATAGTAACAATTGGATAACAACAGCTGAAGTTAAGTGTGGAAACATGAAATTCTGGCTAATAAATGCGTATTTCCAATACAGCTTAGAAACACGTGACTTCATAGACAAAATTCAAGAGATAATATGGCAAAGGAATAATACGGAAATATTAATCCTTGCCGATACAAATGCAAAATCAATCTTATGGGGTGCCCCGGAAACAGATGATAGAGGAGAAATATTTGAAGATTTTGTAATGCAAAACGGACTTGTAATCTCAAACATAGGAAACAGACCAACTTTTGTAGGGAATAGAGGCAGCTCTCATATTGATGTGACATGCGGAACATTTGAAATAACAAGTAGGATTGAAAATTGGCAGATTGGAGATAAACTCACTCTCAGCGACCACGAAATAATACTATTTGATATGAAAATTGAGAAAAATGGAAAAGAGCAAAAAAATTTAATATAGCTAAGACAAATTGGATTACTTTCAAGAACAAATTAAGTCTACCCCAAATAAATGAAGATGAAAACTTGACCGAAATAATCAACGAAATTGAACAAGCAACAAAAAAAGCTTTCAAAGAGGCTACTCCGGAAAGTCAAGAAAGAAGAGTATATGAAGACTTTTGGACACCTAAACTACAAAGATTAAAAAGACTTGCAACGTCAGCCCGGAAAAGTTATCAAGCAACTTATAACCCAATACTAAAGGAAAGAAGATTAGAAAAATATAGAAATGCAAAGAATAAATATAAGGAAGCGATATTAGAGGCTAAGAAAAGAAGTTGGGATCTTTACCTCAAGAAAAAATATTGAAATAGATCCATGGGGTGTTCCATACAAACTCATAACACAAAAATAAACCCATTAGTATTAAATACAGTCAAGAAATTAGATGGATCATACACCTCAAACAGAGAAAAAACTCTAAAAGTTTTAGCGAACAAATTTTTTCCCAGAGATGAAAACAATAACGACACAGAAAGAAACACAGTACTAAGAAACAAAATGGGTGAACAACATACAGGAACTGTACCAGAATCGGACAAAGTCACTAACGAAGAAATAGAAAAGATCTTTAGAAAACTTAAAAACAAGAAATCTTCGGGTATAGATGGCATCAAAAACGAAATATACAAGAAGACTAAAGATTTATGGGTCCCCTACCTAACGAAGCTTTTCAATTTACTAATAAAGAAACAAGAAATTCCAGAGCCGTGGAAAGCATCAAAATTAATTATTCTCTCAAAAGGACCAGAAAGGGATCCATCAGAAGTAAACTCATATAGACCTATATGCTTATTAAAAAATATATCAAAAATTTTTGAGAGAGTAATATTAAACAGAATTCAAAAATACAGAAACGTAACTGAAGACAAACTACAATTTGGATTCAGAGTAGGAAAATCAACAGAAGACGCCATAAATACTCTTCTAGATGATATCAAAGAAAAGATATACGAAAAGAAATATGTATTAGCGCTCTTCATTGACATCGAAGGAGCATTTGATAATTTATGGTTTCCATCCTTAATTGAAAATGTAAAAAAACTGGAAATGCCAGCATACTTACTGAATTTGATAAGAAACTATCTAGAAAACAGAAAAATAATAATACCCAATGAAGAGGGCGACATAATAATTAAAACAGAGAAAGGATGCCCGCAAGGATCAATATTAGGACCCCTACTATGGGACATAGAATTACAACCTTGCTTGGAAAAAATAAACAAAAAGCAAGAAGTCGATAAAATAGTGGCATTCGCCGATGACGTCGTAATAACAACATCAGGAAACAGCCGAAGGGAATTAGAAGAAAAAGTTAAAAAGATAACAGAAACACTTGAAGAATGGAGTATGTAGAGTAAATTAAGGATATCATCAAAGAAAACCAAATATCTAATTTTCGGCACAAAACTACACAGAAACCCGACTATAAAATTAAATGGAGTAGGAGTAGAACGAGCGCAAAGCATAAAATACCTTGGCATAATGCTAGACGATAGACTAAAATTTGATGAACATTTGAAATATATAGTAAAAAGGGGAAACAGTGTAGCGAATAAATTGACTACTATTGCAAGAAACAGATACAGGCTACCATTAAAAATACTAAGACTATACCAAGAAACTATTTTGTCAGCTACCATGGCGTACGCATCCAGCGTTTGGATTGATAGACTATTAAGAAATAAGACTTACAGAAATCAAATCAATAGACCACAAAGAAACCTATTAATCAGAATGTCTGGAGCTTTTAACACTACTTCGCATAGCGCACTCTGTATAATCCTTGGTATCCAATCAATGAACTATGTGTTATTGCAAAGGGCAATTAATTACTGGTTAAGGAAAGAAGACAAAAGGAAAATTAGAGAAATTTTTAACAGGGATCTAAAAAATGAGAAAGAAATTAACGACAACATAATACAACTATGGGATAAAGAATGGCAGGAATACAGTGGAGCGCAACGATTACATAGAATTTTTCCTAGCATCGTCGATAGACTAAAAATAAACCACTTAAATCCAACATATGGATTGGTTCATTATCTATCAGGCCATGGACCATACGAACAACACCTCCACAGAATCAAGTTAAGACCCAGTCCAACGTGTGAATGCGGAGAAGAAGGAACTCCTGAGCACCATGTCATGTGGTGTCCATTATTAGAAGAAATTTTAGAACTAAGAACTCAAATAAGAGAAAAATCACTGAAAGAAATAATAGAAGTAGAGGAAGACTGCAAGAAATTGGAAAATTTGACAAATGAATACTCCGAACTAAGACGAAAAACTTACAGAAGAAGAATAGAAGGATAAGTGCAAGTGGAAGAATGTGTGAAGAAGTCCTCGGACCGGAGAAAAGACTCCTGGAATCCAAGCACTGGATCACCGTGCTTTCGCCGAGGACCAGAATGCGTGCTGCACCTCCAGCCTCTCGGTTTGGAAAGGAACTCCGGTGCAAGAGTGAATGTTGCGTGAGTGCATGAGTAGAGGTGAAGCGAGGATAGTGTCTCAGAGATAAATAATAGAGCAACTCTCGCCAATAGGACGGCCCATCCCGGGCGTGCCGGCCGAAGGATAAAACGGACCAGGGCCTGCACTAAGTGCTCTGAGTGGGCCCTGGACCTCAAGCCAGCACAAATGGGTGGAAACTGGCATTGATATGCAACTGAGAACACTAAACCATCAAAGCAAAAGTAACAGGAAACGCTTATATAGAAGCATCAGAAAATTAAAAGTTTTGAAAATGTGAAAATTTAGATAAAAGTAAGTGTAGCGTGTGTGTTTCATAGTGTAAGTACTAGTTGGTAAAGGTTAGTGATTTCATCAAAAGCAGTCAGTGTCAATAGTGAGTGTAGTGTAGTGTTGATGCAGGATAGTGAAAAGAGGTAAAATATAAAGGTGAAAAGCCAGTGTAAATAGTGCAAATGTGAAATAGAACACACAGGAGAGAAATGCAGGCAGAAACCAGAGAAACCAAACATACAGAGTGAAAACCTGAAGAAAAGAAGAAAGAACAAGATGACCAATAGGTAAACACGAAAACACAAAACATACGACATTCAAAACAACACACACGTAACAAACTTAAACTCAAACTTAAACTCAATAAAACAAAAAAAAAAACACACAAAATCTCACAAGACTAGAAATGAGAGTAGAGTTTAGCAAATATTAAGTTTAGTTATTTTTTTGTTTTTTGTTTTTTGTTCGTTTCATCTTTTTTTTTGTCCAATCCCTTGTTTAGGTTTCACGTCCTTTTCCCCTTCCCTTTCCTTCTTCAAAATTATGAAATAAATAAACCCAAAAGAGAAATCATTCGCAATGATGATACTTCGCCGGTTTTGAATGCTCAAGGAACGGCTGACAGTAACGCGGCTGAGCGAATGAAAAAAAAATGTTCCATTAGCTTAAAGCAAGCCACCCGGAGGCATTGTGGTGGATGATCAAAACAATTGACGCATTGACTAACTATGACCTCATAAAGTGTATGCAGAAAGTAATGAAACTCGCCGGTGCGTTGCGCTCCATTCGCTAGAATCAAGCTACCCGGACGAATTGTGGTAGATAATCAAAACAATTGACGCACTGAAGCACTATGGTCACACACAGTATGTGTCAAGAAATTAATGAGACTCGCCGCTGCGTGGCGCTCCATTCGCTAGAAGCAAACTACCCGGAGGGATTGTGTTGAATGATCAAAACAATTAACGCAGCGAAGCACTATGCTCACACACAGTATGTCTGGAAAGTAGCGAGATTCTCGCCGCTGCGTGGCGCTCCATTCGCTAGAAGCCAGCTCCCCGGAGGGATTGTGGTGGATGATCCAACCAATTAACGCACTGACCAACTATGCCCTCATAAAGTGTATGCAGAAAGTAATGCGACTCGCCGCTGCTTGGCGCTCCATTCGCTTGAAACAAGCTCCCCGGAAGGATTGTGGTGGATGATCAAAACAATTAAAACACTGAAGCGCTGTACTCACACATAGTATGTGTGAAGGAAGTAATGAGACTCACTGCTGCGTGGCGCTCCATTCTTTTGAAGCAAGCTAAACGGAAGGATTGTGGTGGATGATCAAAACAATTAACACACTGAAACACTATGTTCACACACAGTATGTGTCAAGAAAGTAATGAGACTCGCCGTTGCGTGGCGCTCCATTCGCTTGAAGCTAGGTCCCCGGAGGGATTGTGGTGGATGCTACAACAAATTAACGCACTGACGAACTATGCCCTCAAAAAATGTATGCAAAAAGTAATGAGACTCGCCGCTGCGTGGCGCTCCATTCGCTTGAAGCAAGCTCCCTCAAAGGATTTTGGTGGATGTTCTAACCAATTAAAACACTGAAGCGCTGTACTCACACACAGTACGTGTGAAGGAAGTAATGAGACTCACTGCTCCGTGGCGCTCCATTCTTTTGAAGCAATTTCCCCGGGGGGATTGTGGTGGATGATCCAACCAATTAACGGACTGAAGCAATATGCTCACACAGTATGTGTCAAGAAAGTAATGAGACTCGCCGCTGCGTGGCGCTCCATTCGCTAGAAGCAAGCTACCAGGAGGGATTGTGGTGGATGATCAAAACAATTAACGCATTGACGAACTATGCACTCATAAAGTTTATGCAGAAAGTAATGAGACTCGCCGCTGCGTGGCGCTCCATTCGCTAGAATCAAGCTACCCAGAGGGATTGTGGTAGATAATCAAAACAATTGACGCACTGAAGCACTATGCTCACACACAGTATGTGTCAAGAATATAATGAGACTCGCCGCTGTGTGGCGTTCCATTCGCTACAAGCAAGCTACCGGGATGGGTTGTGGTGGATGATCAAAACAATTAACGCACTGACGAACTATCCCCTTATAAAGTGTATGCAGAATGTAGTGAGACTCGCCGCTGCGTGGCGCTAAATTCGCTTGAAGGAAGCTCCCCGGAGTGATTGTGGTGGATGATCCAACCAATTAACGCACTAGACCACTATGCTTACACACAGTATGTGTCAAGAAAGTAACGAGACTCGCCGCTGCGTGGCGCTCCATTCGCTTGAAGCAAACTACCCGGAGGGATTGTGTTGGATGATCAAAACAATTAACGCAGTGAAGCACTATGCTCACACACAGTATGCTTCAAGAAAGTAACGAGATTCTCGCAGCTGCGTGGCGCTCCATCATAATAAAAACTTTTAACCCACTGAAGCACTATGCTCACACACAGTATGTGTCAAGAATGTAATGGGACTCTCCGCTGGGTGGCGCTCCATTCGCTGGAAGCAAGCTACCCTGAGGAATTGTGGTGGATGATCCAAACAATTAAAGCACTGACGAACTATGCCCTAATAAAATATATACAAAAAGTAATGAGACTCGCCGCTGCGTGGCACTCCATTCGCTGGAAGCAAGCTCTCCGGAGGGATTGTGGTGGATGATCCAACCAATTAACACACTGAAGCACTACGCTCACACACAGGCTGTGTCAAGAAAGTTATGAGTCTCGCCGCTGCGTAACGCTCCATTCGACAGAAGCAACCTACCCGGAGGGATTGTGGTGGATGATCAAAACAATTGACGCACTGACGAACTTTGCCCTCATAAAATGTATGCAGAAAGTAATGAGACTCGCCGCTGCGTTGCGCTTCATTCGCTTGACGCAAGCTCCTCGGAGGGATTGTGGTGGATGATCCAACCAATTAACACACTGAAGCACTATGCTCACACGCAGTAATTTTCAAGGGAGTAATGAGAGTCGCCGCTGCATTGCGCACCAATCGCTAGAAGCAAGCTCTCCCGAGGGATTGTGGTGGATGATCTAACCAATTAACGCACTGAAGCACTATGCTCATACACGGTATGTGTCAAGAAAGTAATGAAACTCGCCACTGCGTGGCGCTCCATTCGCTAGAAGCAAGGTACGCAGACGGATTCTGGTGGATGATCCAAGCAGTTAACGCACTGAAGCACTATTCTCACACACAGAGTATGTGTCCAGAAAGTAATGAGACTCGCCGCAACTTGATGCTCCATTCGCCAGAAGCAAGCTCCCCGGAGGGATTGTGTTGGATGATCCAACCAAGTAACGCACTGAAGCACTATGCTCTCACACAGTATGTGTCAAGAAAGTAATGAGACTCGCCGCTGCGTAGCGCTTCATTCGGTTGAAGCAAGCTACCCGGAAGGATTGTGGTGGATAATCAAAACAATTGACGCACTGACGAACTCTGCCCTCATAAAATGTATGCAGAAAGTAATGAGACTCGCCGCTGCGTTGCGCTCCATTCGCTTGACGCAAGCTCCTCGGAGGGATTGAGGTGGATGATCCAACCAATTAACACACGGAAGCACTATGCTCACACGCAGTAATTTTCAAGGAAGTAATGAGACTCGCCGCTGCATGGCGCCCCATTCGCTAAAAGCAAGCTCTCCCGAGGGATTGTGTTGGATGATCTAACCAATTAACGCACTGAAGCACTATGCTCATACACGGTATGTGTCAAGAAAGTAATGAAACTCGCCACTGCGTGGCGCTCCATTCGCTAGAAGCAAGGTACGCAGAGGGATTCTGGTGGATGAAAAAAACAGTTAACGCACTGAAGCACTATTCTCACACACAGAGTATGTGTCCAGAAAGTAATGAGACTCGCCGCAGCTTGATGCTCCATTCGCCAGAAGCAAGCTCCCCGGAGGGATTGTGTTGGATGATCCAACCAAGTAACGCACTGAAACACTATGCTCTCACACAGTATGTGTCAAGAAAGTAATCAGACTCGCCGCTGCGTAGCGCTTCATTCGGTTGAAGCAAGCTACCCGGAAGGATTGTGGTGGATAATCAAAACTATGAACCCACTGAAGCACTATGCTCACACACAGTATATGTCAAGAATGTAATGAGACTCGCCGCTGGGTTGCGCTCCATTCGCTGGAAGCAAGCTACCCTGAGGGATTGTGGTGGTTGATCCAAACAATTAACGCACTGACGAACTATGCCCTCATAATATGTATACAGAAAGTAATGAGACTCGCCGCTGCGTGGCTCTCCAATCGCTAGAAGCAAGCTACCCGGAGGGATTGTGGTGGATGATCAAAACATTTAACGCACTGATGAACTATGCCCTCATAAAGTGTATGCAAAAAGTAATGAGACTCGCCGCTGCTTGGCGCTCCATTCGCTTGAAGAGAGCTCCCCGGAGAGATTGTGGTGGATGAGCCAATCAATAAACCCACTGAAGATTTATGTCCTTATAAAGTGTATGCACAAAGTAATGAAACTCGCCGCCGCGTCGCGCTCCATTCGCTAGAAACAACCAACCAGGAGGGATTGTTATGTATGATCCAAACAATTAACGCACTCAAGCACTAGGCTCACACACAGTATGTGTCAAGAAAGTAATGAGACACGCCGCTGCGTGGCGCTCCATTCGCTTGATGCAACCTCACCGGAGGTATTGTGGTGGATGATCAAAACATCTAACGCACTGAAGCACTATGCTCACACACAGTATGTGTCAAGAAAGTAATGAGACTCGACGATGTGTGTCGCTCCATTCGCTTGAAGCAAGCTCCCCGGAGTGATTGTGGTGGATGATCCAACCAATTAACGCACTGAACCACTATGCTCACACACAGTATGTGTTAAGAAAGTAATGAGATTCGACGATGCGTGGCGCTCCATTCGCTTGAAGCAAGCTCCCGGAGGGATTCTGGTGGATGATCAAAACAATTAACGCTTTGAAGCACTATGCTCACACACAGTATGTGTCAAGAAAGTAATGAGACTCGACGATGCGTGGCGCTCCATTCGCTTGAAGCAAGCTCCCGGTGGGGTTGTGGCGGATGATCAACAAATTAACGCACTGAAGCACTATGCTCACACACAGTACGTGTCAGGAAAGTAATGAGATTCGCCGCTGCGTGGCGTTCCATTAGCTTAAAGCAAGCCACCCGAAGGTATTGTGGTGGATGATCAAAACAATTAACGCATTGACGAACTATGCCATCATAAAGTGTATGCAGAAAGTAATGAAACTCGCCGCTGCGTGGCGCTCCATTCGCTAGAATCAAGCTACCCGGAGGGATTGTGGTGGATAATCAAAACAATTAACGCACTGACGAGCTATGCCCTAATAAAGTGTATGCAAAAAGTAATGAGACATGCCAGCGCGTGGCGAACCATTCGCTAGAAACAAGCTAACCATAGGGATTCTGGTGGATGATACAAACAATTAACGCACTGACGTACTATTCCTTCATAAAGTGTATGCAAAAAGTAATTAGACTCACGGCTGCGCTGCCCTCCATTCGCTAGAAGCAAGCTACCCGGAGGGGTTGTGGTGGATGATCAAAACAGTTAACGTATTGACGAGCTATGCCCTCATAAAGCGTATGCAGAAAGTAATGATACTCGCCCTTGCGTGGCCCTCCATTCGCTAGAAGAAAGCTGCGCGGAAGGATTGTGGTGGATTATCAAAACAATTAACGCACTGACGAACTATGCCCTCGTAAATTCTATGCAGAAAGTAATGAGACTCGCCGCCGCGTGGCGCTCCATTCGCTTGACGCAAGCTACCCGGAGAGATTGTGGTGGATGATCAAAACCATTAACGCACTGACGAACTATGCCCTCATAAAGTGTATGCAGAAAGTTATAAGACTCGCCGCTACGTGGTTCTCCATTCGCTTGAATCAAGCTCCCCGGAGGGATTCTGGTGGATGATCCAACCAATTAACGCACTGACGCACTATGCTCACACACAATATGTGTCAAGACAGTAATGAGACTCGCCACAGAGTGGCGCTTCCTTCGCTTGAAGCAAACTCCCCGGAGGGATTGTGGTGGATGTTCCAACCAATTAACGCACTGAAGCACTATGCTCACACAGAGTATGTGTCAAGAAAGTAATGAGACTCGCCGCTTCGTAGCGCTCCATGCGCTTGAATCAAGCTTCGCGGAGGGATTGTGGTGGGTGATCCAAACACTGAACGCACTGACAAACTATGCCCTCATAAAGTGTATGCAGAAAGTAATAAGACTCGCCGCTACGTGGTTCTCCATTCGCTTGAATCAAGCTCCCCGGAGGGATTCTGGTGGATGATCCAACCAATTAACGCACTGACGCACTATGCTCACACACAATATGTGTCAAGACAGTAATGAGACTCGCCACAGAGTGGCGCTTCCTTCGCTTGAAGCAAACTCCCCGGAGGGATTGTGGTGGATGTTCCAACCAATTAACGCACTGAAGCACTATGCTCACACAGAGTATGTGTCAAGAAAGTAATGAGACTCGCCGCTTCGTAGCGCTCCATGCGCTTGAATCAAGCTTCGCGGAGGGATTGTGGTGGGTGATCCAAACACTGAACGCACTGACAAACTATGCCCTCAAAAAATGTATGCACAAAGTAATGAAACTCGCCGCCGCGTCGCGCTCCATTCGCTAGAAACAACCAACCAGGAGGGATTGTTATGTATGATCCAAACAATTAACGCACTCAAGCACTAGGCTCACACACAGTATGTGTCAAGAAAGTAATGAGACACGCCGCTGCGTGGCGCTCCATTCGCTTGAAGCAAGCTCCCGGTGGGGTTGTGGCGGATGATCAACAAATTTACGCACTGAAGCACTATGCTCACACACAGTACGTGTCAGGAAAGTAATGAGATTCGCCGCTGCGTGGCGTTCCATTAGCTTAAACCAAGCCACCCGAAGGGATTGTGGTGGATGATCAAAACAATTAACGCATTGACGAACTATGCCATCATAAAGTGTATGCAGAAAGTAATGAAACTCGCCGCTGCGTGGCGCTCCATTCGCTAGAATCAAGCTACCCGGAGGGATTGTGGTGGATAATCAAAACAATTAACGCACTGAAGCACTATGCTCACACACAATATGTGTCAAGAAATTAATGAGATTCGACGATGCGTGGCGCTCCATTCGCTTGAAGCAAGCTCCCCGGAGTGATTGTGGTGGATGATCCAACAAATTAACGCACTGAACCACTATGCTCACACACAGTATGTGTTAAGAAAGTAATGAGATTCGACGATGCGTGGCGCTTCATTCGCTTGAAGCAAGCTTCCGGAGGGATTCTGGTGGAGGATCAAAACAATTAACGCTTTGAAGCACTATGCTCACACACAGTATGTGTCAAGAAAGTAATGAGACTCGACGATGCGTGGCGCTCCATTCGCTTGAAGCAAGCTCCCGGTGGGGTTGTGGCGGATGATCAACAAATTTACGCACTGAAGCACTATGCTCACACACAGTACGTGTCAGGAAAGTAATGAGATTCGCCGCTGCGTGGCGTTCCATTAGCTTAAACCAAGCCACCCGAAGGGATTGTGGTGGATGATCAAAACAATTAACGCATTGACGAACTATGCCATCATAAAGTGTATGCAGAAAGTAATGAAACTCGCCGCTGCGTGGCGCTCCATTCGCTAGAATCAAGCTACCCGGAGGGATTGTGGTGGATAATCAAAACAATTAACGCACTGAAGCACTATGCTCACACACAATATGTGTCAAGAAATTAATGAGATTCGACGATGCGTGGCGCTCCATTCGCTAGAAGCAAGCTACCCGGAGGGATTGTGTTGGATGGTCAAAACAATTAACGCAGCGAAGCACTATGCTCACACACAGTATGTGTCAGGAAAGTAATGAGTCTCGCCGCTGCTTGGCGCTCCATTCGCTAGAAGCAAGCTACCCGGAGGGATTGTGGTGGATGATCCAAACAATTAACGTACTGACGAGCTATGCCCTAATAAAGTGTATGCAAAAAGTAATGAGACATGCCAGCGCGTGGCGCACCATTCGCTAGAAACAAGCTAACCATAGGGATTCTGGTGGATGATACAAACAATTAACGCACTGACGTACTATTCCTTCATAAAATGTATGCAAAAAGTAATTAGACTCACGGCTGCGCTGCCCTCCATTCGCTAGAAGCAAGCTACCCGGAGGGGTTGTGGTGGATGATCAAAACAGTTAACGTATTGACGAGCTATGCCCTCATAAAGCGTATGCAGAAAGTAATGATACTCGCCCTTGCGTGGCCCTCCATTCGCTAGAAGAAAGCTGCGCGGAAGGATTGTGGTGGATTATCAAAACAATTAACGCACTGACGAACTATGCCCTCGTAAATTCTATGCAGAAAGTAATGAGACTCGCCGCCGCGTGGCGCTCCATTCGCTTGACGCAAGCTACCCGGAGAGATTGTGGTGGATGATCAAAACCATTAACGCACTGACGAACTATGCCCTCATAAATTGTATGCAGAAAGTAATAAGACTCGCCGCTACGTGGTTCTCCATTCGCTTGAATCAAGCTCCCCGGAGGGATTATGGTGGATGATCCAACCAATTAACGCACTGACGCACTATGCTCACACACAATATGTGTCAAGACAGTAATGAGACTCGCCACAGAGTGGCGCTTCCTTCGCTTGAAGCAAACTCCCCGGAGGGATTGTGGTGGATGTTCCAACCAATTAACGCACTGAAGCACTATGCTCACACAGAGTATGTGTCAAGAAAGTAATGAGACTCGCCGCTTCGTAGCGCTCCATGCGCTTGAATCAAGCTTCGCGGAGGGATTGTGGTGGGTGATCCAAACACTGAACGCACTGACAAACTATGCCCTCAAAAAATGTATGCAAAAAGTAATGAGACTCGCCGCTGCGTGGCGCTCCATTCGCTTGATGCAAGCTCCCTGAAAGGATTTTGGTGGATTTTCTAACCAATTAACGCAATTAAACACTATGCTCACACACAGTATGTGTCAAGAAAGTAATGAGACTCGCAGCTGCCTAGCGCTCCATTCGCTAGATGCAAGATACACGGAGGGGTTGTGATGGGTGATCAAAACCATTAACGTACTGACGAACTATGCCCTCATAAAGTGTATGCAGAAAGTAATGAGACTCGCCGCTGCGTGGCGCTCCATTTGCTTGAAGCAAGCTCCCCGGAAAGATTGTGGTGGATGATCAAAAGAATTAACGCACTGACGAACTATGCCCTCATAAAATGTATGCAAAAAGTAATGAGACACGCCGCTGCGTAGCGCTCCATTCGTTAGAAGCAACCTAAACGGAGGGATTGTGGTGGATGATCCAACCTATTAACGCACTGAAGCACTATGCTCACGCACAGTATGTGACCAGAAAGGAGTAAGACCCGCCGCTGCGCGGCGCTCCATTCGCTAGATGCAAGATACCCGGACGGATTGTGGTGGATGATCAAAACAATTAACGCACTGACGAACTAAGCCCTCATAAAATGTATGCAGAAAGTAGTGAGACTCGCCGCTGCGTTGCGCTTCATTCACTTGAAGCAAGCTCCCCGGAAGGATTGTGGTGGATGATCCAACCAACTAACGAACTGAAGTAGTATGGTCAAACACAGTATGTTTTTTTTTTTTTTTTTTAATCCTCCACTACCCCTGCCGTTGCCTATAATCAGGTCTTAATGGCAGACGCATCTGCCCCTAACTTTGGTAAATCTCTTTCTTATTTATGTAATCTCTCTCTCTTTTCGTTCTTGTGTATCCCTAACGGTGGGAGTGGGGCTATTTTTTAGCCTGTTTCCTAATATTTAAAACAGGCTTATTATTTATTATATTTTGTTAATATTCTTCTTTATTCTGAAATGAAATATTTTTATTATTATACATTATAAACATTAAAACACATATTACAATGAACACGCAGACAAACACAAGACAACACATAGTACACATAGCTTGACGACTTTTGCTGGTAGCCAAATAACTCAAGGTTGAATCCCATTTAATTCATAACATGGTTTTACCTGTATAAGCGAGTGAGCTCTATGGTGGTTTCTCATTTAATAAAATCTTGGTTATTTTTGTAAACAATTAAAATTTGGTTTCACCTGTTAAAATGATAGATTTTTCACCTGTTTTACTATCTAAAATTATGTGACTATTTTTGGTCGTGAAGTAAAATTTTGGTTTTCACCTGTTAAATTATTTTCCACCTGTATGACTATTTGTAAAATTTGTAACTATTATTAAATTTAAAATAAAATTCTTGGTTTCCACCTGTTAGTTGATAAAAATTTTCCACCTGTATGAGCTACCCTCCTTCATACTAACACCAAAACACAAAAATTATACAAAATTATACAAATTATACAAATTATACAAATTATACAGTATGTAGCATGAAAGTAATGAGACTCGCCGCTGCGTGGCGCTGCATTCGCTTGAAGCAAGCTCCCCGGGCGGTTGTGGTCGATGATCCAACCAATTAACGCACTGAAGCACTATGATCACAAACAGTATGTGTCAAGAAAGTAACGAGACTTGCCGCTGCGTGGCGCTCCATTCACTTGAAGCTAGCTCCCCAGAAGGATTGTGGTGGATGATCCAACCAATTAACGCATTGAAGCATTATGCTCACACACAGTATGTGTCAACAAAGTAATCAGACTCGCCGCTGCGTAGCGCTCCATTCGCTTGAAGCAAGCTACCCGGAGGGATTGTGATGGATGATCAAAACTTATAACGCACTGACGATCTATGCCCTCGTAAACTTTATGCAGAAAGTAATGAGACTAGCCGATTCGTGGCGCTCCATTCGCTAGAAGCAAGCTACCCAGAGGGATTGTGTTGGATGATCAAAACAATTAACACACTGAAGCACTATGCTCACACACAGTATGTGTCAAGAAAGTAACGAGACTCGCCGCGGCGTGGCGCTCCATTCGCTTGAAGCAAGCTTCCCAACTGCCATTAAGATGCGTCGGCCATTAAGAACTGATTATAGGCAACGACAGGGGTAGTGGAGGATTAACAAAAAAAAGCCTCCCCGGAGGGATTGTGTTGGATCATCCAACAAATTAGCGCACTGACGAACTATGCCCTCATAATGTGTATACAGAAAGTAATGAGACTCGCCGCTGCGTGGCACTCCATTCGCTAGAAGCAAGCTACCCGGAGCGATTGTGTTGGATGATCAAAACATTTAACGCACTGATGAACTATGCCCTCATAAAGTGTATGCAGAAAGTAATGAGACTAGCCACTGCGTGGCGCTCCATTCGCTAGAAGCTAGCTAACCGGAGGGATTAAGGTGGAAGATCAAAAAAATTAACGCACTGAAGCACTATGCTCAAACACAGTATGTGTCAAGAAAGTAATAAGACTCGCCACAGAGTTGCGCTTCATTCGCTTGAAACAAACTCCCCGGAAGGATTGTGGTGGATGTTCCAACCAATTAACGCACTGAAGCACTATGCTCACACACAAAATGTGTTAAGAAAGTAACGAGACTCGCCGCAGAGTGGCCCACCATTCACTAGAAGCAAGCTCTCCGGAGGGATTGTGGTGGATGATCCAACCAATTAACGTACTGAAGCACTATGCTCACACACAGTATGTGTCAGAAAGGTAATTAGACTCGCCGCTGCGTGACGCTCCAGTCGCTAAAAGCAAGCTTCCCAGAGGGATTGTGGTGGATGATCAAAACAATTAACGCACTGAAGAACTATGATCACACACAGTATGTGTCAAGAAAGTAATGAGACTCGCCGCTGCGTGGCCTCCACTCGCTAGAAACAAGCTACCCCGAGGGGTTGTGGTGGATGATCCAACCAATTAACGCACTGAAGCACTACCCTCACACACAGTATGTGTGAAGAAAGTAATGAGACTCACCGCAGCGTGGAGCTCCATTCGCTTGAAGCAATCTCCTCGGGGGGATTGTGGTGGAAGATCCAACCAATTAACGCACTGAAGCACTATGCTCACACACAGTATGTGTCAAGGAAGTAATGAGACTCGCCGCTTCGTGGCCCTCCATTCGCTAAAAGCAAGCTACCCGGAGAGATTTTGGTGGATGATCAAAAATATTAACGCACTGACGAACTATCCCCTTATAAAGTGTATGCAGAGAGTAATGAGATTCGCCGCTGCGTGGCGCTCCATTCGCTTGAAGCAAGCTCTTCGGAGGGATTGTGGCAGATGATCAAAAAAATTAACGCACTGAACCACTATGCTCACACACAGTATGTGTCAGGAAAGTAATGAGATTCGCCGCTGCCTGGCGTCCATTAGCTTAAAGCAAGCCAACCGGAGGCATTGTGGTGGATGATAAAAACAATTAACGCATTGAATAACTATGCTTTCATAGAGTGTATGCAGAAAGTAATGAAACTCGCCGGTGCGTTGCGCTCCGTTCGCAAGAATCAAGCTACCCGGAGGGATTGTGGTGGATAATCAAAACAATTAACGCACTGAAGCACTATGCTCACACACAGTATGTGTCAAGAAATTAATGAGACTCGCCGCTGCGTGGCGCTCCATTCGCTAGACGCAAACTACCCGGAGGGATTGTGTTGGATGAATAAAACAATTAACGCAGCGAAGTACTATGCTCAAGCACAGTATGTCAGGAAAGTAGCTAGATTCTCGCCGCTGCGTGGCACTCCATTCGCTAGAAGCAAGCTACCCGGAGGGATTGTGGTGGATGATACAAACAATTAACGTACTGACGAGCCATACCCTTATAAAGTGTATGAAAAAAGTAATGAGACTTGCCAGCGCGTGGCGCTCCATTCGCTAGAAGCAAGCTAACCATAGGGATTCTGGTGGATGATACAAACAATTAAGGCACTGACGTACTATTCCCTCATAAAGTGTATGCAAAAAGTAATTAGACTCACGGCTGCGTGGCCCTCCTTTCGCTACAAGCAAGCTATCCGGAGGGGTTGTGGTGGATGATCAAAACAATTAACGCATTGACGAGCTATGCCCTCATAAAGCGTATGCAGAAAGTAATGATACACGTCCTTGCGTAGCCCTCCATTCGCTAGAAGAAAGCTGCGCGGAAGGATTGTGGTGGATTATCAAAACAATTAACGCACTGACGAACTATGCCCTCGTAAAGTGTATGCAGAAAGTAATAAGACTCGCCGCTGCGTTCCGCTCCATTCGCTACATGCAAGTTACCCGGAGTGATTGTGGTAGATGATCAAAACAATTAACGTACTGACGAACTATGCCCTCATAAAGTGTATGCAGAAAGTAATGAGAATCGCCGCATCGTGGCGCTCCATTCGCTTGAAGCAAGCTTCCCAGAGGGATTGAGTTGGAAGATCCAAACAATGAACGCACTGAAGCATTATGCTCATACACAGTATGTGTCAAGAAAGTAATGAGACTCGCCGCTGCGTGGCGCTCCATTCGCTTGAAGCAAGCTCACCGAAGGGATTGTGGTGGATGATCAAAACAATTAACGTACTGATGCACTATGCTCGCACACAGTACGTTTCAAGAATGTATTGAGACTCGCCGCTGCGTTGCGCTCCATTCGCTAGAAGCAAGCTACCCGGAGGGATTGTGGTGGATGATCAGAAAATTTACAAACTGAAGCACCATGCTCACACACAGTATGTGTCAAGAATGCAATGAGACTCGCCGCTGTGTGGCGCTCCATTCGCTAGAAACAAGCTACCGGGATGGGTTGTGGTGGATGATCAAAACAATTAACGCACTGACGAACTATCCTCTTATAAAGTGTATGCAGAATGTAGTGAGACTCGCCGCTGCGTGGCGCTCCATTCGCTTGAAGCAAGCTCCCCGGAGTGATTGTGGTGGATGATCCAACCAATTAACGCACTAGACCACTATGCTTACACACAGTATGTGTCAAGAAAGTAATGAGACTCGCCGCTGCGTGGCGCTCCATTCGCTTGAAGCAAGCTCCCCGAAGGGATTGTGGTGGATGATCAAAACAATTAACGTACTGATGCACTATGCTCGCACACAGTACGTTTCAAGAATGTATTGAGACTCGCCGCTGCGTGACGCTCCATTCGCTTGAAGGAAGCTCCCGGGAGAGATTCTATTGGATGATCCAACCAATTAACGCACTGACGAACTATGCCCTCATAAAGTGTATGCAGAAAGTAATGAGACTCGCCGCTGCGTGGCGCTCCATTCGCTAGAAGCAAGCTACCGGGAGGGATTGTGGTGGACGATCAAAACAATTAACGCACTGACGAATTATGATTCCATAAAATATATGCAGAAAGTAATGAGACTCGCCGCTGCGTGGAGCTCAATTTCCTTGAAGCAAGCTCCCCGGAGGGATTGTGGTGGGTGATCCAACCAATTAACGCACTGAAGCACTATGCTCACACACAGTATGTGTTAATAAAGTAATGAGACTCGCCGCTGCGTGACGCTCCATTCGCTTGAAACAAGCTCCCCGGAGAGATTGTGGTGGATGATCCAACCAATTAACGCACTGAAGCACTATGCTCACACACAGTATATGTCAAGAAAGTAATGAGATTCGCCGCTGGTTGGCGCTCCATTCACTAGAAGCAAGCTACCCGGAGGGATTGTGGTGGATGTTCCAAACAATTAACGTACTGACGAACTATGCCCTAATAAAGTGTATGCAAAAATTAATGAGACTTGCCAGCGCGTGGCGCTCCATTCGCTAGAAGCAAGCTAACCATAGGGATTGTGGTGGATAGTACAAACAATTAACGCACTGACGTACTATTCCCTCATAAAGTGCATGCAAAAAGTAATTATAGTCGCCGCCACGTGGCGCTCCATTCGCTTGAAGCAAGCTTCCCGGAGGGATAGTGGTATGATCCAACCAATTAACGCGCTGAACCACTGTGCTCACACACAGTATGTGTCAAGAAAGTAGTAATACTCGCCGCTGCCTAGCGCTCCATTCGCTAGAAGCAAGCTACCCAAAAGGATTTTGGTGTATGATCGAACCAATTAACGCACTGGAGCACTTTGCTCACACACAGTATGTGTCAAGAAAGTAAAGAGACTCGCCGCTGCGTGGTGCTCCATTCGATACAAGCAAGCTCCCGCGAGAGATTGTGGTTGATGATCAAAACAATTAACGTACTGACGAACTATGCCCTCATAAAATGTATGATGAAAGTAATGAGACTCGCCGCTGCGTGGAGCTCCATTCGCTTGAAATAAGCTCCCCGGAGGGATTGTGGTGGATGATGCAACCAATTAACGCACTGAAGCACTATGCTCACACACAGTCTGTGTCAAGAAAGTAATGAGACACGTTGATACGTGGCGCTCCATTCGCTAGAAGCAAGCTACCCGGAAGGAGTTTGGTGGATGACCATAACAATTATCGCACTGACGAACTATGGACTCAAAAAATATATGTAGAAGATAACGAGATTCTCCGCTGCGTGCCGCTCTATTCGCCTGAAGAAAGCTCCACGGAGGGATTGTGGTGGATGATGAAAACAATTAACGGACTGAAGCACTATGATCACTTACAGTATGTGTGAAGAAAGTAATGAGACTCGCCGCTGCGTGTCGCTCCATTCGCTAGAAGCAAGATACCCGGAGGGATTGTGGTGGATGATCGAAACAATTAACGCACTGACCAACTATGCTCACACACAGTATGTGTCAAGAAAGTAATGAGACTCGACGCTGCGTGGCGCTCGATTCGCTTAAAGCAATTTCCCCGGGGGGATTGTGGTGGATGATCCAGCCAATTAACGCACTGAAGAACTATGATCACACATAGTATGTGTCATGAAAGTTATGAGACTCGCCGCTGCTTGGCGCTCCATTCGATGGAAGCAAGCTCCCCCGAGGGATTGTGGTTGATTAACAAAACAATGACGTGTTGACGAACTATGCCCTCATAAAGTGTATGCAGAAAGTAATGAGACTCGCCGTTGCGTGGCGCTCCATTCGCTTAAAGCAAGCTCCCCGGAGTGATTGTGATGGATGATCCAACCAAATAACGCATTAAACCACTATGCTCACACACAGTATGTGTCAAGAAACTGATGAGACTCTCCGATGCGTGGCGCTCCATTCGCTAGAAGCAAGCTACCCGGAGGGATTCTGGTGGATGATCAAAACAATTAACGCACTGAAACACTATGCTCACACACAGTATGTGTCAAGAAGGTAATGAGACTCGCCGCTGCGTGGCGTTCCATTAGCTTGAAGGAAGCTCCCCGTAGAGATTGTGGTGGATAATCAAACTAATTAACACACTGAAGCACTATGCTCACACACAGTATGTGTCAAGAAAGTAATGAGACTCGCCCCTGCGTGGCGCTCAATTCGCTTGAAGCAATTTCCCCGGGGGGATATTGGTGGATGATCCAACCAATTAACGCACGGAAGAACTATGATCACACACAGTATATGTTTTTTTTGTATGTGTATGTGTACGAGTATGTAATGAGACACGCCGCTCCGTTTCGCTCCATTCGCTTGAAGCATTTTCCCCGGGGGGATTGTGGTGGATGATCCAAACAATTAACGAACTGAAACACTATGCTCACACACAGTATGTGTCAAGAAAGTAATGAGACTCGCCGCTGCGTGGCGTTCCATTAGCTTGATGGAAGCTCCCCGTAGAGATTGTGGTGGATAATCAAACTAATTAACACACAGAAGCACTATGCTCACACACAGTATGTGACAAGAAATCAATGAGACTCGCCGCTTCGTGGCGCTCGATTAGCTTAAAGCAATTTCCCCGGGGGGATTGTGGTGGATGATCCAGCCAATTAACGCACTGAACAACTATGATCACACATAGTATGTGTCATGAAAGTTATGAGACTCGCCGCTGCTTGGCGCTCCATTCGATGGAAGCAAGCTCCCCCGAGGGATTGTGGTTGATTAACAAAACAATAACGTGTTGACGAACTATGCCCTCAAAAAGTGTATGCAGAAAGTAATGAGACTCGCCGTTGCGTGGCACTCCATTCGCTTGAAGCAAGCTCCCCGGAGTGATTGTGATGGATGATCCAACCAAATAACGCACTAAACCACTATGCTCACACACAGTATGTGTCAAGAAACTAATGAGACTCTCCGATGCGTGGCGCTCCATTCGCTTGAAACAAGCTCCACGGAAGGATTGTGGTGGATGATCAAACAATTTACGCACTGAAGCACTATGCTCACACACAGTATGTGTCAAGAAAGTAATGAGACTCGCCGCTCCGTGGCGCTCCATTCGCTAGAAGCAAGCTCCCATGGAGGGATTGTGTTGGATGATCCAGCCAATTAAGGAACTGAAGCACTATGCTCACACACAGTATGTGACAAGAAAGTAATGAGACTCGCCCCTGCGTGGCACTCAATTCGCTTGAAGCAATTTCCCCGGGGGGATTCTGGTGGATGATCCAACCAATTAACGCACGGAAGAACTATGATCACACACAGTATGCTTTTTTGTTTGTGTATGTGTACGAGTATGTAATGAGACTCGCCGCTCCGTTTCGCTCCATTCGCTAGAAGCAAGCTCCCCGGAGGGATTGTGTTGGATGATCCAGCCAATTAACAAACTGAAGCACTATGCTCACACACAGTATGTGTCATGAAAGTAATGAGACTCGCCACTGCGTGGCGCTCCATTCGCTAAAAGCAAGCTACCCGGAGGGATTGTGGTGGATGATCCAACCAATTAATGCGCTGAAGCACTATGCTCACACACAGTATGTGTCAAGAAAGTAATAATACTCGCCGCTGCGTGGTGCTCCATTCGATAGAAGCAAGCTCCCCCGAGAGATTGTGGTTGATGATCAAAACAATTAACGTACTGACGAACTATGCCCTCATAAAATGTATGATGAAAGTAATGAGACTCGCCGCTGCGTGGAGCTCCATTCGCTTGAAATAAGCTCCCCGGAGGGATTGTGGTGGATGATGCAACCAATTAACGCACTGAAGCACTATGCTCACACACAGTCTGTGTCAAGAAAGTAATGAGACACGTTGATGCGTGGCGCTCCATTCGCTAGAAGCAAGCTACCCGGAAGGAGTTTGGTGGATGACCATAACAATTATCGCACTGACGAACTATGGACTCAAAAAATATATGTAGAAGATAACGAGATTCTCCGCTGCGTGCCGCTCTATTCGCCTGAAGAAAGCTCCACGGAGGGATTGTGGTGGATGATGAAAACAATTAACGGACTGAAGCACTATGATCACTTACAGTATGTGTGAAGAAAGTAATGAGACTCGCCGCTGCGTGTCGCTCCATTCGCTAGAAGCAAGATACCCGGAGGGATTGTGGTGGATGAACAAAACAATTAACGCACTGACCAACTATGCTCACACACAGTATGTGTCAAGAAAGTAATGAGACTCGACGCTGCGTGGCGCTCGATTCGCTTAAAGCAATTTCCCCGGGGGGATTGTGGTGGATGATCCAGCCAATTAACGCACTGAAGAACTATGATCACACATAGTATGTGTCATGAAAGTTATGAGACTCGCCGCTGCTTGGCGCTCCATTCGATGGAAGCAAGCTCCCCCGAGGGATTGTGGTTGATTAACAAAACAATAACGTGTTGACGAACTATGCCCTCATAAAGTGTATGCAGAAAGTAATGAGACTCGCCGTTGCGTGGCGCTCCATTCGCTTAAAGCAAGCTCCCCGGAGTGATTGTGATGGATGATCCAACCAAATAACGCACTAAACCACTATGCTCACACACAGTATGTGTCAAGAAACTGATGAGACTCTCCGATGCGTGGCGCTCCATTCGCTAGAAGCAAGCTACCCGGAGGGATTCTGGTGGATGATCAAAACAATTAACGCACTGAAACACTATGCTCACACACAGTATGTGTCAAGAAGGTAATGAGACTCGCCGCTGCGTGGCGTTCCATTAGCTTGAAGGAAGCTCCCCGTAGAGATTGTGGTGGATAATCAAACTAATTAACACACTGAAGCACTATGCTCACACACAGTATGTGTCAAGAAAGTAATGAGACTCGCCCCTGCGTGGCGCTCAATTCGCTTGAAGCAATTTCCCCGGGGGGATTGTGGTGGATGATCCAACCAATTAACGCACGGAAGAACTATGATCACACACAGTATATGTTTTTTTTGTATGTGTATGTGTACGAGTATGTAATGAGACACGCCGCTCCGTTTCGCTCCATTCGCTTGAAGCATTTTCCCCGGGGGGATTGTGGTGGATGATCCAAACAATTAACGAACTGAAACACTATGCTCAAACACAGTATGTGTCAAGAAAGTAATGAGACTCGCCGCTGCGTGGCGTTCCATTAGCTTGATGGAAGCTCCCCGTAGAGATTGTGGTGGATAATCAAACTAATTAACACACAGAAGCACTATGCTCACACACAGTATGTGACAAGAAATCAATGAGACTCGCCGCTTCGTGGCGCTCGATTCGCTTAAAGCAATTTCCCCGGGGCGATTGTGGTGGATGATCCAGCCAATTAACGCACTGAACAACTATGATCACACATAGTATGTGTCATGAAAGTTATGAGACTCGCCGCTGCTTGGCGCTCCATTCGATGGAAGCAAGCTCCCCCGAGGGATTGTGGTTGATTAACAAAACAATAACGTGTTGACGAACTATGCCCTCAAAAAGTGTATGCAGAAAGTAATGAGACTCGCCGTTGCGTGGCACTCCATTCGCTTGAAGCAAGCTCCCCGGAGTGATTGTGATGGATGATCCAACCAAGTAACGCACTAAACCACTATGCTCACACACAGTATGTGTCAAGAAACTAATGAGACTCTCCGATGCGTGGCGCTCCATTCGCTTGAAACAAGCTCCACGGAAGGATTGTGGTGGATGATCAAACAATTAACGCACTGAAGCACTATGCTCACACACAGTATGTGTCAAGAAAGTAATGAGACTCGCCGCTCCGTGGCGCTCCATTCGCTAGAAGCAAGCTCCCATGAAGGGATTGTGTTGGATGATCCAGCCAATTAAGGAACTGAAGCACTATGCTCACACACAGTATGTGACAAGAAAGTAATGAGACTCGCCCCTGCGTGGCACTCAATTCGCTTGAAGCAATTTCCCCGGGGGGATTCTGGTGGATGATCCAACCAATTAACGCACGGAAGAACTATGATCACACACAGTATGTTTTTTTGTTTGTGTATGTGTACGAGTATGTAATGAGACTCGCCGCTCCGTTTCGCTCCATTCGCTAGAAGCAAGCTCCCCGGAGGGATTGTGTTGGATGATCCAGCCAATTAACAAACTGAAGCACTATGCTCACACACAGTATGTGTCATGAAAGTAATGAGACTCGCCACTGCGTGGCGCTCCATTCGCTAAAAGCAAGCTACCCGGAGGGATTGTGGTGGATGATCCAACCAATTAATGCGCTGAAGCACTATGCTCACACACAGTATGTGTCAAGAAAGTAATAATACTCGCCGCTGCGTGGTGCTCCATTCGATAGAAGCAAGCTCCCCCGAGAGATTGTGGTTGATGATCAAAACAATTAACGTACTGACGAACTATGCCCTCATAAAATGTATGATGAAAGTAATGAGACTCGCCGCTGCGTGGAGCTCCATTCGCTTGAAATAAGCTCCCCGGAGGGATTGTGGTGGATGATCCAACCAATTAACGCACTGAAGCACTATGCTCACACACAGTCTGTCTCAAGAAAGTAATGAGACACGCCGATGCGTGTCGCTCCATTCGCTAGAAGCAAGATACCCGGAGGGATTGTGGTGGATGATCAAAACCATTAACGCACTGACCAACTATGCTCTTACACAGTATGTGTCAAGAAAGTAATGAGACTCGCCGCTGCGTGGCGCTCTAATAACTTGAAGCAAGCTACTCGGAGGGATTGTGGTGGATGTTCCAAGCAATTAACGCACTGAAGCACTGTGCTGACACACAGTATGAGTCAAGAAATAATGGGACTGGCCGCTGCGTGGCGCTCCATTCTCAAGAAACAAGCTACCCGGAGGGATTGTGGTGGATCATCAAAACCATTAACGCACTGACAAACTATGCTCACACACAGTATGTGTCAAGAAATTAACGATACTCGCCGTTGCGTGGCCCTTCATTCGCTTGAAGCAAGCTCCCCGGAGGGATTGTGGAGCATGATCCAATGAATTGACGCACTTAAGCACTATGCTCACACACAGTATGTGTCAAGAAAGTAATGAGACTCGCCGCTTCGTGGCACTCCATTCGCTTGTAGCAAGCTCCCCGGAAGGATTGTGGTGGATGATCAAACCAATAAACGAACTGAAGTACTGTGGTCAAACACAGTATGTTTCAAGAAAGTAATGAGAATCGCCGCTGCGTGGCGCTCCATGCGCTTGAAGCAAGCTACCCGGAGGGACTGTAGTGGATGATCCTACCAATTAAAACACTGAAGCACTATGCTCACACACAGTATGTGTCAAGAAAGTAATGAGACTCACCGTTGCGTGGCGCTCCATTCGTTTGAAGCTAGCTCCCCGGAGGGATTGTGGTGGATGATCCAACCAATTAACGCACCGACCAACTATGCCATCATAAAGTGTATGCAGAATGTAATGAGACTCGCCGCTGCGTGGCGCTCCATTCGCTTGAACCAAGCTCCCCGGAGGGATTGTGGTGGATGATCCAACCAATTAACGCACTGAAGCACCATGCTCACACACAGTATGTGTCAAGAAAGTAGTGAGACTCGCCGCTCCGTGGCGCTCCATTTCCTAAAACCAAGCTCTTCGGAGGGATTGTGGTGGATGATCAAAAATATTAACGTACTGACGAACTATGCCCTCATAAAGTGTATGCAGAAAGTAATGAGACTCGCCGCTGCGTGTCACTCCATACGCTTGAAGCAAGCTCCCCGGAATGATTGTGGTGGATGATCCAACCAATTAACGAACTGAAGTACTATGGTCTAACACAGTATGTGTTAAGAAAATAATAAGACTCGCTAATGCGTGGCACTCTATTCGCTTGAAGCAAGCCCCGCAGAGAGATTGTAATGGATGATCCAACAAATTAACGCACTGAAGCACTATGCTCACATACAGTATGTGACAGGAAAATTAATGATACTCGCCGTTTCGTGGCGCTCCGTTCGCTTGAAACAATCTCCAAGGGGGGATTGTGGTGGATGATCGAACCAATTAACGCACTGATGTACTATGCTCACAAACAGTATGTGTCAAGAAAGTAATGAGACTCGCCACTGCGTGGCGCTCCATTCGGTTGAAGCAAGCTCCCCGGAGGGATTGTGGTGGATGATCCAACCAATTAACGAACTGAAGCATTATGCTCACACACAGTATGTGTTTTTTTTTTTCAAGAAAGTAATCAGACTCACCGGTGTGTAGCGCCCGATTCGCTTGAAGCAAGCTAACCGGAGGGAATGTGATGGATGACCAAAACCATTAACGCACTGACGAAATATGCTTTCATAAAGTGTATGCAGAAAATAATGAGATTTGCCGCTGCGTGGTGCTCCATTCGCTGGAAGCAAGCTACCCGGAAGGATTGTGGTGGATGTTCTAACCAATTAACGCACTGAAGCAGTATGATCACACACAGTATGTTTCAAGAAAGTAATGAGAATCGCCGCTGCGTGGCGCTCCATTCGCTAGAAGCAAGCAATCCGGAGGGATTGTAGTGGATGATCAAAACAATTAACGCACTGAAGCACAATGCTCACACACATTATGTGTCAACAAAGTAATGAGACTCGCCGCTGCGTGGCGCTCCATTCGCTTGAAGCAAGCTTCCCGGAGAGATTCTAATGGATGATCTAACCAATTAACGCACTGAAGCACTATGCTCACACTCAGTATTTGACAAAAAAGTATTGAGTCTTGCCGTTGCGTGGCGCTTCGTTCGCTTGAAGCATTCACCCGGGGAAATTGTTGTGGATGATCCAACCAATTAACGCACTGAAGCACTATCCTCACACACAGTATGTATCAAGAAAATAATAAGGCTCGCCGCTGCGTGGCGCTCCATTCGCTAGAAGCAAGCTCCCCGGAGGGATTGTGTTGGATGATCCAGCCAATTAACGAACTGAAGCACTATGCTCAAACACAGTATGTGTCATGAAAGTAAAGAGACTCGCTGCTGCATGGCGCTCCATTCGCTTGAAACAAGCTCCCCGGAGAGATTGTGCTGGATGATCCAACCAACTAACGCACTGACGAACTATGCGCTCATAAAGTGTATGCAGAAGGTAATGAGACTCGCCGCTGCGTGGCGCTCCATTCGCTAGAAGCTTGCTACCAGGAGGGATTGTGGTGGATGATCAAAGAATTAACGCACTAACGAAATATGCCCTCATTAAATGTATGCAAAAAGTACTGAGACTCGCCTTCCGTGGCGCTCCGTTCGCTTGAAGCAAGCTCCCCGAAAGGATTTTGTGGATGATCCAAAAAATTAACGCACTGAAGCACTATGCTCACACACAGTATGTATCAAGAAAATAATAAGGCTCGCCGCTGCGTGGCGCTCCATTCGCTAGAAACAAGCTCCCCAGAGGGATTGTGTTGGATGATCCAGCCAATTAACGAACTGAAGCACTATGCTCACACACAGTATGTGTCATGAAAGTAATGAGACTCGCCGCTGCGTGGCGCTCCATTCGCTAAAAGCAAGCTACCCGGAGGGATTTTGGTGGATGATCCAACCAATTAATCCACTGAAGCACTATGCTCACACACAGTATGTGTCAAGAAAGTAATAATACTCGCCGCTGCGTGGTGCTCCATTCGATACAAGCAAGCTCCCCCGAGAGATTGTGGTTGATGATCAAAACAATTAAAGTACTGACGAACTATGCCCTCATAAAATGTATGATGAAAGTAATGAGACTCGCCGCTGCGTGGAGCTCCGTTCGCTTGAAATAAGCTCCCCGGAGTGATTGTGGTGGATGATCCAACCAATTAACGCACTGAAGCACTATGCTCACACACAGTCTGTGTCAAGAAAGTAATGAGACACGCCGATGCGTGGCGCTGCATTCGCTAGAAGCAAGCTACCCGGAGGGAGTTTGGTGGATGACCATAACAATTATCGCACTGACGAACTATGGACTCAAAAAATATATGCGGAAAATAACGAGATTCTCCGCTGCGTGCCGCTCTATTCGCCTGAAGAGAGCTCCACGGAGGGATTGTGGTGGATGATTAAAACAATTAACGGACTGAAGCACTATGATCACTTACAGTATGTGTCAAGAAAGTAATGAGACTCGCCGCTGCGTGTCGCTCCATTCGCTAGAAGCAAGATACCCGGAGGGATTGTGGTGGATGATCAAAACCATTAACGCACTGACCAACTATGCTCACACACAGTATGTGTCAAGAAAGTAATGAGACTCGACGCTGCGTGGCCCTCGATTCGCTTAAAGCAATTTCCCCGGGGGGATTGTGGTGGATAATCCAGCCAATTAACGCACTGAAGAACTATGATCACACATAGTATGTGTCATGAAAGTTATGAGACTCGCCGCTGCTTGGCGCTCCATTCGATGGAAGCAAGCTCCCCCGAGGGATTGTGGTTCATTAACAAAACAATAACGTGTTGACGAACTATGCCCTCATAAAGTGTATGCAGAAAGTAATGAGACTCGCCGTTGCGTGGCGCTCCATTCGCTTGAAGCAAGCTCCCCGGAGTGATTGTGATGGATGATCCAACCAAATAACGCACTAAACCACTATGCTCACACACAGTATGTGTCAAGAAACTAATGAGACTCTCCGATGCGTGGCGCTCCATTCGCTTGAAGCAAGCTCCCCGGAAGGATTGTGGTGGATGATCAAACAATTAACGCACTGAAGCACTATGCTCACACACAGTATGTGTCAAGAAGGTAATGAGACTCGCCGCTCCGTGGCACTCCATTCGCTAGAAGCAAGCTCCCATGGAGGGATTGTGTTGGATGATCCAGCCAATTAACGAACTGAAGCACTATGCTCACACACAGTATGTGACAAGAAAGTAATTAGATTCGCCCCTGCGTGGTGCTCATTTCCCTTGAAGCAATTTCCCCGGGGGGATTGTGGTGGATGATCCAACCAATTAACGCACGGAAGAACTATGACCACACACAGTATGTGTTTTTTTTGTATGTGTATGTGTACGAGTATGTAATGAGACTCGCCGCTCCGTTTCGCTCCATTCGCTAGAAGCAAGCTCCCCGGAGGGATTGTGTTGGATGATCCAGCCAATTAACGAACTGAAGCAATATGCTCACACACAGTATGTATCATGAAAGTAATGAGACTCGCCGCTGCGTGGCGCTCCATTCGCTAAAAGCAAGCTACCCGGAGGGATTATGGTGGACGATCCAACCAATTAATGCACTGAAGCACTATGCTCACACACAGTATGTGTCAAGAAAGTAATAATACTCGCCGCTGCGTGGTGCTCCATTCGATAGAAGCAAGCTCCCCCGAGAGATTGTGGTTGATGATCAAAACAATTAACGAACTGACGAACTATGCCCTCATAAAATGTATGATGAAAGTAATGAGACTCGCCGCTGCGTGGAGCTCCATTCCCTTGAAGTAAGCTCCCCGGAGGGATTGTGGTGGACGATCCAACCAATTAACGCACTGAAGCACTATGCCCACACACAGTCTGTGTCAAGAAAGTAATGAGACACGCCGATGCGTGGCGCTCCATTCGCTAGAAGCAAGCTACCCGGAGGGAGTTTGGTGGATGACCATAACAATTATCGCACTGACGAACTATGGACTCAAAAAATATATGCAGAAAATAACGAGATTCTCCGCTGCGTGCCGCTCTATTCGCCTGAAGAAAGCTCCACGGAGGGATTGTGGTGGATGATGAAAACAATTAACGGACTGAAGCACTATGATCACTTACAGTATGTGTCAAGAAAGTAATGAGACTCGCCGCTGGGTGTCGCTCCATTCGCTAGAAGCAAGATACCCGGAGGGATTTTGGTGGATGATCAAAACCATTAACGCACTGACCAACTATGCTCACACACAGTATGTGTCAAGAAAGTAATGAGACTCGCCGCTGCGTGGCGCTCTAATCACTTGAAGCAAGCTACCCGGAGGGATTGTGGTGGATGTTCCAAGCAATTAACGCACTGAAGCACTATGCTGACACACAGTATGAGTCAAGAAAGTAATGGGACTCGCCGCTGCGTGGCGCTCCATTCTCAAGAAGCAAGCTAGCCGGAGGGATTGTGGTGGATGATCAAAACCATTAACGCACTGACGAACTATGCTCACACACAGTATGTGTCAAGAAAGTAATGAGACTCGCCGCTTCGTGGCACTCCATTCGCTTGTAGCAAGCTCCCCAGAAGGATTGTGGTGGATGATCAAACCAATAAACGAACTGAAGTACTGTGGTCAAACACAGTATGTTTCAAGAAAGTAATGAGACTCGCCGCTGCGTGGCGCTCCATGCGCTTGAAGCAAGCTACCCGGAGGGACTGTAATGGATGATCCTACCAATTAAAACACTGAAGCACTATGCTCACACACTGTATGTTTTTTTTTTTTAATCCTCCACTACCTCTGCCGTTGCCTATAATCAGGTCTTAATGGCAGACGCATCTGCCCCTAACTTTGGTAAATCTCTTTCTTATTTTTGTCATCTCTCTCTCTTTTCGTTCTTGTATATCCCTAACGGTGGGAGTGGGGCTATTTTTTAGCCTGTTTCCTAATATTTAAAACAGGCTTATTATTTATTATATTTTTTTAATATTCTTCTTTATTCTGAAATGAAATATTTTTATTATTATACATTATAAAGATGAAAACACATATTACAATGAACACGCAAGACAAACACAAGACAACACATAGTACACATAGCTTGACGACTCTCGCTGGTAGCCAATAACTCAAGGTTGAATCCCATTCAATTCATAACATGGTTTTACCTGTATAAGCGAGTGAGCTCTATGGTGGTTTCTCATTTAATAAAATCTTGGTTATTTTTGTAAACAATTAAAATTTGGTTTCACCTGTTAAAATGATAGATTTTTCACCTGTTTTACTATCTAAAATTATGTGACTATTTTTGGTCGTGAAGTAAAATTTTGGTTTTCACCTGTTAAATTATTTTCCACCTGTATGACTATTTGTAAAATGTGTAACTATTATTAAATTTAAAATAAAACTCTTGGTATCCACCTGTTAGTTGATAAAAATTTTCCACCTGTATGAGCTACCCTCCTTCATACTAACACCAAACACAAAAATTATACAAATTTGATTCTACGGTCCTCCGTACATTCCATGATCTATTCCCGGTCCTCCGAGTCCGATTGAATTATATGATAAAATTGCACGATGTCAACTAATTAACACGACACAATATAACACTACACAACACCCTACACTACAGCACACAAAAACTCACACAAACCACATTAAAATAGTATAGTTCCATTATATGATAATTTGTTTATTGATATTATATTACAAATCGTTGAACCATTCCATTTATAGGGACTAATTTTGTTACGTTTCCTAAGTTTCTTCCTCATCTGTTTTGTCTTCGTCTGGCTAAATCCAATCCAATTTGTACTCGATTGATCTCTAAAATCTTTGAACATAGTCTATTGAAATTCTGTCTATGATCTTCATTAGTGATTAATTCTAGGACACCATGTGCTACACTTATACGTTGCAATTCACTTCTTATCTGTTGATCTTCTTCAGGCAGGTGTATCATGTCACAATCAAACACCAGATGATCTGGTGTCTGAATCTGTCCACAGTCGCAAGAATTGGTATCTAACAGTCCAATTTTATTAAATGTTGACCGGAACGGTCCATGACCACTTAGAAATTGTATGACGTGTTTATTTAGTTCCAGATTTCCTAATTGCAGCCGTTGTCTGATGTTTGGAAAAATTTCAAAAACTCTTCTTGCTTTATTGCTTGAATCCCAGTTCTCTTGCCATTTGTCAATTACATAAAAATTAATGTCGTTATTTAAAATTCTTCCTTGAAAAATTTGCTCTAATTTCTCGGGATTCTGCCTTTGCTGCCAATATTTTCCGGCTGATCTTAGGATAGTAAGGTGAAGTGGTTCAATGCCAAGGATGACTTGTAACGCTTCAACCGGTGTAGTGGCCATGGCCCCTGACATCCTGATTAATATCGATCTTTGAGCACTATCGATTTTTCTTCTTATTCTTACGTTCTCGTTTATCCTATGGCTCCAGGCGCTTGCTCCATAGGAAACAATGGCTTCAAAGATCGATTTGTAATATAGCTGGAAGTGTTTTGCTGGTAGCTTGTATTCTTTAGCCATGGTGTAAAATATTTTGTTTGCTAAACCGATAATCTTTTCTTTTTGTTTAGTCGCATGAAGATCAAAGTTTAGATGTTCATCGAGCCATACTCCTAAATATTTAAAATGTTCAACTCTCTTTAATGGGTTGTCTCCTATTCTGATTACTGGATTTCTATTTAGCCTTCCTTTCACCATAATGTATTTCGTTTTGTGCGCGGAAATGTCCAGTTTTGCTGTTTTTGTCCACTCCGAGAGTACCCGCATAGCTGTATTAGCTTTTTGTTCTAAGTCATTCCTAGTTTTGGCATTTATTATTATGGCTAGGTCATCAGCGTATGCGACCACCCCGGAAATATCCTTTTCTTTATCCAATTTAATTAGGCCTGGTTGCAGCGTTATGTCCCAAAGTAAAGGCCCCAAAACCGATCCTTGTGGGCAACCTTTTGTGATCTCTTTTTTAATTTTAAATGTACCACCATCGTACTCGACCCTTCTATCCGAACAGTAACTTTTTATTAACTGCAGAATTGCTTTATTGACATTTAAATTTTCTAATTCTGAAAACATCTTCGGCCACCAGAGGTTGTCAAACGCGCCTGTTATATCCACGAATATTATTATGGTATATTTTTCTCCGATGTCGTTCAAAGTCTCAATGTGGTCCATAAGAGAATTGATTGCCTCAGATGTACCCTTATTTTTCCTAAAACCAAATTGCAATCTGCAGTTCGTTAGATCACCTCTACAAGAAATTATCCTATTTGCAATTATTTTCTCAAATAGTTTTCCTAGAATATTTAATAAACAGATTGGCCGATATGATTTCGGTGAACTAGGGGAATCCAATTTACTTTTCTCCAAGATTACAAGATTGGCTTGCTTCCATATTGTAGGGAAGACTCCGATTTCGAGACATTTATTGAATAATTTTGTCAAGTAGGGTGTCCAGAATTGATTGTTTAATTTGAAAATTTCTCCTTTTATTCTATCAGGTCCGGGTGCTTTGTTATTTTTGAGAGTTTGGAGAATTTCACCGACTTCTTCGTTATTAGTTAAAATTTCTTTGCTATCCGCAGTGTCTGTATTGTTAAACTCCATGTATTTTTGTCGTAATCTCGTATTTTCCTGATTGTCCGTATTTGGATTATCATTGGGGAGCAAGTTGTTTATGATGTGTTCTATAGTTTCCTCAATACCCATGGTATATTCTCCATCTTGTTTTTCCATGGATAAGAGCATTAATGACGGCCTGATTTTTTCTGTTACTATTTTGTAAGGCATACCCCATGGGTCAACCTCGAGTTTTTCTTTTACAAAGGTGTCCCAAACTTTCTTCTTCCTTTCCTTAAGTTTTTCCTTATATAATGTTAATATCCTATAGTATTCTTCTAGTCTTCTTGCTTTTAAGTGTGGATCGTGGGTACGCTGGTATTGCCGTCTCTTTGCCCTGGATTGCCTTTTGAGGATTTGTAGCTCATTGTTCCAAAAGTAGTGTCCTCCAACCTGTTTAATTTTGGACTGATTACCGGGGATGAGCTTCTTGATGGTCTCGATGATGGCTTCTTCTATTTGTTGAACCGTATTGTTCAGTCCTTCCTCAGTTATGCAGGTCAGATTCGGTAACTTAATTAGGCTATTAAATCTCTCCCATGATAATCTTTTAACATTGTAGGTTAGTTTATTCTCCTTTTCAACACCGTTTAAGTTTATTGAATGGTTTATGTTGAATTTTATTATCTGGTGATCGCTGGAAGATTCATTATCCACCACACACCAATTGTCTATTGCATTGATGAAGTTGTTGGACACCAAGGTAACATCTATATTAGATTCATTACCGTTTCTATTTCTGTAAGTTGGGGGATTCCCTTCCTTGTTTATAACGTGTAAGTTTAATTCACCTATTGTATGTTCTAGCCTTTCTCCCCTTTCGTCAAGGGTTCTCGAATTCCATGAAGGTGACTTGGCATTTGCATCAGCACAGATCAAAATCTTTCTGTTCGGATATGTGTTGCTGATTGTTGTAATTTCTTCCAAAAATCTGTCTATAGGAAGCGAGTACTGAAAATATGAGTTAACTAAGATAAAATCCAAATTATCATGCTTTACATGCAGGCAATTCGTCCAAATATTACTAAAATGTCTTAAATATAAAACTTGAATGTTATTGTTTAAAATCAAGGTAGAAGCAAATGCGTTTGATCCACTAAAAACGTGCCTAATATTGTGTCGGGGAACTTGTAATCTCTCCTCATTTATATATGGCTCCTGTATACAGACAATGTCAGCATTCCAGGAGATACTTGTTTGTATTATTTCATGCATGGCTAACTCTGAATGCATGGTGTTTATTTGAAGTATCTTTAAGTTAGCGGTTTGTATGTTAGGGTCCATCCTATGTATGATAAGTTTTAACCCATGCGTTCGGCCACTCATTCTTATGATTATAAACCATGCGGCCATGCAACCTGACGAAATGTATATAAATTCTATTTAGGTCTAAGTTTAAGTTGCGCCTGGCATATGCCATGTCAACTAGATCCAATAGTTCTTTTGGGTCAGTGGGGAGATTATTGGAATTTAATTCCATCAGGTCTTCATCTTCGGATTGAGGAAAAATTATTTGATCCCCGTTTTCTTTTATTTTCCTAGTTACATGTCTCAAGGCTAACCTCAGGATTGCAGGTTGTTCTAATCTGGAAAGTTTAAGTGTAGTCTCGAAAGATTCGTACAATTGCTTAGGATTTTGGTCTCTCCTAGGTACAGCGCTATCCGTTCCAGTATGTGCTGACTTGAGGTCCGAGGCCCACTCGGAGCACTTAGTGTGGGTCCCGGTCCGTTGTGTCCTTCCGCCGGCACACCCAGGTTGGTGGTCAGTTCCCTTCGCCTGCCTAGTTCCCTTCGCTTCCTTCGCAATGGTATTGCCTTGGATTTCCGGTATTCCGCTATTCTCTGTTTTATTTTCCCTCGTTCTCTTGAAGCGCATTAGGGATTTAAGTATTCCTGAGCGTTTGGAACGATTTCCTAGATCTTCTTGTTTACTTTTGGTCCCGACCATGAAATCCAAGTTCTGTGTTTGCGTTGCGATACTTTCCTGGTGACCGCCATCTTTATTTCCTATTCTTTCTTCCCGCTCTTCACCTTTTGATTTGGCTGGTTTTATGTGACAATCCGAATTGCATTCTGTTAAAGTCTTGTGTATATCAATTTCAGTTTTGATAGTTTCTTGTTTTTCCTGCATTTGCATTTCTATTTTATTTCCCTTGAGTTTATCATTGGCACTTATTGTTCCTGATGAATCTTGGATGATCGTGTTGCGAAGTTGGAGTCTAGCTGTCATCTCCCTAGTTTCTTCATGAAGAGTAGTATCTGGTTTCCTTAATTGGTAGTCATATTTTCTAAGTTGCCAGTCTATTTGTACATATAGTTGTGTATTTTCTACCTTCATTACAAATGTGATGTTGGGTTTCGAATGGCCATAATATTCCTTAAAGATCTCCAAAACCTCGCTTGGTTTCTTTTTCCACAATCCCATCCCAACTGCTGGTATTGTTATTATTTTAGGCTGTAGGTCCTTTGAGATTTCTGAAAAGAAATTAAGAACTGCGTCCAAGTCCTGCTTGAAAGTCTCCTTACTGGATATCACATGGATAAAATTACAATTAAATTTATTAGTTGAATATACCGCTCTAATCACTTGATTATTTGTGTTTAGAAACTCTAGATCCTTGTATTCTGTAATTGAAAACTTATCATGGGTTTGTGCTACTTCCTTGGCAAAGCCGGCAGGAAATGTTTGTAAATTTGGATTTATAAAGTGTAGAACACATTGTTCGTCCTGTATGTTACAAGAAGGTAATGAGACTCGCCGCTGCGTTGCGCTCCATTCGTTTGAAGCAAGCTCCCCGGAGGGATTGTGGTGGATGATCAAAAATATTAACGTACTGACGAACTATGCCCTCATAAAGTGTATGCAGAAAGTAATGAGACTCGCCGCTGAGTGTCACTCCATTCGCTTGAAGCAAGCTCCCCAGAAGGATTGTGGTGGATGATCCAACCAATTAACGAACTGAAGTACTATGGTCTAACACAGTATGTGTTAAGAAAATAATAAGACTCGCCCCTGCGTGGCACTCTATTCGCTTGAAGCAAGCTCCCCAGAGAGATTGTAATGGATGATCCAACAAATTAACGCACTGAAGCACTATGCTCACACACAGTATGTGACAAGAAAATTAATGATACTCGCCGTTTCGTGGCGCTCCGTTCGCTTGAAGCAATCTCCAAGGGGGGATTGTGGTGGATGATTCAACCAATTAACGCACTGAAGTACTATGCTCACAAACAGTATGTGTCAAGAAAGTAATGAGACACGAAACTGCGTGGCGCTCATTTCGGTTGAAGCAAGCTCCCCGGAGGGATTGTGGTGGATGATCCAACCAATTAACGAACTGAAGCATTATGCTCACACACAGTATGTGTTTGTTTTTTTTCAAGAAAGTAATCAGACTCACCGGTGTGTAGCGCCCGATTCGCTTGAAGCAAGCTAACCGGAGGGAACGTGATGGATGACCAAAACCATTAACGCACTGTCGATATATGCTTTCATAAAGTGTATGCAGAAAATAATGAGATTTGCCGCTGCGTGGAGCTCCATTCGCCAGAAGCAAGCTACCCGGAAGGATTGTGGTGGATGATCTAACCAATTAACGCACTGAAACACTATGATCACACACAGTATGTTACAAGAAAGTGATGACAATCGCCGCTGCGTGGCGCTCCATTCGCTAGAAGCAAGCAATCCGGAGGGATTGTTGTGGATGATCCAACCAATTAACGCACTGAAGCACTATGCTCAACCACAGTATGTGTCATGAAAGTAAAAAGACTCGCCGCTGCATGGCGCTCCATTCGCTTGAAGCAAGTTCCCCGGAGGGATTGTGATGGATGATCCAACCAATTAACGCACTGACGAACTATGCTCTCATAAAGTGTATGCAGAAAGTAATGAGACTCGCCGCTGCGTGGCGCTCCATTCGCTAGAAGCAAGCTACCAGGAGGGATTGTGGTGGATGATCAAAGAATTAACGCACTGACGAAATATGCCCTCATTAAATGTATGCAAAAAGTACTGAGACTCGCCTTCCGTGGCGCTCCATTCGCTTGAACCAAGCTCCCCGAAAGGATTTTGTGGATGATCCAAAAAATTAACGCACTGAAGCACTATGCTCACACACAGTATGTATCAAGAAAGTAATAAGGCTCGCCGCTGCGTGGTGCTCCATTCGCTAGAAGCAAGCAATCCGAGGGGATTGTAGTGGATGATCAAAACAATTAACGCACTGAAACACTATGCTCTCACACAGTATGTATAAAGAAAGTAATGGACTCGCCGCTGCGTGGCGCTCTCTTCGCTAGAAGCAAGCTACCCGGAAAGATTGTGGTGGATGATCAAAGCAATTAACGCACTGAAGTACTATGCTCACACACAGTATGTATCAAGAAAGTAATCAAACTCGCCGCTGCGTGGGGTTCCATTCGCTTGAAGCAAGCTCCCCGGAGTGATTGTAGTGGATGATCAAAACAATTAACACACTGAAGCACAATGCTCACACACAGTATGTGTCAACAAAGTAATGAGACTCGCCGATGCGTGGCGCTCCATTCGCTTGAAGCAAGCTTCCCGGAGAGATTCTAATGGATGATCTAACCATTTAACGCACTGAAGCACTATGCTCACACACAGCATTTGACAAAAAAGTATTGAGACTCGCCGTTGCGTGGCGCTTCGTTCGCTTGAAGCAATCACCCGGGGGGATTGTTGTGGATGATCCAACCAATTAACGCACTGAAGCACTATGCTCAACCACAGTATGTGTCATGAAAGTAAAAAGACTCGCCGCTGCATGGCGCTCCATTCGCTTGAAACAAGCTCCCCGGAGGGATTGTGATGGATGATCCAACCAATTAACGCACTGACGAACTATGCTCTCATAAAGTGTATGCAGAAAGTAATGAGACTCGCCGCTGCGTGGCGCTCCATTCGCTAGAAGCAACCTACCAGGAGGGATTGTGGTGGATGATCAAAGAATTAACGCACTGACGAAATATGCCCTCATTAAATGAATGCAAAAAGTACTGAGACTCGCCATCCGTGGCGCTCCATTCGCTTGAAGCAAGCTCCCCGAAAGGATTTCGTGGATGATCCAAAAAATTAACGCACTCAAGCACTATGCTCACACACAGTATGTATCAAGAAAGTAATAAGGCTCGCCGCTGCGTGGCGCTCCATTCGCTAGAAGCAAGCAATCCGAGGGGATTGTAGTGGATGATCAAAACAATTAACGCACTGAAACACTATGCTCTCACACAGTATGTATCAAGAAAGTAATGGACTCGCCGCTGCGTGGCGCTCTCTTCGCTAGAAGCAAGCTACCCGGAAAGATTGTGGTGGATGATCAAAGCAATTAACGCACTGAAGTACTATGCTCACACACAGTATGTGTCAAGAAAGAAATCAAACTCGCCGCTGCGTGGCGTTCCATTCGCTTGAAGCAAGCTCCCCGGAGTGATTGTGGTGGATGATCAAAACAATTAACACACTGAAACACTATGCTCACACACAGTATGTGTCAAGAAAGCAATGAGACTCGCCGCTGCGTAGCGCTCTATCCGCAAGATGCAATCTACCCGGAGGAATTGTGGTGGATGACCAAAACAATTAACGCACTGACGAACTATGCCCTTATAAAGTGTATTCAGAAAATAATGAGACTCGCCGCTGCGTGGCGCTCCACTCGCTAGAAGCATGCTACCCGGAGGAATTTTGGTGGAGGATCAAAACAATTAACGCACTCTCGAACTATGCTCTCATAAAATGTATGCAAAAAGTAATGAGACTCGCCGCTGCGTGGCGCTCCATTCCCTAAAAGCAAGCTCTCTGGAGGGATTGTGGTGGATGATCAAAAATATTAACGCACTGACGAACTATGCCCTCATAAAGTGTATGCAGAAAGTAATGAGATTCGCCGCTGCGTGGCCCTCCATTCACTAGAAGCAAGCTACCCGGAGGGATTGTATTGGATGATCAAAAAAATTAACGTACTGAAACACTATGCTCACACACAGAATGTGTCAAGAAAGTAATGAGACTCGCCGCTGCGTGGCGCTCCATTCGCTAGATGCAAGATACCCGGAGGGATTGTGGTGGATGATCAAAACAATTAACGCACTGACGAACTATGCCCTCATAAAGTGTATACAGAAAGTAATGAGACTCGCCGCTGCGTGGCACTCCATTCGCTTGAAGCAAGGTCCCCGGAAGGATTGTGGTGGATGATCAAACCAATTAAGGACCTGAAGTACTATGGTCTAACACAGTATGTGTCAAGAAAGTAATGAGACTCGCCGCTGCGTGGTGCTCCATTCCCTTGAAGCAAGCTACTTTAGGGATTCTGGTGGATGATCCAAACAATTAACGCACTGAAGCACTATGCTCTCACACAGTATTTGACAAAAAAGAAATGATACTCGCCGTTTCGTGGCGCTCCGTTCGCTTGAAGCAATCTCCCCGGTGGGATTGTGGTGGATGATCCAAATAATTAACGCACTGAAGCACTATGATCACAAACAGTATGTGTCAAGAAAGTAATGAGACACGCCGCTCCGTGGCGCTCCATTCGGTTGAAGCAAGCTCCCCGGAGGGATTGTGGTGGATGATCCAACAAATAAAGGCACTAAAGTACTATGCTCACACACAGTATGTGTCAAGAAAGTAATGAAACTCGCCGCTGCGTGGCGTTCCATTCGCTTGAAGCAAGCTCCCCGGAGTGATTGTGGTGGATGATCAAAACAATTAACGCACTGAAACACTATGCTCACAAACAGTATGTGTCAGGAAATTAATGAGACTTGCCGCTGCGTGGCGCTCTATCCGCTAGATGCAATCTACCCGGAGGAATTGTGGTGGATGACCAAGACAATTAACGCACTGACGAACTATAACCTTATAAAGTGTATGCAGAAGAATGAGACTCGCCACTGCGTGGTGCTCCACTCGCTAGAAGGAAGATACCCGGAGGGATTGTGGTGGGTGATCAAAACAATTAACGCACTGACGAACAATGAACTCATAAAGTGTATGCAGAAAATAATGAGACTCGCCGCTGAGTGTCACTCCATTCGCTTGAAGCAAGCTCCCCGGAAGGATTGTGGTGGATGATCCAACCAATTAACGAACTGAAGTACTATGGTCTAACACAGTATGTGTTAAGAAAATAATAAGACTCGCCCCTGCGTGGCACTCTATTCGCTTGAAGCAAGCTCCCCAGAGAGATTGTAATGGATGATCCAAAAAATTAACGCACTGAAGCATTATGCTCACACACAGTATGTGACAAGAAAATTAATGATACTCGCCGTTTCGTGGCGCTCCATTCGCTTGAAGCAATCTCCAAGGGGGGATTCTGGTGGATGATTCAACCAATTAACGAACTGAAGTACTATGCTCACAAACAGTATGTGTCAAGAAAGTAATGAGACACGAAACTGCGTGGCGCTCATTTCGGTTGAAGCAAGCTCCCCGCAGGGATTGTGGTGGATGATCCAACCAATTAACGAACTGAAGCATTATGCTCACACACAGTATGTGTTTTTTTTTTCAAGAAAGTAATCAGACTCACCGGTGTGTAGCGCCCGATTCGCTTGAAGCAAACTAACCGGAGGGAATGTGATGGATGACCAAAACCATTAACGCACTGACGATATATGCTTTCATAAAGTGTATGCAGAAAATAATGAGATTTACCGCTGCGTGGAGCTCCATTCGCCAGAAGCAAGCTACCCGAAAGGATTGTGGTGGATGATCTAACCAATTAACGCACTGAAGCACTATGATCACACACAGTATGTTTCAAGAAAGCAATGAGACTCGCCGCTGCGTAGCGCTCTATCCGCAAGATGCAATCTACCCGGAGGAATTGTGGTGGATGACCAAAACAATTAACGCACTGACGAACTATGCCCTTATAAAGTGTATTCAGAAAATAATGAGACTCGCCGCTGCGTGGCGCTCCACTCGCTAGAAGCATGCTACCCGGAGGAATTTTGGTGGAGGATCAAAACAATTAACGCACTCTCGAACTATGCTCTCATAAAATGTATGCAAAAAGTAATGAGACTCGCCGCTGCGTGGCGCTCCATTCCCTAAAAGCAAGCTCTCTGGAGGGATTGTGGTGGATGATCAAAAATATTAACGCACTGACGAACTATGCCCTCATAAAGTGTATGCAGAAAGTAATGAGATTCGCCGCTGCGTGGCCCTCCATTCACTAGAAGCAAGCTACCCGGAGGGATTGTATTGGATGATCAAAAAAATTAACGTACTGAAACACTATGCTCACACACAGAATGTGTCAAGAAAGTAATGAGACTCGCCGCTGCGTGGCGCTCCATTCGCTAGATGCAAGATACCCGGAGGGATTGTGGTGGATGATCAAAACAATTAACGCACTGACGAACTATGCCCTCATAAAGTGTATACAGAAAGTAATGAGACTCGCCGCTGCGTGGCACTCCATTCGCTTGAAGCAAGGTCCCCGGAAGGATTGTGGTGGATGATCAAACCAATTAAGGACCTGAAGTACTATGGTCTAACACAGTATGTGTCAAGAAAGTAATGAGACTCGCCGCTGCGTGGTGCTCCATTCCCTTGAAGCAAGCTACTTTAGGGATTCTGGTGGATGATCCAAACAATTAACGCACTGAAGCACTATGCTCTCACACAGTATTTGACAAAAAAGAAATGATACTCGCCGTTTCGTGGCGCTCCGTTCGCTTGAAGCAATCTCCCCGGTGGGATTGTGGTGGATGATCCAAATAATTAACGCACTGAAGCACTATGATCACAAACAGTATGTGTCAAGAAAGTAATGAGACACGCCGCTCCGTGGCGCTCCATTCGGTTGAAGCAAGCTCCCCGGAGGGATTGTGGTGGATGATCCAACAAATAAAGGCACTAAAGTACTATGCTCACACACAGTATGTGTCAAGAAAGTAATGAAACTCGCCGCTGCGTGGCGTTCCATTCGCTTGAAGCAAGCTCCCCGGAGTGATTGTGGTGGATGATCAAAACAATTAACGCACTGAAACACTATGCTCACAAACAGTATGTGTCAGGAAATTAATGAGACTTGCCGCTGCGTGGCGCTCTATCCGCTAGATGCAATCTACCCGGAGGAATTGTGGTGGATGACCAAGACAATTAACGCACTGACGAACTATAACCTTATAAAGTGTATGCAGAAGAATGAGACTCGCCACTGCGTGGTGCTCCACTCGCTAGAAGGAAGATACCCGGAGGGATTGTGGTGGGTGATCAAAACAATTAACGCACTGACGAACAATGAACTCATAAAGTGTATGCAGAAAATAATGAGACTCGCCGCTGAGTGTCACTCCATTCGCTTGAAGCAAGCTCCCCGGAAGGATTGTGGTGGATGATCCAACCAATTAACGAACTGAAGTACTATGGTCTAACACAGTATGTGTTAAGAAAATAATAAGACTCGCCCCTGCGTGGCACTCTATTCGCTTGAAGCAAGCTCCCCAGAGAGATTGTAATGGATGATCCAAAAAATTAACGCACTGAAGCATTATGCTCACACACAGTATGTGACAAGAAAATTAATGATACTCGCCGTTTCGTGGCGCTCCATTCGCTTGAAGCAATCTCCAAGGGGGGATTGTGGTGGATGATTCAACCAATTAACGAACTGAAGTACTATGCTCACAAACAGTATGTGTCAAGAAAGTAATGAGACACGAAACTGCGTGGCGCTCATTTCGGTTGAAGCAAGCTCCCCGCAGGGATTGTGGTGGATGATCCAACCAATTAACGAACTGAAGCATTATGCTCACACACAGTATGTGTTTTTTTTTTCAAGAAAGTAATCAGACTCACCGGTGTGTAGCGCCCGATTCGCTTGAAGCAAACTAACCGGAGGGAATGTGATGGATGACCAAAACCATTAACGCACTGACGATATATGCTTTCATAAAGTGTATGCAGAAAATAATGAGATTTACCGCTGCGTGGAGCTCCATTCGCCAGAAGCAAGCTACCCGAAAGGATTGTGGTGGATGATCTAACCAATTAACGCACTGAAGCACTATGATCACACACAGTATGTTTCAAGAAAGTAATGAGAATCGCCGCTGCGTGGCGCTCCATTCGCTAGAAGCAAGCAATCCGGAGGGATTGTAGTGGATGATCAAAACAATTAACGCACTGAAGCACAATGCTCACACACAGTATGTGTCAAAAAAGTAATGAGACTCGCCGCTGCGTGGCGCTCCATTCGCTTGAAGCAAGCTTCCCGGAGAGATTCTAATGGATGATCTAACCATTTAACGCACTGAAGCACTATGCTCACACACAGTATTTGACAAAAAAGTATTGAGACTCGCCGTCGCGTGGCGCTTCGTTCGCTTGAAGCAATCACCCGGGGGGATTGTTGGGGATGATCCAACCAATTAACGCACTGAAGCACTATGCTCAACCACAGTATGTGTTATGAAAGTAAAAAGACTCGCCGCTGCATGGCGCTCCATTCGCTTGAAACAAGCTCCCCGGAGGGATTGTGATGGATGATCCAACCAATTAACGCACTGACGAACTATGCTCTCATAAAGTGTATGCAGAAAGTAATGAGACTCGCCGCTGCGTGGCGCTCCATTCGCTAGAAGCAAGCTACCAGGAGGGATTGTGGTGGATGATCAAAGAATTAACGCACTGACGAAATATGCCCTCATTAAATGAATGCAAAAAGTACTGATACTCGCCTTCCGTGGCGCTCCATTCGCTTGAAGCAAGCTCCCCGAAAGGATTTTGTGGATGATCCAAAAAATTAACGCACTGAAGCACTATGCTCACACACAGTATGTATTAAGAAAGTAATAAGGCTCGCCGCTGCGTGGCGCTCCATTCGCTAGAAGCAAGCAATCCGAGAGGATTGTAGTGGATGATAAAAACAATTAACGCACTGAAAGACTATGCTCTCACACAGTATGTTTCAAGAAAGTAATGGACTCGCCGCTGCGTGGCGCTCTCTTCGCTAGAAGCAAGCTACCCGGAAAGATTGTGGTGGATGATCAAAGCAATTAACGCACTGAAGTACTATGCTCAAACACAGTATGTGTCAAGAAAGTAATCAAACTCGCCGCTGCGTGGCGTTCCATTCGCTTGAAGCAAGCTCCCCGGAGTGATTCTGGTGGATGATCAAAACAATTAACACACTGAAACACTATGCTCACACACAGTATGTGTCAAGAAAGCAATGAGACTCGCTGCTGCGTAGCGCTCTATCCGCTAGATGCAATCTACCCGGAGGAATTGTGGTGGATGACCAAAACAATTAACGCACTGACGAACTATGCCCTTATAAAGTGTATTCAGAAAATAATGAGACTCGCCGCTGCGTGGCGCTCCACTCGCTAGAAGCAAGCTACCCGGAGGGATTTTGGTGGAGGATCAAAACAATTAACGCACTCTCGAACTATGCTCTCATAAAATGTATGCAAAAAGTAATGAGACTCGCCGCTGCGTGGCGCTCCATTCCCCAAAAAGCAAGCTCTCTGGAGGGATTGTGGTGGATGATCAAAAATATTAACGCACTGACGAACTATGCCCTCATAAAGTGTATGCAGAAAGTAATGAGACTCGCCGCTGCGTGGCCCTCCATTCACTAGAAGCAAGCTACCCGGAGGGATTGTATTGGATGATCAAAAAAATTAACGTACTGAAACACTATGCTCACACACAGAATGTGTCAAGAAAGTAATGAGACTCGCCGTTGCGTGGATCTCCATTCGCTAGATCCAAGATACCCGGAGGGATTGTGGTGGATGATCAAAACAATTAACGCACTGACGAACTATGCCCTCATAAAGTGTATGCAGAAAGTAATGAGACTCGCCGCTGCGTGGCACTCCATTCGCTTGAAGCAAGGTCCCCGGAAGGATTGTGGTGGATGATCAAACCAATTAAGGACCTGAAGTACTATGGTCTAACACAGTATGTGTCAAGAAAGTAATGAGACTCGCCGCTGCGTGGTGCTCCATTCCCTTGAAGCAAGCTAATTTAGGGCTTCTGGTGGATGATCCAAACAATTAACGCACTGAAGCACTATGCTCTCACACAGTATTTGACAAAAAAGAAATGAGACTCGCCGTTGCGTGGCGCTCCGTTCGCTTGAAGCAATCTCCCCGGTGGGATTGTGGTGGATGATCCAAATAATTAACGCACTGAAGCACTATGATCACAAACAGTATGTGTCAAGAAAGTAATGAGACACGCCGCTCCGTGGCGCTCCATTCGGTTGAAGCAAGCTCCCCGGAGGGATTGTGGTGGATGATCCAACAAATAAAGGCACTAAAGTACTATGCTCACACACAGTATGTGTCAAGAAAGTAATGAAACTCGCCGCTGCGTGGCGTTCCATTCGCTTGAAGCAAGCTCCCCGGAGTGATTGTGGTGGATGATCAAAACAATTAACGCACTGAAACACTATGCTCACAAACAGTATGTGTCAGGAAATTAATGAGACTTGCCGCTGCGTGGCGCTCTATCCGCTAGATGCAATCTACCCGGAGGAATTGTGGTGGATGACCAAGACAATTAACGCACTGACGAACTATGACCTTATAAAGTGTATGCAGAAAAATGAGACTCGCCACTACGTGGTGCTCCTCTCGCTAGAAGGAAGATACCCGGAGGGATTGTGGTGGATGATCAAAACAATTAACGCACTGACGAACAATGAACTCATAAAGTGTATGCAGAAAATAATGAGACTCGCCGCTGAGTGTCACTCCATTCGCTTGAAGCAAGCTCCCCGGAAGGATTGTGGTGGATGATCCAACCAATTAACGAACTGAAGTACTATGGTCTAACACAGTATGTGTTAAGAAAATAATAAGACTCGCCCCTGCGTGGCACTCTATTCGCTTGAAGCAAGCTCCCCAGAGAGATTGTAATGGATGATCCAAAAAATTAACGCACTGAAGCATTATGCTCACACACAGTATGTGACAAGAAAATTAATGATACTCGCCGTTTCGTGGCGCTCCGTTCGCTTGAAGCAATCTCCAAGGGGGGATTGTGGTGGATGATTCAACCAATTAACGCACTGAAGTACTATGCTCACAAACAGTATGTGTCAAGAAAGTAATGAGACACGAAACTGCGTGGCGCTCATTTCGGTTGAAGCAAGCTCCCCGGAGGGATTGTGGTGGATGATCCAACCAATTAACGAACTGAAGCATTATGCTCACACACAGTATGTGTTTTTTTTTTTCAAGAAAGTAATCAGACTCACCGGTGTGTAGCGCCCGATTCGCTTGAAGCAAGCTAACCGGAGGGAATGTGATGGATGACCGAAACCATTAACGCACTGACGATATATGCTTTCATAAAGTGTATGCAGAAAATAATGAGATTTGCCGCTGCGTGGAGCTCCATTCGCCAGAAGCAAACTACCCGGAAGGATTGTGGTGGATGATCTAACCAATTAACGCAATGAAGCACTATGATCACACACAGTATGTTTCAAGAAAGTGATGAGAATCGCCGCTGCGTGGCGCTCCATTCGCTAGAAGCAACCAATCCGGAGGGTTTGTAGTGGATGATCAAAACAATTAACGCACTGAAGCACAATGCTCACACACAGTATGTGTCAACAAAGTAATGAGACTCGCCGCTGCGTGGCGCCCTATTCGCTTGAAGCAAGCTTCCCGGAGAGATTCTAATGGATGATCTAACCATTTAACGCACTGAAGCACTATGCTCACACACAGTATTTGACAAAAAAGTATTGAGACTCGCCGTCAAGTGGCGCTTCGTTCGCTTGAAGCAATCACCCGGGGGGATTGTTGGGGATGATCCAACCAATTAACGCACTGAAGCACTATGCTCAACCACAGTATGTGTAATGAAAGTAAAAAGACTCGCCGCTGCATGGCGCTCCATTCGCTTGAAACAAGCTCCCCGGAGGGATTGTGATGGATGATCCAACCAATTAACGCACTGACGAACTATGCTCTCATAAAGTGTATGCAGAAAGTAATGAGACTCGCCGCTGCGTATCGCTCCATTCGCTAGATGCAAGCTACCAGGAGGGATTGTGGCGGATGATCAAAGAATTAACGCACTGACGAAATATGCCCTCATTAAATGTATGCAAAAAGTACTGAGACTCGCCTTCCGTGGCGCTCCATTCGCTTGAAGCAAGCTCCCCGAAAGGATTTTGTGGATGATCCTAAAAATTAACGCACTGAAGCACTATGCTCACACACAGTATGTATCAAGAAAGTAATAAGGCTCGCCGCTGCGTGGCGCTCCATTCGCTAGAAGCAAGCAATCCGAGGGGATTGTAGTGGATGATCAAAACAATTAACGCACTGAAACACTATGCTCTCACACAGTATGTATCAAGAACGTAATGGACTCGCCGCTGCGTGGCACTCTCTTCGCTAGAAGCAAGCTACCCGTAAAGATTGTGGTGGATGATCAAAGCAATTAACGCACTGAAGTACTATGCTCACACACAGTATGTGTCAAGAAAGTAATCAAACTCGCCGCTGCGTGGCGTTCCATTCGCTTGAAGCAAGCTCCCCGGAGTGATTGTGGTGGATGATCAAAACAATTAACACACTGAAACACTATGCTCACACACAGTATGTGTCAAGAAAGCAATGAGACTCGCCGCTGCGTAGCGCTCTATCCGCTAGATGCAATCTACCCGGAGGAATTGTGGTGGATGACCAAAACAATTAACGCACTGACGAACTATGCCCTTATAAAGTGTATTCAGAAAATAATGAGAGTCGCCGCTGCGTGGCGCTCCACTCGCTAGAAGCAAGCTACCCGGAGGGATTTTGGTGGAGGATCAAAACAATTAACGCACTGTCGAACTATGCTCTCATAAAATGTATGCAAAAAGTAATGAGACTCGCCGCTGCGTGGCGCTCCATTCCCTAAAAGCAAGCTCTCTGGAGGGATTGTGGTGGATGATCAAAAAAATTAACGTACTGAAACACTATGCTCACACACAGAATGTGTCAAGAAAGTAATGAGACTCGCCGCTGCGTGGCGCTCCATTCGCTATATATAAGATACCCGGAGGGATTATGGTGGATGATCAAAACAATTAGCGCACTGACGAACTATGCCCTCATAAAGTGTATGCAGAAAGTAATGAGACTCGCCGCTGCGTGGCACTCCATTCGCTTGAAGCAAGGTCCCCGGAAGGATTGTGGTGGTAGATTGCATCCGATGCGTGGCACTCCATGCCGATGCGTGGCAATCCATTCGCTCGACGCTACGCCGCTACGTGGTTCTCCATTCGCTTGAATCAAGCTCCCCGGAGAGATTGTGGTGTATGATCCAACCAATTAACGCACTGAAGCACTATGCTCACACACAATATGTGTCAAGAAAGTAATGAGACTCGCCACAGAGTGGCGCTTCCTTCGCTTGAAGCAAACTCCCCGGAGGGATTGTGGTGGATGTTCCAACCAATTAACGCACTGAAGCACTATGCTCACACAGAGTATGTGTCAAGAAAGTAAAGAGACTCGCCGCTTCGTGGCGCTCCATGCGCTTGAATCAAGCTTCGCGGAGGGATTGGGTTGGATGATCCAAACAATGAACGCACTGACGAACTATGACCTCATAAAATATATACAAAAAGTAATGAGACTCGCCGCTGCGTGGTGCTCCAATCGCTAAAGCAATCTACGCGGATGGATTTTGGTGGATGATCAAAACATTTAACGCACTGATGAACTATGCCCTCATAAAGTGTATGCAAAAAGTAATGAGACTCGCCGCTGCTTGGCGCTCCTATCGCTAGAAGCAAGCTACCCGGATGGATTTTGGTGGATGATCAAAACATTTAACTCACTGATGAACTATGCCCTTATAAAGTGTATGCAGAAAGTAATGAGACTCGCCGCCGCGTGGCGCTCCATTCGCTTGACGCAAGCCACCCGGAGATATTGTGGTGGATGATCAAATCCATGAACGCACTGACGAACTATGCCCTCATAAAGTGTATGCAGAAAGTAATAAGACTCGCCGCTACGTGGCTCTCCATTCGCTTGAATCAAGCTCTCAAGAGGAATTGTGGTGTATGATCCAACCAATTATCGCACTGAAGCACTATGCTCACACACAATATGTGTCAAGAAAGTAATGAGACTCGCCGCTGCGTGGACCACCATTCACTAGAAGCAAGCTCTCCGGAGGAATTGTGGTGGATGATCCAACCAATTAACCTACTGAAGCACTATGCTCACACACAGTATGTGTCAGAAAAGTAATTAGACTCGCCGCTGCGTGCCGCTCCATTCGCTAAAAGCAAGCTTCCCAGAGCGATTGTGGTGGATGATCAAAACAATTAACGAACTGAAGCACTATGATCACGCACAGTATGTGTCAACAAAGTAATGAGACTCGCCGCTTCGTGGCCTGCATTCGCTAGAAGCCAGATACCCAGAATGATTGTGGTGGATGATCAAAACAATTAACGCACTGACGAACTATGCCCTCATAAAATGTATGCAGAATATAATGAGACTCGCCGCTGCGTGTTGCTCCATTCGCTGGAAGCAAGCTACCCGGAGGGGTTGTGGTTGATGATCAAAACCATTAACGCACTGACGAACTATGCCCTCATAAAGTGTATGCAGAAAGTAATAAGACTCGCCGCTACGTGGCCTTCCATTCGCTTGAATCAAGCTCCCCGGAGGGATTGTGGGTATGATCCAACCAATTAACGCACTGAAGCACTATGCTCACCCACAATATGTGTCAAGAAGGTAATCAGAATCGCCTCTGCGTGGCCCAATATTCGCTTGACGCAAGCTCCTCGGAGGGATTGTGGTGGATGATCCAACCAATTAACGCACTGAAGCACTTTGCTCATACACAGTATGTGTCAAAAAAGTAATGAAACTCGCCACTGCGTGGCGCTCTATTCGCTAGAAGCAAGCTACCCGGAGGGATTCTGGTGGATGATCCAAACAATTAACGCAGTGAAGCACTATTCTCACACAGAGAGTATGTGTCCAGAAAGTAATGAGACTTGCCGCAGCTTGGTGCTCCATTCGCTAGAAGCAAGCTCCCCGGAGGGATTGTGTTGGATGATCCAACCAAGTAACGCACTGAAGCACTATGCTCTCACACAGTATGTGTGAAGAAATTAATGACACTAGTCGCTGGGTAGCGCTCCATTCGGTAGAAGCAAGCTACCCGGAAGGATTGTGGTGGATAATCAAAACTTTTAACCCACTGAAGCGCTATGCTCACACACAGTATGTGTCAAGAATGTAATGAGACTCGCCACAGAGTGGCGCTTCCTTCGCCTGAAGCAAGCTCCCCGGAGGGATTGTGGTGGATGTTCCAACCAATTAACGCACTGAAGCACTATGATCACACAGAGTATGTGTCAGAAAGTAATGAGACTCGCCCCTTCGTGGCGCTCCATGGGCTTGAATCAAGCTTCGCGGAGGGATAGTGGTGGATGATCCAAACAATTAACGCACTGACGATCTATGCCCTCATAAAATATATACAAAAAGTAATGAGACTCGCCGCTGCGTGGCGCTCCAATCGCTATAACCAAGCTACCCGGATGGATTTTGATGGATGATCAAAGCTTTTAACGCACTGATGAACTATGCCCTCATAAAGTGTATGCAAAAAGTAATGAGACTCGCCGCTGCTTGGCGCTCCAATCGCTAGAAGCAAGCTACCCGGATGGATTTTGGTGGATGATCAAAACCATTAACGCACTGACGAACTATGCCCTCATAAAGTGTATGCAGAAAGTAATAAGACTCGCCGCTACGTGGTTCTCCATTCACTTGAATCAAGCTCCCCATAGGGATTGTAGTGTATGATCAAAACAATTAACGCACTGAAGCACTATGATCACACACAGTATGTGTCAAGAAAGTAATGAGACTCGCCGCTGCGTGGCCTCCATTCGCCAGAAGCAAGGTACCCCGAGGGGTTGTGGTGGATGATCCAACCAATTAACGCACTGAAGCACTATACTCACACACAGTATGTGTGAAGAAAGTAATGAGACTCACCGCAGCGTCGAGCTCCATTCGCTTGAAGCAATTTCCCCGGGGGGATTGTTGTGGAAGATCCAACCAATTAACGCACTGAAGCACTATGCTCACACACAGTATGTGTCAAGGAAGTAATGAGACTCGCCAATTCGTGGGCATCCATTCGCTAGTAGCAAGCTACCCGGAGGGATTTTGGTGGATGATCAAAAATATTAACGCACTGACGAACTATCCCCTTATAAAATGTATGCAGAAAATAATGAGACTCGCCGCTGCGTGGCGCTCCATTCGCTTGAAGCAAGCTCCCCGGAGGGATTGTGGCATATGATCAAAAATTAACGCACTGAATCACTATGCTCACACACAGTATGTGTCAGGAAAGTAATGAGATTCGCCGCTGCGTGGCGTTCCATTAGCTTAAAGCAAGCCACCCGGAGGCATTGTGGTGGATGATCAAAACAATTGACGCATTGACTAACTATGCCCTCATAAAGTGTATGCAGAAAGTAATGAAACTCGCCGGTGCGTTGCGCTCCATTCGCTAGAATCAAGCTACCCGGAGAGATTGTGGTAGATAATCAAAACAATTAACGCACTGAAGCACTATGCTCACACACAGTATGTGTCAAGAAATTAATGAGACTCGCCGCTGCTTGGCGCTCCATTCGCTAGAAGCAAACTACCCGGAGGGATTGAGTTGGATGATCAAAACAATTAACGCAGCGAAGCACTATGCTCACACACAGTATGTCTAGAAAGTAGCGAGATTCTCGCCGCTGCGTGGCGCTCCATTCGCTAGAAGCCAGCTCCCCGGTGGGATTGTGGTTGATGATCCAACCAATTAACGCTCTGACCAACTATGCCCTCATAAAGTGTATGCATAAAGTAATGAGACTCGCCGCTGCTTGGCGCTCCATTCGCTTGAAACAAGCTCCCTGGAAGGATTGTGGTGGATGATCAAAACAATTAACGCACTGACGAACTATGCCCTCATAAAATGTATGCAAAAAGTAATGAGACTCGCCACTGCGTGGCGCTCCATTCGCTAGAAGCAAGCTAAACGGAAGCATTGTGGTGGATGATCAAAACAATTAACACACTGAAGCACTATGTTCACACACAGTATGTGTCAAGAAAGTAATGAGACTCGCCGTTGCGTGGCGCTCCATTCGCTTGAAGCTAGGTCCCCGGAGGGATTGTGGTGGATGCAACAACCAATTAACGCACTGACGAACTATGCCCCCAAAAAATATATGCAAAAAGTAATGAGACTCGCCGCTGCGTGGCGCTCCATTCGCTTGAAGCAAGCTCCCTGAAAGGATTTTGGTGGATGTTCTAACCAATTAACGCACTGAAGAACTATGCTCACACACAGTATATGTCAAGAAAGTAATGAGACTCGCAGCTGCCTGGCGCTCCATTCGCTAGATGCAAGATACACGCAGGGATTGTGGTGGATGATCAAAACAATTAACGCACTGACGAACTATGCCCTCATAAAGTGTATGCAGAAAGTAATGAGACTCGCCGCTGCGTGGCGCTCCATTCACTTGAAGCAAGCTCCCGGAAGGATTGTGGTGGATGATCAAACCAATTAACGCCCTGAATCTCTATGATCATACACAGTATGTGTCCAGAAAGTAATGAGACTCGCCGCTTCGTGGCCTGCATTCGCTAGAAGCAAGATACCCAGAATGATTGTGGTGGATGATCAAAACAATTAACGCACTGACGAACTATGCCCTCATAAAATGTATGCAGAATATAATGAGACTCGCCGCTGCGTGTTGCTCCATTCGCTAGAAGCAAGCTACCCGGAGGGGTTGTGGTTGATGATCAAAACCATTAACGCACTGACGAACTATGCCCTCATAAAGTGTATGCAGAAAGTAATAAGACTCGCCGCTACGTGGCCTTCCATTCGCTTGAATCAAGCTCCCCGGAGGGATCGTGGTGTATGATCCAACCAATTAACGCACTGAAGCACTATGCTCACCCACAATATGTGTCAAGAAAGTAATCAGAATCGCCTCTGCGTGGCCCAATATTCGCTTGACGCAAGCTCCTCGGAGGGATTGTGGTGGATGATCCAAGCAATTAACGCACTGAAGCACTATGCTCATACACAGTATGTGTCAAGAAAGTAATGAAACTCGCCACTGCGTGGCGCTCTATTCGCTAGAAGCAAGCTACCCGGAGGGATTCTGGTGGATGATCCAAAATTTAACGCACTGAAGCACTATTCTCACACAGAGAGTATGTGTCCAGAAAGTAATGAGACTCGCCGCAGCTTGGTGCTCCATTCGCTAGAAGCAAGCTCCCCGGAGGGATTGTGTTGGATGATCCAACCAAGTAACGCACTGAAGCACTATGCTCTCACACAGTATGTGTCAAGAAATTAATGAGACTAGTCGCTGGGTAGCGCTCCATTCGCTTGAAGCAAGCTACCCGGAAGGATTGTGGTGGATAATAAAAACTTTTAACCCACTGAAGCACTATGCTCACACACCGTACGTGTCAAGAATGTAATGGGACTGGCCGCTGGGTGGCGCTCCATTCGCTGGAAGCAAGCTACCCTGAGGAATTGTGGTTAATGATCAAAACAATTAACGCACTGACAAACTATTCTCACACACAGTATGTGTGAAGAAAGTAATGAGACTCGCCACAGAGTGGCGCTTCATTCGCTTGAAGCAAACTCCCCGGAGGATTTGTGGTGGATGTTCCAACCAATTAACGCACTGAAGCACTATGCTCACACAGAGTATGTGCCAAGAAAGTAATGAGACTCGCCGCTTCGTGGCGCTCCGTGCGCTTGAATCAAGCTTCGCGGAGGGATTGTGGTGGATGATCCAAACAATTAACGCACAGACGAACTATGCCCTCATAAAATATATACAAAAAGTAATGAGACTCGCCGCTGCGTGGCGCTCCAATCGCTAGAAGCAAGCTACCCGGATGGATTTTGGTGGATGATAAAAAAATTTAACGCACTGATGAACTATGCCCTCATAAAGTGTATGCAAAAAGTAATGAGACTCGCCGCTGCTTGGCGCTCCATACGCTTGATGAGAGCTCCCCGGAGAGATTGTGGAGGATGAGCCAACCAATAAACCCACTGAAGATTTATGCCCTTATAAAATGTATGCAGAAAATAATGAGACTCGCCGCCGCGTGGCGCTCCATTCGTTTGACGCAAGCTACCCGGAGAGATTGTGGTGGATTATCAAAACCATTAACGCACTGACGAACTATGCCCTCATAAAGTGTATGCAGAAAGTAATAAGACTCGCCGCTACGTGGTTCTCCATTCACTTGAATCAAGCTCTCCGGAGGGATTGTGGTGTATGATCCAACCAATTAACGCACTGAAGCACTATGCTCACACACAGTATGTGTCAAGCAAGTAATGAGACTCGACGCTTCGTGGCCCTCCATTCGCTAGAAGCAAGCTACCCGGAGGAATTTTGGTGGATGATCAAAAATATTAACGCACTGACGAACTATCCCCTTATAAAGTGTATGCAGAAACTAATGAGACTCGCCGCTGCGTGGCGCTCCATTCGCTTGAAGCAAGCTCCCCGGCGGGATTGTGGCAGATGATCAAAAATTAACGCACTGAATCACTATGCTCACACGCAGTATGTGTCAGGAAAGTAATGAGATTCGCCGCTGCGTGGCGTTCCGTTAGCTCTTCCCCCCCTCCCCAGAAACCTTACCCCTCTCGGATCCCACCGATCGGGAAGGGTGTCCAAAAGTGTCCCTACAGGGTTTTGTGCAAATCGGCCCATAAACTAAAAACTTTTGCCTATCGGAATAAACTCTAAGTGTAATAGTATTTATAATTTTAGTGATTTAAACTTAAACATAAACGCGTAATACGGAAAAAAATGGCGATGTATCGTTCCCCTGCAGGGGCGCCAGCTAGAGACCAGTCGCCAATAAATCCTACAGTACGTCAATCTAGGGCGGTAGAAACAGAACAAAGAAAAATAGCGAGAGAAGAATCCTCAACATTCGAACAATCAACTAAGAAAAACACCTTGGAAGATACAGGATTCGACACAATGGGGCAATTAGAGCAAGAAATGAATTACATAGAAAATCTCTTAGATTGGAAAAAGATAGGAAGACTCCACCTTGAGAAACTAAAAAAGAGGGCCATAGTATGGGTTAAGGACAGGGCACAGCTTTTAGGGCAACTAGGCCAAATGGAGAAAATTAACATTACATTTCAGGAGAAATATGACAACCTCCAGAAAGAAAAACTAATAACCGAAATGGAAATGATGTCAGGCCAGAAAGGCAGCCGCATTGAAGAGAAAAAACAAATGGAAGAGTTACGGCAAATAAACGTGAAATTAGAAAAGGAAATAGAGGAGCTAAAACAGGAAAAAGCAGAAATTAAGAATGACAGAGACAGGCAGTATAAAAGACTGGAAACAGAAATTCAAGAACTCACAGAAAACAGAAATGAACTAAAGAAGCAACTACAAGAAAAAACAAGGAAGATAAATAAATTAGAAGATGAACATAAATACCTAACAAAAAAGCTTGAAGAAAAAAAAGAAGAACTAATAAATACACAACAAGCTTTCGGACGAGCAGAGATATCATGGGAACAACAAAGAAACATATATAGGGATAAAATCGAACAATTAACAGAAAAGCATAAGACCGACACAGACATAGTTATACACGAAATACAAACGCTAACCAAAAAGATTGAAGAAAGGCATGAAAGAACAGAAAAAACGGAAACCGATGACAAACAACAACTATGGACAGACGTAATTAAAAAAAGAAAACCTACTGAAAAAGAACTGAAGATACAGGAAATGCAAGCAAAAACAAAACCGGCATTGATAATAAAACCGAATCAAGGAGAGACATCAAAGCAGACAGCGGAAAGATTAACATGGGCTATTGATCCACGAAAAGAGAAATTAAAGATAACTGGTTTAAGAACTACCAGAGATATGGTAGTACTTGAAACCGCAACGAAAGAAGACATTAGGAAAATAATGGCTAAAGAAGAAATAAGGAAAAACTTCAAGTGCGAAGAAACTAAGAAGAAAAACCCGCTGATGATCATATATGGGGTACCGTCTGAATTAAAGGATGAAGAACTACTCCAAGCTTTTATCGAACAGAATTTCGAGGAAAACGAGATGGAAGAGGCCAAAAAGAGTAAAGCAAGGTTTCGAGCAGGAAAGAAACAAGAAAAACGATGCCACTTGGTGATAGAAGTTGAACCGAAGATAAGAAAACTGTTAGTGGAAAAAGAAAAAGTCAAGAAAAAGTCTACATCGATTATGAGGCACATAGAATAAAAGATTTCCTGGTCGTTCCTCAATGTTTTATTTGCCAAGAATTCGGTCACGTTACGAAATATTGCGACAATAAGGAAAAAGTGAGATGCAGATATTGTGGCTCATTGCAACATAAAAGCGATGAATGTGAAGACAAAGGAAAAAAGATATGTATACCATGTAAACTAAGACACAAAGTATGTCAAAACCCACAAACGGAAGAATGTGTCTCATACAAAGTAGCCAGAGAAAGGATAATTTCTAAAATAAACTATGGAGAGTAAAAAGAAAGAATTAGTAAATACAAAGAGAAAAAGCCCAAGTAAGAAACGTAGGGACAAACAAAGATTGGAAAATTTTCTAGAAAGAAAAAGACAACTACTTAAAGAAAAGAGAGATAAAGAAACACAAACATATGATACAAAAGAAAATGAAAAATCGAAAATAAAAACTGAAGAAAACGAAATGGGGAAGTTAACAAAAAACGATAAGGAAAAAGGAGAACTAGAAACACTTCTAGAAAATAGAAAAAAGAATAGGAAAAAGAAATTTAACGAAGAGAATTATAAATGTATGCAACAGACTCCTAACATTAATGAATCATTTGTGCACGGTGAAGAAAAATATCTTTTCCCAATTCAAGAAGAACATATACAACAAATCCAAGATCCGGAAGTTTCAAGTACAGAAAATACTCCAGTAAAACCATCAAATGAAGAAATTTTAATAAATAATGTACAATTATACGAAAATATAAACCATATGTATAGGCTAGCAAAATTGGAAGAAAAACAAATCCTAATGACTGCACTAAGACAGATAGTAAGAGATATTCATATAAAGGGAAGAACTATAACATTTCCAACCTTGGAGGAAGCCGATAGAATTGAACTGCGAATTTATGATCTCCCAGCAAACGGATGGGAATTACTTGATCTAGTGGATGAGGTTTTTGAGAGACGAGGGATATACTGGACGCTAGAAAATGTTTACAAACAACTGGTGCGTGCGCATGGTAGAGTATACTTCGACCCAACGAAATCAGGAACGGATGCCTACATATATACGAGATATGGATAAAAATCAGAAGTATTTGAAAATTATGCAGAATAACGCACAAGGAAGTAAAATAGCCACAATGGAACTTAGAAGACTAATAGAAATCCAAAAGATTGATATCGTAGCAATACAAGAACCATATTTACTAAAAGGGAAATTAACAACCTTTCCAGCAAGCTCAAAAATAATGTACGGAGGACAGGAATCTAAAACAGCTATAGTTTTCATGAATAGAGAAATTGAAGTACTTAAACTAACCCAATATAGTAACAATTGGATAACAACAGCTGAAGTTAAGTGTGGAAACATGAAATTCTGGCTAATAAATGCGTATTTCCAATACAGCTTAGAAACACGTGACTTCATAGACAAAATTCAAGAGATAATATGGCAAAGGAATAATACGGAAATATTAATCCTTGCCGATACAAATGCAAAATCAATCTTATGGGGTGCCCCGGAAACAGATGATAGAGGAGAAATATTTGAAGATTTTGTAATGCAAAACGGACTTGTAATCTCAAACATAGGAAACAGACCAACTTTTGTAGGGAATAGAGGCAGCTCTCATATTGATGTGACATGCGGAACATTTGAAATAACAAGTAGGATTGAAAATTGGCAGATTGGAGATAAACTCACTCTCAGCGACCACGAAATAATACTATTTGATATGAAAATTGAGAAAAATGGAAAAGAGCAAAAAAAAATTAATATAGCTAAGACAAATTGGATTACTTTCAAGAACAAATTAAGTCTACCCCAAATAAATGAAGATGAAAACTTGACCGAAATAATCAACGAAATTGAACAAGCAACAAAAAAAGCTTTCAAAGAGGCTACTCCGGAAAGTCAAGAAAGAAGAGTATATGAAGACTTTTGGACACCTAAACTACAAAGATTAAAAAGACTTGCAACGTCAGCCCGGAAAAGTTATCAAGCAACTTATAACCCAATACTAAAGGAAAGAAGATTAGAAAAATATAGAAATGCAAAGAATAAATATAAGGAAGCGATATTAGAGGCTAAGAAAAGAAGTTGGGATCTTTACCTCAAGAAAAATATTGAAATAGATCCATGGGGTGTTCCATACAAACTCATAACACAAAAATAAACCCATTAGTATTAAATACAGTCAAGAAATTAGATGGATCATACACCTCAAACAGAGAAGAAACTCTAAAAGTTTTAGCGAACAAATTTTTTCCCAGAGATGAAAACAATAACGACACAGAAAGAAACACAGTACTAAGAAACAAAATGGGTGAACAACATACAGGAACTGTACCAGAATCGGACAAAGTCACTAACGAAGAAATAGAAAAGATCTTTAGAAAACTTAAAAACAAGAAATCTCCGGGTATAGATGGCATCAAAAACGAAATATACAAGAAGACTAAAGATTTATGGGTCCCCTACCTAACGAAGCTTTTCAATTTACTAATAAAGAAACAAGAAATTCCAGAGCCGTGGAAAGCATCAAAATTAATTATTCTCTCAAAAGGACCAGAAAGGGATCCATCAGAAGTAAACTCATATAGACCTATATGCTTATTAAAAAATATATCAAAAATTTTTGAGAGAGTAATATTAAACAGAATTCAAAAATACAGAAACGTAACTGAAGACAAACTACAATTTGGATTCAGAGTAGGAAAATCAACAGAAGACGCCATAAATACTCTTCTAGATGATATCAAAGAAAAGATATACGAAAAGAAATATGTATTAGCGCTCTTCATTGACATCGAAGGAGCATTTGATAATTTATGGTTTCCATCCTTAATTGAAAATGTAAAAAAACTGGAAATGCCAGCATACTTACTGAATTTGATAAGAAACTATCTAGAAAACAGAAAAATAATAATACCCAATGAAGAGGGCGACATAATAATTAAAACAGAGAAAGGATGCCCGCAAGGATCAATATTAGGACCCCTACTATGGGACATAGAATTACAACCTTGCTTGGAAAAAATAAACAAAAAGCAAGAAGTCGATAAAATAGTGGCATTCGCCGATGACGTCGTAATAACAACATCAGGAAACAGCCGAAGGGAATTAGAAGAAAAAGTTAAAAAGATAACAGAAACACTTGAAGAATGGAGTATGGAGAGTAAATTAAGGATATCATCAAAGAAAACCAAATATCTAATTTTCGGCACAAAACTACACAGAAACCCGACTATAAAATTAAATGGAGTAGGAGTAGAACGAGCGCAAAGCATAAAATACCTTGGCATAATGCTAGACGATAGACTAAAATTTGATGAACATTTGAAATATATAGTAAAAAGGGGAAACAGTGTAGCGAATAAATTGACTACTATTGCAAGAAACAGATACAGGCTACCATTAAAAATACTAAGACTATACCAAGAAACTATTTTGTCAGCTACCATGGCGTACGCATCCAGCGTTTGGATTGATAGACTATTAAGAAATAAGACTTACAGAAATCAAATCAATAGACCACAAAGAAACCTATTAATCAGAATGTCTGGAGCTTTTAACACTACTTCGCATAGCGTACTCTGTATAATCCTTGGTATCCAACCAATGAACTATGTGTTATTGCAAAGGGCAATTAATTACTGGTTAAGGAAAGAAGACAAAAGGAAAATTAGAGAAATTTTTAACAGGGATCTAAAAAATGAGAAAGAAATTAACGACAACATAATACAACTATGGGATAAAGAATGGCAGGAATACAGTGGAGCGCAACGATTACATAGAATTTTTCCTAGCATCGTCGATAGACTAAAAATAAACCACTTAAATCCAACATATGGATTGGTTCATTATCTATCAGGCCATGGACCATACGAACAACACCTCCACAGAATCAAGTTAAGACCCAGCCCAACGTGTGAATGCGGAGAAGAAGGAACTCCTGAGCACCATGTCATGTGGTGTCCATTATTAGAAGAAATTTTAGAACTAAGAACTCAAATAAGAGAAAAATCACTGAAAGAAATAATAGAAGTAGAGGAAGACTGCAAGAAATTGGAAAATTTGACAAATGAATACTCCGAACTAAGACGAAAAACTTACAGAAGAAGAATAGAAGGATAAGTGCAAGTGGAAGAATGTGTGAAGAAGTCCTCGGACCGGAGAAAAGACTCCTGGAATCCAAGCACTGGATCACCGTGCTTTCGCCGAGGACCAGAATGCGTGCTGCACCTCCAGCCTCTCGGTTTGGAAAGGAACTCCGGTGCAAGAGTGAATGTTGCGTGAGTGCATGAGTAGAGGTGAAGCGAGGATAGTGTCTCAGAGATAAATAATAGAGCAACTCTCGCCAATAGGACGGCCCATCCCGGGCGTGCCGGCCGAAGGATAAAACGGACCAGGGCCTGCACTAAGTGCTCTGAGTGGGCCCTGGACCTCAAGCCAGCACAAATGGGTGGAAACTGGCATTGATATGCAACTGAGAACACTAAACCATCAAAGCAAAAGTAACAGGAAACGCTTATATAGAAGCATCAGAAAATTAAAAGTTTTGAAAATGTGAAAATTTAGATAAAAGTAAGTGTAGCGTGTGTGTTTCATAGTGTAAGTACTAGTTGGTAAAGGTTAGTGATTTCATCAAAAGCAGTCAGTGTCAATAGTGAGTGTAGTGTAGTGTTGATGCAGGATAGTGAAAAGAGGTAAAATATAAAGGTGAAAAGCCAGTGTAAATAGTGCAAATGTGAAATAGAACACACAGGAGAGAAATGCAGGCAGAAACCAGAGAAACCAAACATACAGAGTGAAAACCTGAAGAAAAGAAGAAAGAACAAGATGACCAATAGGTAAACACGAAAACACAAAACATACGACATTCAAAACAACACACACGTAACAAACTTAAACTCAAACTTAAACTCAATAAAACAAAAAAAACACACAAAATCTCACAAGACTAGAAATGAGAGTAGAGTTTAGCAAATATTAAGTTTAGTTTTTTTTTTGTTTTTTGTTTTTTGTTCGTTTCATCTTTTTTTTTGTCCAATCCCTTGTTTAGGTTTCACGTCCTTTTCCCCTTCCCTTTCCTTCTTCAAAATTATGAAATAAATAAACCCAAAAGAGAAATCATTCGCAATGATGATACTTCGCCGGTTTTGAATGCTCAAGGCACCGGCTGACAGTAACGCGGCTGAGCGAATGAAAAAAAAATGTTCCATTAGCTTAAAGCAAGCCACCCGGAGGCATTGTGGTGGATGATCAAAACAATTGACGCATTGACTAACTATGACCTCATAAAGTGTATGCAGAAAGTAATGAAACTCGCCGGTGCGTTGCGCTCCATTCGCTAGAATCAAGCTACCCGGACGGATTGTGGTAGATAATCAAAACAATTGACGCACTGAACCACTATGGTCACACACAGTATGTGTCAAGAAATTAATGAGACTCGCCGCTGCGTGGCGCTCCATTCGCTAGAAGCAAACTACCCGGAGGGATTGTGTTGAATGATCAAAACAATTAACGCAGCGAAGCACTATGCTCACACACAGTATGTCTGGAAAGTAGCGAGATTCTCGCCGCTGCGTGGTGCTCCATTCGCTAGAAGCCAGCTCCCCGGAGGGATTGTGGTGGATGATCCAACCAATTAACGCACTGACCAACTATGCCCTCATAAAGTGTATGCAGAAAGTAATGCGACTCGCCGCTGCTTGGCGCTCCATTCGCTTGAAACAAGCTCCCCGGAAGGATTGTGGTGGATGATCAAAACAATTAAAACACTGAAGCGCTGTACTCACACACAGTATGTGTGAAGGAAGTAATGAGACTCACTGCTGCGTGGCGCTCCATTCTTTTGAAGCAAGCTAAACGGAAGGATTGTGGTGGATGATCAAAACAATTAACACACTGAAACACTATGTTCACACACAGTATGTGTCAAGAAAGTAATGAGACTCGCCGTTGCGTGGCGCTCCATTCGCTTGAAGCTAGGTCCCCGGAGGGATTGTGGTGGATGCTACAACAAATTAACGCACTGACGAACTATGCCCTCAAAAAATGTATGCAAAAAGTAATGAGACTCGCCGCAGCGTGGCGCTCCATTCGCTTCAAGCAAGCTCCCTCAAAGGACTTTGGTGGATGTTCTAACCAATTAAAACACTGAAGCGCTGTACTCACACACAGTACGTGTGAAGGAAGTAATGAGACTCACTGCTCCGTGGCGCTCCATTCTTTTGAAGCAATTTCCCCGGGGGGATTGTGGTGGATGATCCAACCAATTAACGGACTGAAGCAATATGCTCACACAGTATGTGTCAAGAAAGTAATGAGACTCGCCGCTGCGTGGCGCTCCATTCGCTAGAAGCAAGCTACCAGGAGGGATTGTGGTGGATGATCAAAACAATTAACGCATTGACGAACTATGCACTCATAAAGTTTATGCAGAAAGTAATGAGACTCGCCGCTGCGTGGCGCTCCATTCGCTAGAATCAAGCTACTCGGATGGATTGTGGTGGATGATCAAAACAATTAACGCACTGAAGCACTATGCTCACACACAGTATGTGTCAAGAATGTAATGAGACTCGCCGCTGTGTGGCGCTCCATTCGCTAGAAGCAAGCTACCGGGATGGGATGTGGTGGATGATCAAAACAATTAACGCACTGACGAACTATCCCCTTATAAAGTGTATGCAGAATGTAGTGAGACTCGCCACTGCGTGGCGCTCCATTCGCTTGAAGCAAGCTCCCGGAGTGATTGTGGTGGATGATCCAACCAATTAACGCACTAGACCACTATGCTTACACACAGTATGTGTCAAGAAAGTAACGAGACTCGCCGCTGCGTGGCGCTCCATTCGCTTGAAGCAAACTAACCGGAGGGATTGTGTTGGATGATCAAAACAATTAACGCAGTGAAGCACTATGCACACACACAGTATGCGTCAAGAAAGTAACGAGATTCTCGCAGCTGCGTGGCGCTCTATCATAATAAAAACTTTTAACCCACTGAAGCACTATGCTCACACACAGTATGTGTCAAGAATGTAATGGGACTCTCCGCTGGGTGGCGCTCCATTCGCTGGAAGCAAGCTACCCTGAGGAATTGTGGTGGATGATCCAAACAATTAAAGCACTGACGAACTATGCCCTAATAAAATATATACAAAAAGTAATGAGACTCGCCGCTGCGTGGCACTCCATTCGCTGGAAGCAAGCTCTCCGGAGGGATTGTGGTGGATGATCCAACCAATTAACACACTGAAGCACTACGCTCATACACAGTCTGTGTCAAGAAAGTTATGAGACTCGCCGCTGCGTAACGCTCCATTCGACAGAAGCAACCTACCCGGAGGGTATGTGGTGGATGATCAAAACAATTGACGAACTTTGCCCTCATAAAATGTATGCAGAAAGTAATGAGACTCGCCGCTGCGTTGCGCTTCATTCGCTTGACGCAAGCTCCTCGGAGGGATTGTGGTGGATGATCCAACCAATTAACACACTGAAGCACTTTGCTCACACGCAGTAATTTTCAAAGGAGTAATGAGAGTCGCCGCTGCATGGCGCACCATTCGCTAGAAGCAAGCTCTCCCGAGGGATTGTGGTGGATGATCTAACCAATTAACGCACTGAAGCACTATGCTCATACACGGTACGTGTCAAGAAAGTAATGAAACTCGCCAGTGCGTGGCGCTCCATTCGCTAGAAGGAAGGTACGCAGACGGATTCTGGTGGATGATCCAAGCAGTTAACGCACTGAAGCACTATTCTCACACACAGAGTATGTGTCCAGAAAGTAATGAGACTCGCCGCAACTTGATGCTCCATTCGCCAGAAGCAAGCTCCCCGGAGGGATTGTGTTGGATGATCCAACCAGGTAACGCACTGAAGCACTATGCTCTCACACAGTATGTGTCAAGAAAGTAATGAGACTCGCCGCTGCGTAGGGCTTCATTCGGTTGAAGCAAGCTACCCGGAAGGATTGTGGTGGATAATCAAAACAATTGACGCACTGACGAACTTTGCCCTCATAAAATGTATGCAGAAAGTAATGAGACTCGCCGCTGCGTTGCGCTCCATTCGCTTGACGCAAGCTCCTCGGAGGGATTGAGGTGGATGATCCAACCAATTAACACACGGAAGCACTATGCTCACACGCAGTAATTTTCAAGGAAGTAATGAGACTCGCCGCTGCATGGCGCCCCATTCGCTAAAAGCAAGCTCTCCCGAGGGATTGTGGTGGATGATCTAACCAATTAACGCACTGAAGCACTATGCTCATACACGGTATGTGTCAAGAAAGTAATGAAACTCGCCACTGCGTGGCGCTCCATTCGCTAGAAGCAAGGTACGCAGAGGGATTCTGGTGGATGATAAAAGCAGTTAACGCACTGAAGCACTATTCTCACACACAGAGTATGTGTCCAGAAAGTAATGAGACTCGCCGCAGCTTGATGCTCCATTCGCCAGAAGCAAGCTCCCCGGAGGGATTGTGTTGGATGATCCAACCAAGTAACGCACTGAAGCACTATGCTCTCACACAGTATGTGTCAAGAAAGTAATGAGACTCGCCGCTGCGTAGCGCTTCATTCGGTTGAAGCAAGCTACCCGGAAGGATTGTGGTGGATAATCAAAACTATGAACCCACTGAAGCACTATGCTCACACACAGTATATGTCAAGAATGTAATGAGACTCGCCGCTGGGTTGCGCTCCATTCGCTGGAAGCAAGCTACCCTGAGGGATTGTGGTGGTTGATCCAAACAATTAACGCACTGACGAACTATGCCCTCATAATATGTATACAGAAACTAATGAGACTCGCCGCTGCGTGGCGCTCCATTCGCTAGAAGCAAGCTACCGGGAGGGATTGTGGTGGATGATCAAAACAATTAACGCACTGACGAATTATGATTCCATAAAATATATGCAGAAAGTAATGAGACTCGCCGCTGCGTGGAGCTCAATTTCCTTGAAGCAAGCTCCCCGGAGGGATTGTGGTGGATGATCCAACCAATTAACGCACTGACCAACTATGCCCTCATAAAGTGTATGCAGAAAGTAATGCGACTCGCCGCTGCTTGGCGCTCCATTCGCTTGAAACAAGCTCCCCGGAAGGATTGTGGTGGATGATCAAAACAATTAAAACACTGAAGCGCTGTACTCACACATAGTATGTGTGAAGGAAGTAATGAGACTCACTGCTGCGTGGCGCTCCATTCTTTTGAAGCAAGCTAAACGGAAGGATTGTGGTGGATGATCAAAACAATTAACACACTGAAACACTATGTTCACACACAGTATGTGTCAAGAAAGTAATGAGACTCGCCCTTGCGTGGCGCTCCATTCGCTTGAAGCTAGGTCCCCGGAGGGATTGTGGTGGATGCTACAACAAATTAACGCACTGACGAACTATGCCCTCAAAAAATGTATGCAAAAAGTAATGAGACTCGCCGCAGCGTGGCGCTCCATTCGCTTCAAGCAAGCTCCCTCAAAGGACTTTGGTGGATGTTCTAACCAATTAAAACACTGAAGCGCTGTACTCACACACAGTACGTGTGAAGGAAGTAATGAGACTCACTGCTCCGTGGCGCTCCATTCTTTTGAAGCAATTTCCCCGGGGGGATTGTGGTGGATGATCCAACCAATTAACGGACTGAAGCAATATGCTCACACAGTATGTGTCAAGAAAGTAATGAGACTCGCCGCTGCGTGGCGCTCCATTCGCTAGAAGCAAGCTACCAGGAGGGATTGTGGTGGATGATCAAAACAATTAACGCATTGACGAACTATGCACTCATAAAGTTTATGCAGAAAGTAATGAGACTCGCCGCTGCGTGGCGCTCCATTCGCTAGAATCAAGCTACTCGGATGGATTGTGGTGGATGATCAAAACAATTAACGCACTGAAGCACTATGCTCACACACAGTATGTGTCAAGAATGTAATGAGACTCGCCGCTGTGTGGCGCTCCATTCGCTAGAAGCAAGCTACCGGGATGGGATGTGGTGGATGATCAAAACAATTAACGCACTGACGAACTATCCCCTTATAAAGTGTATGCAGAATGTAGTGAGACTCGCCACTGCGTGGCGCTCCATTCGCTTGAAGCAAGCTCCCGGAGTGATTGTGGTGGATGATCCAACCAATTAACGCACTAGACCACTATGCTTACACACAGTATGTGTCAAGAAAGTAACGAGACTCGCCGCTGCGTGGCGCTCCATTCGCTTGAAGCAAACTAACCGGAGGGATTGTGTTGGATGATCAAAACAATTAACGCAGTGAAGCACTATGCACACACACAGTATGCGTCAAGAAAGTAACGAGATTCTCGCAGCTGCGTGGCGCTCTATCATAATAAAAACTTTTAACCCACTGAAGCACTATGCTCACACACAGTATGTGTCAAGAATGTAATGGGACTCTCCGCTGGGTGGCGCTCCATTCGCTGGAAGCAAGCTACCCTGAGGAATTGTGGTGGATGATCCAAACAATTAAAGCACTGACGAACTATGCCCTAATAAAATATATACAAAAAGTAATGAGACTCGCCGCTGCGTGGCACTCCATTCGCTGGAAGCAAGCTCTCCGGAGGGATTGTGGTGGATGATCCAACCAATTAACACACTGAAGCACTACGCTCATACACAGTCTGTGTCAAGAAAGTTATGAGACTCGCCGCTGCGTAACGCTCCATTCGACAGAAGCAACCTACCCGGAGGGTATGTGGTGGATGATCAAAACAATTGACGAACTTTGCCCTCATAAAATGTATGCAGAAAGTAATGAGACTCGCCGCTGCGTTGCGCTTCATTCGCTTGACGCAAGCTTCTCGGAGGGATTGTTGTGGATGATCCAACCAATTAACACACTGAAGCACTTTGCTCACACGCAGTAATTTTCAAGGGAGTAATGAGAGTCGCCGCTGCATGGCGCACCATTCGCTAGAAGCAAGCTCTCCCGAGGGATTGTGGTGGATGATCTAACCAATTAACGCACTGAAGCACTATGCTCATACACGGTACGTGTCAAGAAAGTAATGAAACTCGCCAGTGCGTGGCGCTCCATTCGCTAGAAGGAAGGTACGCAGACGGATTCTGGTGGATGATCCAAGCAGTTAACGCACTGAAGCACTATTCTCACACACAGAGTATGTGTCCAGAAAGTAATGAGACTCGCCGCAACTTGATGCTCCATTCGCCAGAAGCAAGCTCCCCGGAAGGATTGTGTTGGATGATCCAACCAGGTAACGCACTGAAGCACTATGCTCTCACACAGTATGTGTCAAGAAAGTAATGAGACTCGCCGCTGCGTAGGGCTTCATTCGGTTGAAGCAAGCTACCCGGAAGGATTGTGGTGGATAATCAAAACAATTGACGCACTGACGAACTTTGCCCTCATAAAATGTATGCAGAAAGTAATGAGACTCGCCGCTGCGTTGCGCTCCATTCGCTTGACGCAAGCTCCTCGGAGGGATTGAGGTGGATGATCCAACCAATTAACACACGGAAGCACTATGCTCACACGCAGTAATTTTCAAGGAAGTAATGAGACTCGCCGCTGCATGGCGCCCCATTCGCTAAAAGCAAGCTCTCCCGAGGGATTGTGGTGGATGATCTAACCAATTAACGCACTGAAGCACTATGCTCATACACGGTATGTGTCAAGAAAGTAATGAAACTCGCCACTGCGTGGCGCTCCATTCGCTAGAAGCAAGGTACGCAGAGGGATTCTGGTGGATGATAAAAGCAGTTAACGCACTGAAGCACTATTCTCACACACAGAGTATGTGTCCAGAAAGTAATGAGACTCGCCGCAGCTTGATGCTCCATTCGCCAGAAGCAAGCTCCCCGGAGGGATTGTGTTGGATGATCCAACCAAGTAACGCACTGAAGCACTATGCTCTCACACAGTATGTGTCAAGAAAGTAATGAGACTCGCCGCTGCGTAGCGCTTCATTCGGTTGAAGCAAGCTACCCGGAAGGATTGTGGTGGATAATCAAAACTATGAACCCACTGAAGCACTATGCTCACACACAGTATATGTCAAGAATGTAATGAGACTCGCCGCTGGGTTGCGCTCCATTCGCTGGAAGCAAGCTACCCTGAGGGATTGTGGTGGTTGATCCAAACAATTAACGCACTGACGAACTATGCCCTCATAATATGTATACAGAAACTAATGAGACTCGCCGCTGCGTGGCGCTCCATTCGCTAGAAGCAAGCTACCGGGAGGGATTGTGGTGGATGATCAAAACAATTAACGCACTGACGAATTATGATTCCATAAAATATATGCAGAAAGTAATGAGACTCGCCGCTGCGTGGAGCTCAATTTCCTTGAAGCAAGCTCCCCGGAGGGATTGTGGTGGGTGATCCAACCAATTAACGCACTGAAGCACTATGCTCACACACAGTATGTGTTAATAAAGTAATGAGACTCGCCGCTGCGTGACGCTCCATTCGCTTGAAGCAAGCTCCCCGGAGAGATTGTGGTGGATGATCCAACCAATTAACGCACTGAAGCACTATGCTCACACACAGTATATGTCAAGAAAGTTATGAGATTCGCCGCTGGTTGGCGCTCCATTCACTAGAAGCAAGCTACCCGGAGGGATTGTGGTGGATGTTCCAAACAATTAACGTACTGACGAACTATGACCTAATAAAGTGTATGCAAAAAGTAATGAGACTTGCCAGCGCGTGGCGCTCCATTCGCTAGAAGCAAGCTAACCATAGGGATTGTGGTGCATAATACAAACAATTAACGCACTGACCTACTATTCCCTCATAAAGTGCATGCAAAAAGTAATTATAGTCGCCGCCGCGTGGCGCTCCATTCGCTTGAAGCAAGCTTCCCGGAGGGATAGTGGTATGATCCAACCAATTAACGCGCTGAAGCACTATGCTCACACACACTATGTGTCAAGAAAGTAGTAATACTCGCCGCTGCCTTGCGCTCCATTCACTAGAAGCAAGCTACCCAAAAGGATTTTGTTGTATGATCGAACCAATTAACGCACTGGCGCACTTTGCTCACACACAGTATGTGTCAAGAAAGTAAAGAGACTCGCCGCCGCGTGGCCCTCCATTCGCTAAAAGCAAGCTACCCGGAGGGATTGTGGTGGATGATCAAAACAATTAAAACACTGAAGCGCTCTACTCACACACAGTATGTGTGAAGGAAGTAATGAGACTCACTGCTGCGTCGCGCTCCATTCTTTTGAAGCAATTTCCCCGGGGGGATCGTGGTGGATGATCCAACCAATTAACGTACTGAAGCAATATGCTCACACAGTATGTGTCAAGAAAGTAATGAGACTCGCCGCTGCGTGGCGCTCCATTCGCTAGAAGCAAGCTACCAGGAGAGATTGTGGTGGATGATCAAAACAATTAACGCATTGACGAACTATGCACTCATAAAGTTTATGCAGAAAGTAATGAGACTCGCCGCTGCGTGGCGCTCCATTCACTTGAAGCTAGCTCCCCAGAAGGATGTGGTGGATGATCCAACCAATTAACGCACTGAAGCATTATGCTCACACACAGTATGTGTCAACAAAGTAATCAGACTCGCCGCTGTGTAGCGCTCCATTCGCTAGAAGCAAGCTCCCAGGAGGGATTGTGGTGGATGATCCAACCAATAAACGCACAGAAGCACTATGCTCACGCACAGTATGTCTCCAGAAAGGAATGAGACTCGCCGCTGCGCGGCGCTCCATTCCCTAGAATAAAGCTACTCGGATGGATTGTGGTGGATGAACAAAACAATTAACGCACTGAAGCACTATGCTCACACACAGTATGTGTCAAGAATGTATTGAGACTCGCCGCTATGTGGCGCTCCATTCGCTTGAAATATGCTACCCGGAGGGATTGTGGTGGATGATCCAACCAATTAACGCACTGAAGCACTACATTCATACACAGTATGTGTCAAGAAAATAATGAGACTTGCCGCTGCGTGGCGCTCCATTCGCTAGAAGCAAACTACCGGGAGGGATTGTGTTGGATGATCAAAACAATTAACGCAGTGAAGCACTATGCTCACACACAGTATGCGTCAAGAAAGTAACGAGATTCTCGCAGCTGCGTGGCGCTCCATTAACTTGAAGCAAACTCCCCGGAGGGTATTTTCATAGATGATCCAACTAATTAGCGCACTGAAGCACCACGCTCGCACACAATATGTGTCAAGAAAGTAATGAGACTCGTCGCTGCGTGGCGGCCCATTCGCTAGAACCCAGCTAACCATAGGGATTGTGGTGGATGATACAAGCAATTAACGCACTGACGTACTATTCCCTCATAAAGTGTATGCAAAAAGTAATGAGACTCGCCGCTGCTTGGCGCCCCATTCGCTTGATGAGAGCTCCCCGGAGAGATTGTGGTGGATGAGCCAACTAATAAACCCACTGTAGATTTATGCTCTTATAAAGTATATGCAGAAAATAATGAGACTCGCCGCCGCGTGGCGCACCATTCGCTTGAATCAAGCTCCCCGGAGGGATTGTGGTGTATGTTCCAACCAATTAACGCACTGAAGCACTATGCTCACACACAATATGTGTCAAGAAAGTAAAGAGACTCGCCACTGAGTGGCCCACCATTCACTAGAAGCAAGCTCTCCGAAGGGATTGTGGTGGATGATCCAACCAATTAACGTACTGAAGCACTATGCTCACACAAAGTATGTGTGAGAAAAGTAATTAGACTCGCCGCTGCGTGACGCTCCAGTCGCTAAAAGCAAGCTTCCCAGAGGGATTGTGGTGGATGATCAAAACAATTAACGCACTGCAGAAATATGATCACACAGTATGTGTCAAGAAAGTAATGAGACTCGCCGCTGCGTGGCCTCCACTCGCTAGAAGCAACCTACCCCGAGGGGTTGTGGTGGATGATCCAACCAATTAACGCACTGAAACACTACCCTCACACACAGTATGTGTGAAGAAAGTAATGAGACTCACCGCAGCGTGGAGCTCCATTCGCTTGAAGCAATCTCCTCGGGGGGATTGTGGTGGAAGATCCAACCAATTAACGCACTGAAGCACTATGCTCACACACAGTATGTGTCAAGGAAGTAATGAGACTCGCCGCTTCGTGGCCCTCCATTCGCTAGAAGCAAGCTACCCGGAGGGATTTTGGTGGATGATAAAAATATTAACGCACTGACGAACTATTCCCTTATAAAGTGTATGGAGAAAGTAATGAGACTCGCCGCTGCGTGGCACTCCATTCGCTTGAAGCAAGCTCTCCGGAGGGATTGTGGCAGTTGATCAAAAATTAACGCAATGAAGCACTATGCTCACACACAGTATGTGTCAGGAAGGTAATGAGATTCGCCCCTGTGTGGCGTTCCATTAGCTTAAAGCAAGCCACCCGGAGGCATTGTAGTTGATGTTCAAAAAAATTAACGCATTGACGAACTATTCCCTCATAAAGTGTATGCAGAAAGTAGTGAAACTCGCCGGTGCGTTGCGCTCCATTCGCTAGAATCAAGCTACTCGGAGGGATTGTGGTGAATAATCAAAACAATTAACGCACTGAAGCACTATGCTCACACACAGTATGTGTCAAGAAATTAATGAGACTCGCCGTTGCGTGGCGCTCCATTCGCTACAAGCAAACTACCCGGAGGGATTGTGTTGGATGATCAAAACAATTAACGCAGCGAAGCACTATGCTCACACACAGTATGTCAGGAAAGTAGCGAGATTCTCGCCGCTGCGTGGCGCTCCATTAGCTTGAAGGAAGCTCCCCGGAGGGTATTGTGGTAGATGATCCAAATAACTAACGCACTGAAGCACCACGTTCACACACAATATGTGTCAAGAAAGTAATGAGTCTCGCCGCTGCGTGGCGCTCCATTCGCTAGAAGCAAGCTACCCGGAGAGATTGTAGGGGATGATCAGAAAATTTACAACCTGAAGCACCATGCTCACACACAGTATGTGTCAAAAAAGTAATGAGACTCGCCGCTGCGTGGCGCTCCATTCCTTAAAGGCAAGCTACACGGAAAGATTCTATTGGATGATCCAACCATTTAACGCACTGACGAACTATGCCCTCATAAAGTGTATGCAGAAACTAATGAGACTCGCCGCTGCGTTCCGCTCTATTCGCTTGAAGCAAGCTCCCCAGAGGGATTGAGGTGGAAGATCCAAAAAATTAACGCACTGAAGCATTGTGCTCACACACAGTATGTGTCAAGAATGTAATGAGTCTCGCCGCTGCGTTGCGCTCCATTCGCTAGAAGCAAGGTACCCGGAGGGATTGTGGGGGAGAAATTTTGCAAACTGAAGCACCATGCTCACACACAGTATGTGTCAAAAAAGTAATGAGACTCCCTGCTGAGTGGCGTTGTATTCGTTAAAGGCAAGCTACCCGGAAAGATTCTATTGGATGATCCAACCAATTAACGCACTGACGAACTATGCCCTCATAAAGTGTATGCAGAAAGTAATGAGACTCGCCGCTTTGTGGCGCTCCATTCGCTAGAAGCAAGCTGCCTGGAGGGATTGTTGTGGATGTTCAAAACAATTTACGCACTTACGAACTATGACTCCATAAAATGTATGCAGAAAGTAATGAGATTCGCCGCTCCGTGACGCTCCATTCGCTTGAAGCAAGCTCCCCGGAGAGATTGTGGTGGATGATCCAACCAATTAACGCACTGAAGCACTATGCTCACACACAGTATGTGTCAAGAAAGTAATGAGATTCAGCGCTGGTTGGCTTTCCATTCACTACAAGCAAGCTACCCGGCGGGATTGTCGTGGATGATCCAAACAATTAACGTACTGACGAACTATGCCCTAATAAAGTGTATGCAAAAAAAATGAGACTTGCCAGCGCGTGGCTCTCCATTTGCTAGAAGCAAGCTAACGATAGGGATATTGGTGGATAATATAAACAATTAACGCACTGACGTACTATTCCCTCATAAAGTGCATGCAAAAAGTAATTATAGTCGCCGCCGCGTGGCGCTCCATTCGCTTGAAGCAAGCTACCGGGAGGGATAGTTGTGGATGATCAAAACAATTAACGCACTGACGAACTATGACTCCATAAAATGTATGCTGAAAGTAATGAGACTCGCCGCTGCGTGACGCTCCATTCGCTTGAAGCAAGCTCCATGGAGGGTATTGTGGTAGATGATCCAACTAATTAACGCACTGAAGCACCACGCTCACACACAATATGTGTCAAGAAAGTAATGAGTCTCTCCGCTGCGTGGCGCTCCATTCGTTAAAAGCAAGCTACCCGGAGGGATTGTGGTATGATCCAACCAATTAACGCACTGAAGCACTATGCTCACACACAGTATGTGTCAAGAAAGTAATAATACTCGCCGCAGCGTGGCGCGTCATTCGATAGAAACAAGCTCTTCCGACGGATTGTGGTTGACGATCCAACCGAGTAACGCACGGAAGCACTATGGTCACACAATGTACGTGTCAAGAAAGTAATGAGACTCGCCGCTGCGTGGCGCTCCATTCGCTAGAAGCAAGCTACCGGGATGGGTTGTGGTGGAAGGTCAAAACAATTAACGCACTGACGAACTATCCCCTTATAAAGTGTATGAAGAAATTAGTGAGACTCGTCGCTGCGTGGCGCTCCATTCGCTTGAAGCAAGCTCCCTGGAGTGAGTGTGATGGATGATCCAATCAATTAACGCACCAAACCACTATGCTCACACACAGTATGTGTCAAGAAAGTAATGAGACTCGCCGCAGCGTGGCGCTCCATTCGCTTGAAGCAAGCTCCCCGGAGGAATTGTGGTGGATGATTAAAACAATTAACGCACTGATGCACTATGCTCACACACAGTATGTTCCAAGAGTGTAATGAGAATCGCCGCTATGTGGCGCTTTTTTCGCTAGAAGCAAGCTACCCGGAGGGATTGTGGTGGATGATCAAACAATTAACGCAGTGAAGCACTATGCTCACACACAGTATGTGTCAGGAAAGTAATGAGACTCGCCGCTGCGTGGCGTTCCATTAGCTTTAAGGAAGCTCCCCGTAGGGATTGTCGTGGATGATCTAACCAATTAACGCACTGAAACACTATGCTCACACACAGTATGTGACAATAAAGTGATGAGACTCGCCGCTGCGTGGGGCTTGGTTCGCTTGAAGCCATTTCCCCGGAGGGATTGTGGTGGATGATCCAACCAATTAAGGCACTGAAGCACTATGCTCACACACAGTATGTGTGAAGAAAGTAATGACACTTGCCGCAGCGTGGCCCTCCATTCGCTAGAAGCAAGCTACCCGGAGGGGTTGTGGTGGATGATCAAGACAATTAACGCATTGATGAACTATGCCCTCATAAAGGGTATGCAGAATGTAATGATACTCGCAATTGCGTGGCCCTCCATTCTCTAGAAGAAAACTGCGCGGAGTGATTGTGGTGGATGATCAAATCAATTAACGCACTGAAACACTATGCCCTCATAAAGCGCATGCAGATAGTAATGAGTCGCGCTGCTGTGTGGCGCTCCATTCGCTAGAAGCAAGCTACCCGGAAAGATTTTGGTGGACGATCCAACTAATTAACGCACTGAAGCACCACGCTCACACACAATATGTGTCAAGAAAGTAATGAGTCTCCTCGCTGCGTGGCGCTCCATTCGCTAGAAGCAAGCTACCAGGAGAGATTGTGGGGGATGATCCAAACAATTAAATTACTGAGGAGCTATGCCCTAATAAAGTGTATGCAAAAAGTAATGAGACTTGCCAGCGCGTGGCGCTCCATTCGCTAGAAGCAAGCTAACCATAGGGATTGTGGTGGATGATACAAGCAATTAACGCACTGACGTACTATTCCCTCATAAAGTGGATGCAAAATGAAATTAGACTCGCCGCTGCGTGGCCCTCCGTTCGCTAGAAGAAAGCTACCCAGAGGGATTGTGTTGGATGATCAAAACAATTAACACACTGAAGCACTTTGCTCACACACAGTATGTGTCAAGAAAGTAATGAAACTCGCCGTTGCTTGGCGCTCCATACGCTTGAAGCTAGCTCCGTGGAGGGATTGTGGAGGATGATCCAACCAATAAACGCACAGAAGCAATATGCTCACACACAGAGAACTTCAAAAAACTAATGAGACTCGCCGCTGCATGTCGGTCTATTCGCTAGAAGCAAGCTCACCAGGGGGATTCTGGTGGATGATCCAACCATATAACGCACTGAAGCACTATGCTCACACACAGTATGTGTCAAGAAAGTAATGAGACTCGCCGCTGCGTGGCGCTCCATTCGCTTGAAACAAGCTCCCCGGAAGGATTGTGGTTGATGATCCAACCAATTAACGAACTGACGAACTATGCCCTCATAAAATGTATGCAAAAAGTAATGAGACTCTCCGCTGCGTGGCGCACCATTTGCTAGAAACTAGCTACCCGGAAAAATTGTAGTGGATGATCAAAACAATTAACACACTGAAGTACTATGCTCACACACAGTATGTGTCAAGAAAGTAATGAGACTCGCCTCTGCGTGGCGCTCCATTCGCTTGAAACAAGCTCCCTGGAGGAATTGTGGTAGATGATCAAAACAACTAACGCACTGACGAACTATGCCCTCATAAAATGTATGCAAAAACGAATGAGACTCGCCGCTGCGTGGCGCTCCATTCGCTTGAAACAAGCTCCCTGGAGGAATTGTGGTAGATGATCAAAACAACTAACGCACTGACGAACTATGCCCTCATAAAATGTATGCAAAAACGAATGAGACTCGCCTCTGCGTGGCGCTCCATTTGCCTGAAGCAAGCTCCCCGGAGTGCTTGTGGTGGATGATCAAAACAATTAACTCACTGACGAACTATCCCCTTATAAAGTGTATGCAGAAAGTAATGAGACTCGCCGCTGCGTGACGCTCCATTCGCTTCAAGCAAGCTCCCCGGAGGGATTGTGGTGGATGATCAAAACAATTAACGCACTGATGCACTATGCTCACACACAGTATGTGTCAAGAATATAATGAGACTCGCCGCTTTGTGGCGCTTTTTTCGCTAGAAGCAAGCTACTCGGAGGGATTGTGGTGGATGATCAAAACAATTAACGCACCGAAGCACTATGCTCACACACAGTATGTGTCAAGAAAATATTGAGACTCGCCGCTGCGTGGCATTCCATTAGCTTTAAGGAAGCTCCCCGTAGGGATTGTCGTGAATGATCTAACCAATTAACGCACTGAAACACTATGCTCACACACAGTATGTGGTAATAAAGTAATTAGATTCGCCGCTGCGTGGGGCTTGATTCGCTTGAAGCAATTTCCCCAGAGGCATTGTGGTGGATGATCCAACCAATTAACGCACTGAAGAACTATGATCACACACAGTATGTGTCATGAAAGTAATGAGACTCGCCGCTGCGTGGGGCTCCATTCGCTAGAAGCAAGCTACCCGGAAAGGTTGTGCTGGATGATCAAAACAATTAACGCATTGACGAGCTATGCCCTCATAAAGGGTATGCAGAAAGTAATGATACTCGCAATTGCGTGGCCCTCCATTCGCTAGAAGCAAGCTACCCGGAGGGATTTTGGTGGATGATCCAACCATATAACGCACTGAAGCACTATGCTCACACCCAGTATGTGTCAAGAAAGTAATGAGACTCGCCGCTGCGTGGCGCTCCATTCGCTTGAAACAAGCTCCCCGGAAGGATTGTGGTTGATGATCCAACCAATTAACGCACTGACGAACTATGCCCTCATAAAATGTATGCAAAAAGTAATGAGACTCTCCGCTGCGTGGCGCACCATTTGCTAGAAACTAGCTACCCGGAAAAATTGTAGTGGATGATCAAAACAATTAACACACTGAAGTATTATGCTCACACACAGTATGTGTCAAGAAAGTAATGAGACTCGCCTCTGCGTGGCGCTCCATTCGCTTGAAACAAGCTCCCTGGAGGAATTGTGGTAGATGATCAAAACAACTAACGCACTGACGAACTATGCCCTCATAAAATGTATGCAAAAACGAATGAGACTCGCCGCTGCGTGGCGTTCCATTCGCTAGAAGCAAACTACCCGGAGGGATTGTGTTGGATGATCAAAACAATTAACGCAGTGAAGCACTATGCTCACACACAGTATGCGTCAAGAAAGTAACGAGATTCTCTCCGCTGCGTGGCGCTCCATTAGCTTCAAGCAAGCTCCCCGGAGGGTATTGTCATAGATGATCCAACTAATTAACGCACTGAAGCACCTCGCTCACACACAATATGTGTCAAGAAAGTAATGAGTCTCGTCGTTGCGTGGCGCTCCATTCGCTAGAAGCAAGCTACCAGGAGGGATTGTGGCGGATGATCCAACCCATTAACGTACTGACAAGCTATGCCCTAATAAAGTGTATGCAAAAAGTAATGAGACTTGCCAGCGCGTGGCGCTCCATTCGCTAGAAGCAAGCTACCCATAGGTATTATGGTGGATGATACAAGCAATTAACGCACTGACGTACTATTCCCTCATAAAGTGTATGCAGAATGTAATTAGACTCGCCGCTGCGTGGCCCTCCATTTGCTAGAAGCAAGCTACCCAGAGGGATTGTGTTGGATGATCAAAACAATTAACACACTGACGCACTATGCTCACACAGAGTATGTGTCAAGAAAGTAATGAGACTCGCCGCTGCGTGGTGCTCCATTCGCTAGAAACTAGCTACCCGGAAGGATTATAGTGGGTGATCAAAACAATCAAGACACTGAAGTACTATGCTCACACACAGTATTTGTCAAGAAAGTAATGAGACTCGCCTCTGCGTGGCGCTCCATTCGCTTGAAACAAGCTCCCCGCAGGGATTGTGGTAGATGATCAAAAACACTTACGCACTGACGAACTATGACCTCATAAAATGTATGCAAAAAGTAATGAGACTCGCCGCTGCGTGGCGCTCCATTCGCTTCTAGGAAGATCCCCTAAACTATATTGGTGGATGATCCAACCAATTAACGCACTGAAGCACTATGCTCACACACAGTATGTGTCAAGAAAGTAATGAGACTCGCCGCTGCGTGGCGTTCCAATCATTTGATGCAAGCTCCCCGGAAGGATTGTGGTGGATGATCCAACCAAAATATGCACTGAAGCAATATGCTCAAACACAGCATGTTTCAAGAAAGTAATGAGACTCGCCGCTGCGTGGCGCTCCATTTGCTAGAAGAAAGCTCCCCGGGGAAATTGTGGTGGATCATCCAACCAATTAACGCACTCAAGCACTATGCATACACACAGTACGTGTCAAGAAAGTAATGAGACTCGCCGCGGCGTGGCGCTCCATTCGCTTGAAACATACTCCCCGCCAGCCATTATGATGCGTCTGCCATTAAGACCTGATTATAGGCAACGGCAGGGGTAGTGGAGGATTTAAAAAAAAAAGCTCACCGGAGGGATTGTGTTGGATGATCCAACAAATTAACGCACTCACGAACTATACCCTCATAAAGTGTATGCAGAAAATAATGAGACTCGCCGCTGCGTGGCGCTCCATTCGCTAGAAGCAAGCTACCCGGAGCGATTGTGTTTGTTGAACAAAACAATTAACGCACTCACGAACTATGCCCTTATAAAGTGCATGCAGAAAGGAATGAGACTAGCCACTGCGTGGCGCTCCATTCGCAAGAAGCAAGCTAACCGGAGGGATTGTGGTGGATGATCAAAAAAACTAACGCACTGAAGTACTATGCTCACACACAGTATGTGTCAAGAAAGTAATGATACTCGCCGTTGCCTGGCGCTCCATTCGCTTGAAGCTAGCTCCCCGGAGGGATTGTGTTGGATGATCAAAAATATTAACGCACTGACGAACTATGCCCTTATAAAGTGTATGCAGAAAGTAATGAGACTAGCCGCTGCGTGGCGCTCCATTCGCTAGAAGCAAGCTACCTGGAAAGATTGTGGTGCTTGTTCCAGCCAATTAACGCACTGAAGCACTATGCTCACACAGAGTATGTGTCAAGAAAATAATGAGACTCGCCGCTTCGTGGCGCTCCATGCGCTTGAATCAAGCTTCGCGGATGGATTGTGTTGGATGATAAAAACCATTAACGCACTGATGAACCATGCCCTCATAAAGTTTATGCAGAATATAATGAGACTCACCGCTGCGTGATGCTCCATTCGCTAGAAACAAGCTCACCGGAGGGGTTGTGGTTGATGATCAAAACCATTAACGCACTGATGAGCCATGCCCTCATAAAGTGTATGCAGAATATAATGAGACTCGCCGCTGCGTGGTGCTCCATTCGCTAGAAGCAAGCTCCCCGGAGAGATTGTGACGGATGATCAACAAATTAACGCAGTGAAGCACTACACTCACACACAGTACGTGTCATTAAAGTAATGAGATTAGCCGCTGCGTGGCGCTCCATTCGCTAGAAGCAATATACCCAGAATGATTGTGGCGGATGATCAAAACAACGCACTGACGAACTATGCCCTCATAAAGTGTATGCAGAATATAATGAGACTCGGCGCTGCGTGGTGCTCCATTCGCTAGAAGCAAGCTACCCGGAGGGTTTGTGGTTGATGATCAAAACCATTAACGCACTGATGAACCATGCCCTCATAAAGTGTATGCAGAAAGTAATGAGACTCGCCGCTGCGTGGCGCTCCATTCCCTTGACGCAAGCTCCCCGGAAGGATTGTGGTGGATGATCAAAACAATTAAAACACTGAAGCGCTGTACTCACACACAGTATGTGTGAAGGAAGTAATGAGACTCACTGCTGCGTGGCGCTCCATTCTTTTGAAGCAAGCTAAACGGAAGGATTGTGGTGGATGATCAAAACAATTAACACACTGAAACACTATGTTCACACACAGTATGTGTCAAGAAAGTAATGAGACTCGCCGTTGCGTGGCGCTCCATTCGCTTGAAGCTAGCTCCCCGGAGGGATTGTGGTGGATGCTACAACAAATTAACGCACTGACGAACTATGCCCTCAAAAAATGTATGCAAAAAGTAATGAGACTCGCCGCTGCGTGGCGCTCCATTCGCTTCAAGCAAGCTCCCTCAAAGGATTTTGGTGGATGTTCTAACCAATTAAAACACTGAAGCGCTGTACTCACACACAGTACGTGTGAAGGAAGTAATGAGACTCACTGCTCCGTGGCGCTCCATTCTTTCGAAGCAATTTCCCCGGGGGGATTTTGGTGGATGATCCAACCAATTAACGGACTGAAGCAATATGCTCACACAGTATGTGTCAAGAAAGTAATGAGACTCGCCGCTGCGTGGCGCTCCATTCGCTAGAAGCAAGCTACCAGGAGGGATTGTGGTGGATGATCAAAACAATTAACGCATTGACGAACTATGCACTCATAAAGTTTATGCAGAAAGTAATGAGACTCGCCGCTGCGTGGCGCTCCATTCGCTAGATTCAAGCTACTCGGATGGATTGTGGTGGATGATCAAAACAATTAACGCACTGAAGCACTATGCTCACACACAGTATGTGTCAAGAATGTAATGAGACTCGCCGCTGTGTGGCGCTCCATTCGCTAGAAGCAAGCTACCGGGATGGGTTGTGGTGGATGATCAAAACAATTAACGCACTGACGAACTATCCCCTTATAAAGTGTATGCAGAATGTAGTGAGACTCGCCGCTGCGTGGCGCTCCATTCGCTTGCAGCAAGCTCCCCGGAGTGATTGTGGTGGATGATCCAACCAATTAACGCACTAGACCACTATGCTTACACACAGTATGTGTCAAGAAAGTAACGAGACTCGCCGCTGCGTGGCGCTCCATTCGCTTGAAGCAAACTAACCGGAGGGATTGTGTTGGATGATCAAAACAATTAACGCAGTGAAGCACTATGCACACACACAGTATGCGTCAAGAAAGTAACGAGATTCTCGCAGCTGCGTGGCGCTCTATCATAATAAAAACTTTTAACCCACTGAAGCACTATGATCACACACAGTATGTGTCAAGAATGTAATGGGACTCTCCGCTGGGTGGCGCTCCATTCGCTGGAAGCAAGCTACCCTGAGGAATTGTGGTGGATGATCCAAACAATTAAAGCACTGACGAACTATGCCGTAATAAAATATATACAAAAAGTAATGAGACTCGCCGCTGCGTGGCACTCCATTCGCTGGAAGCAAGCTCTCCGGAGGGATTTTGGTGGATGATCCAACCAATTAACACACTGAAGCACTATGCTCACACGCAGTAATTTTCAAGGGAGTAATGAGAGTCGCCGCTGCATGGCGCACCATTCGCTAGAAGGAAGCTCTCCCGAGGGATTGTGGTGGATGATCTAACCAATTAACGCACTGAAGCACTATGCTCATACACGGTACGTGTCAAGAAAGTAATGAAACTCGCCACTGCGTGGCGCTCCATTCGCTAGAAGCAAGGTACGCAGACGGATTCTGGTGGATGATCCAAGCAGTTAACGCACTGAAGCACTATTCTCACACACAGAGTATGGGTCCAGAAAGTAATGAGACTCGCCGCAACTTGATGCTCCATTCGCCAGAAGCAAGCTCCCCGGAGGGATTGTGTTGGATGATCCAACCAAGTAACGCACTGAAGCACTATGCTCTCACACAGTATGTGTCAAGAAAGTAATGAGACTCGCCGCTGCGTAGGGCTTCATTCGGTTGAAGCAAGCTACCCGGAAGGATTCTGGTGGATAATCGAAACTATGAACCCACTGAAGCACTATGCTCACACAGAGTATATGTCAAGAATGTAATAAGACTCGCCGCTGGGTTGCGCTCCATTCGCTGGAAGCAAGCTACCCTGAGGGATTGTGGTGGTTGATCCAAACAATTAACGCACTGACGAACTATGCCCTCATAATATGTATACAGAAAGTAATGAGACTCGCCGCTGCGTGGCGCTCCATTCGCTAGAAGCAAGCTACCGGGAGGGATTGTGGTGGATGATCAAAACAATTAACGCACTGACGAATTATGATTCCATAAAATATATGCAGAAAGTAATGAGACTCGCCGCTGCGTGGAGCTCAATTTCCTTGAAGCAAGCTACCCGGAGGGATTGTGGTGGGTGATCCAACCAATTAACGCACTGAAGCACTATGCTCACACACAGTATATGTCAAGAAAGTAATGAGATTCGCCGCTGGTTGGCGCTCCATTCACTAGAAGCAAGCTACCCGGAGGGATTGTGGTGGATGTTCCAAACAATTAACGTACTGACGAACTATGACCTAATAAAGTGTATGCAAAAAGTAATCAGACTTGCCAGCGCGTGGCGCTCCATTCGCTAGAAGCAAGCTAACCATAGGGATTGTGGTGGATAATACAAACAATTAACGCACTGACCTACTATTCCCTCATAAAGTGCATGCAAAAAGTAATTATAGTCGCCGCCGCGTGGCGCTCCATTCGCTTGAAGCAAGCTTCCCGGAGGGATAGTGGTATGATCCAACCAATTAACGCGCTGAAGCACTATGCTCACACACACTATGTGTCAAGAAAGTAGTAATACTCGCCGCTGCCTTGCGCTCCATTCACTAGAAGCAAGCTACCCAAAAGGATTTTGTTGTATGATCGAACCAATTAACGCACTGGCGCACTTTGCTCACACACAGTATGTGTCAAGAAAGTAAAGAGACTCGCCGCCGCGTGGCCCTCCATTCGCTAAAAGCAAGCTACCCGGAGGGATTGTGGTGGATGATCAAAACAATTAAAACACCGAAGCGCTCTACTCACACACAGTATGTGTGAAGGAAGTAATGAGACTCACTGCTGCGTGGCGCTCCATTCTTTTGAAGCAATTTCCCCGGGGGGATCGTGGTGGATGATCCAACCAATTAACGGACTGAAGCAATATGCTCACAAGTAGATATCCCCTCCTTCATAAGCGTGGGAAAATTTTGGCCGTGGGAACGTGGGAGGCAAGTTTCGACAAGCCTTTGGTTGCTATGTTCATAGCCTTTTATGGGTAGTACAGAAGCGCGTGGGAAAATTTTGGTTTATCTGAACCCCCATGAGAACAGTTTGTTGTTATGGTGATAGTCTTGGACGGATCATAGTCCTATCAGTTATCATGATCGAAGCTTCCCAATTGATTGATTGATTTTTGCTTTTCGTTAGCTAGATGCTCTTGGCCTTCATAGTCTTGGATGCTCATACTGTTGGACGGATCAGAGTCCTATCAGTTATCATGATCGAAGCTTCCCAATGGATTGATGGATTGATTTTTGTCTTTTCGTTATGAATTTGAACCCCCAAACCCCCTCCACGTCCTCCTACGAAGAACGTAAGGGAACGTTGTTACTATGCTCATACTCTTGGACGACGAAGCTTCCCAATTGATTGATTGATTGATTTTTGCTTTTCGCTATGTATTGAATAGCTAAATGCTCTTGGACGGATGAGAGTTCTATTAGTTATCATGGTCGAAGCTTTCCAACTGATTGATTGATTGATTTTTGTCTTTTCGTTATGGATTTGAACCCCCCAAACCCTTCCACTTCACTCCCTCCTGCGAAGAACGCAAGCGAACGTTGTTACTATGCTCATACTCTTGGATGGCTATCACGTTCGAAGCTTCCATTTGATTGAATATCAAGTTTGAAGCTTCCCAATTGATTGATTGATTTTCGTCTTTTCATTATGTATTGAATAGCGAAGAGCATACTTAATGTCTTAAAATATTCAATGCTTTCTCATCGAGAATCGAACCTGTACACTAAACGCAAGACCAGTGCTTCACGATTTAGAGTTGAATTAATTCTTGCATGAAAAAAAAAAGAATTTCATGTATTGGTTTTAGCGTAGCATATGATATGTACATTGTTCGAAGCTCTTCATTTCGAAGCACTATAATGCTTTCAAGTGTTCAATGCTCCCTTTCTCTCTCTTTTTATCATCGAGAATCGAACCCGGACCAAAGTGGTATTAAAACATAAATAACAACCATAAAAATAAATTTAAAAAATACAGCATCATATTATTATTATTATTATTTTGGGAGTGAAAGTGAAGCAGACAACTAACCTTGATTGTAGCTTCGCTAACTTATGAAATAAAGACTTTACACAAAATTCTACTTTGGTAGGGAGCTGGGATCGAATTTGGTACTTCATGATTTTAAAGTTGAACTAGTCCTTGCATGAAAAAAAAAAAGAATTTCACTTCGTTTCACGACAGAAAGGAACGAAATAGAAATATTTAATGCTCTTTCACTAAGAATCGAACCAGAACCCTAATATATGCTTTTATTTTGAAAGTTCTCTCATCGGAATCGAACGCGAGACCAGTACTTCACGGAAAGGAACGAAATAGAAATATTTAATGCTCTTTCACTAAGAATCAAATCAGAACCCTAAATATGATTTTATTTTGAAAGTTCTCTCATCGGAATCGAACGCGAGACTTCACGATTTAGAGATGAATTAATCCTCGCACGGAATAATCCACCGTGAGGTGATCACTCTATCACTGAATGTCAGTGCCTCGCATATAGATTAGATTTTATTTTTTAAAAAACTTTTCGTCTTATTTTTTTTCTAGTCATCTTGTACTGGGTAGCTAGACTCCCCCCTCAGCCCCCCAGACCCATCTTGTAATGCTAAGAATAGAAGTTCCCAGATTTTCTGCGAAGAAAAAAAAGATTGCTTTCTCATCGAGAATCGAACCCGGATCCCAAACGATCGTGGTCTTTCGTAAGTGTATGGTACATGAATAAACAAGATAAAACATGATTTCCTCTTCGTCACCCTTCCTCCATCATGCATGTGTGCACAGATATTTGTATGCATAGTGTCATTAGTCTCTGTTGATCATCTGCTGAAATAACATGGCTGTGTAAATCATAAGTTACTTTATAATATTGACTTCCATAGATTTCGAACATAATTGAATATAGAAACGTAAGCAAGATTTCATTGAAGTAGACGATTAGAAAAATACGAATAGTGGAAGATTAAGAATGGAACTGCGACCAAATTCTGTATCTGAAAGGATACCATTCCAACAAATGCCAGAACTACCATATAGTGTTGCATATAAATGTTTTGCCCCTCAATATAATCAGTATTGTACAAAGGAATTACGTTTAAGAACATTCGAACACTGGCCTATTTCATCAAAACAATGCCCGGATCAATTAAGTGATGCTGGATTTTTTTACACGAAGACAAGAGACCAAACTATATGCTTTTATTGTGCTGGTGGATTAAAAGATTGGACTGATAACGATGTTCCATGGATAGAACATGCGAAATGGTTTCCTAATTGTCCATTTCTTTACTTTAAGAAGGGATATGCTTTTATTAAACAAATACAGGAAAAGTGCCCTGATATACAAGTATTTCGTAGTGCTCCGAATGATGATATACATAAAAATGCCAGTAAAAGTTGCAATAAGGAACATAATTTTCAATATGGTACAATTTGAAGTGAAACTTGAATAAAGTTCCATTACATACTTTTTCTTTGTATATAACTGTAAAAAGTACATGTACATATTCTAAAGTTATCAAATCAATATGTATTTATACAAATAATTTACGTATGTGCTATTATGTATAACTTCCATATGCATTAGCATCGTATTTGGAAAAATGGAAATATATGTTTAATATATAAAGGAATGAAGATTAATTTATTTGGACGTAACATGCACGATCTTGAATTTACTGAACTGATATCATAATCGTAAGTGTATAGGACATATATAAACAAGACGAAACATGGTTGTTTCTCCTCCTTGTCATATTAAATGGTGCATAAGGTCTTAATTTAATGAAAGCCAAATTATTGTGTATTGTACTAAAAAGTGGAACATTTGAATAAGTGAATCGTGTTGCTAAAGACCTTGTATTTGGATTTAAGTGAAATTTTAATGGAATGGAAAAGAAAACTTGTACATTTGATTCCGCTTGTTTTCAGACTATAAACAAAAAACTCATAGATTCAATTATGACTGATTTATTGGATAGTGTACAAACACAGTCAAGTTTGATGGAAAAACGAACTTTAAAGTTGATGGATGTCAATGAAGTGGACTTCTGTTCAAAAAGAAGCAGAAAATACTTTTCATTTATACTGGCCAATGTAGTAGTAGTAATTCTAGTGCATTTAATAATAATAATAATAATATAGTGAAATTGAAATCTTTTATTATTTTCACATAAAATTTGTATTTTGTGATCGACCAATATGGTAGGATTTTTAAATTAGTATACTAATGTTGTTGTTATTCCGATACTTCTCTTTTAGGAGTTAAGAAACTTCATTTAGAATGGTTGATCTGAAAAGAAACCGTACGGACGTCTTTTTTTTTCGATCACAGTACAACGTACGTTTACGATGAAGAAAGTTGTGTTTGTAGATTTTTGAATTTATCAGAAAGTCCATACGGTGTGAACCGCGATCGAATCAGGGACCCCCAAAATACTGGATGTAAATCCTCTATCACTGAGCCATCATACTCGTCAAACCATAAAAAAAAACACAGATACATATGTGAATGTGTGTTTTGCTAGTCTCTTTCTTTCTCTGTTTGCTAGTACATTGAACTCATCTTAAAATGGTTTAGTTTCAAGAGCAGCAGATAAGATAACATTGTCAAATGTTTTGATGATTCGTAACAGACTGACCTTCAGCCCTACCAAATGAATGATAAAAGGTACAACACATTTAATTGTATGTTAAAAAGTTTTAGCCCTATAGTTGACTACTAGACTATTGGAGAGGGAAAGTGATGATGAGAAATGATGAAGTGAAGAAAGTGGGAGGAAACGGGAGAACTCCCAAGGAAACCCGATCATACGGTGTTTGGACACTACAAAGTTCACTTGTCTGAAGTAGAATTTGAACACGGTGCTTCATGCATTACAGGTGAACGCTCCGGGAGAGCCCAGAGGAAATCCACGTACACGGTGTTTGTTCATTATAAAGTTCATCTGTCGGGAACAGAATATTGAACCTGGGACCCCTCCTCATCATGTACCAGAAGTGAACGCTTTATCAGTGAGCCACTGATGTCCCTGATGAAAAAAAAAAGTATAAAATATGTTAAGAAACACGTCCGCCGAGCTAAGATGCCCTCCAAACAATGTATTTGCTTTGTGTTTTCCGTGTTCCATAGAGATGAAATTCTAACGTTAAAAACACATACATATAAACGAATTTGTACGTCTCATAATAAAGCCAACAAGGTCTGTCTGTCTTTCTGTCTGTAAATGAAATCTTTGAACATTGAAATGAAATCTTTGAGTTTTACGTCCCACAATAAAGTCAACAAGGTTAATGGGAAATCTTTGAGTTTTACCCACTGGAATGAAAGATTAAACTATATTACTCATGCAATGATTGTTTGACACCCCTAAACATTTGTCCCTATACTTGTGAAATATAAATGTAAATATATCTAAGTGTATATCTTTCTGTCTGTCTATCTGTATGATGAGCATAATCATGGTACGTTAAACTGAAATATTTTCTTACGTTTCGAACGTAAGAAATATGTGAAAGTTGTGTGTGTGTGTGTGTGTGTGTGTGTGTGTGTGTGTGTGTGTGGCTCAGTGATAAAGCAATGACTTATTCTTTCATATGATTACTTAGTATAGTAGAGCATTGTTCCACAACCCAGTGCATGCGGTCCCTAGTTCGATCACCGATCAAATAAGCTTATAATTTCTTATTACTAATTGTCGTGCACTGTGACAAAGTGCATGCAACCCCTAGTTTCATCTCCGAACATCGTGTCCATGAGTTTTCATGATCTACTCATACATTCTCATTCTACTAAGTATTCATTCATTCATTTGTCTTAATCATCCAACTCCCTCATTATAATGGACATAGTCGTGGTACGTTAAACTGATTTGAACGTACCTCTAAATTGAGTTTTCCTATTTGCTACGGAATAAGAACATCATATTGTGTTAAGTAATAGTTTTCGCAAACATTGAGACATTATGCCCTTCATAAGAGAGAGAGAGAAAGAGAGAGAGAGAGAGATGAAATATTTTTAGTTTAACGTTCCACCTAACAGAATTTCTTCGTATTTCCATTCTTCAGTGAAAATCAACGTTGTCATGCCATTTTCTTTTAACATAACATGTTTTTTTTTAAGGTACATTAGTGACAATACTACACGTCTGTTTCTGTTTCATTTCGAATTTGAAAAATGTACTTGTCGATTTACGACTTTTGTCTTTTCGTACCGAAAAGTTTCTCCATTCGATGGCAATAAATCTAAAAGTAATATTTTTTTCTTCACGAACTATGAGAATTGTCTGAAACAAAAAGAGATGTGTTTATGCCCTTATTATAATTATACTGAACACCTATACAGTTTTCTGTGTTCAGGCAAATGTCCAAATAATACATAATATGAAAGTCCCTTCCATTTCCCCGAACTCATCAAAACGTTATCCCTCAAACGTAACAGGCTAAATAGACATAATCTAAATCCTAATTAGTACTCATCTCATACAAACTGTTTATCTGTAATATACATTTGCGTAACCTGTGAAAGCTTCTCAAGCTATTGTTGAGATTTTAAAAATTTTAAAATTTTATCAATAAAAGATTCTAGTTTGTTTCAGAATTCCTCATTCTTCTTTACAGCAAAATTTATTCAAATGAATAGATTCAGCCATTCTTTTATAAAGAACAAAATAATTTAAAGTAATTTACTCACAAGTAACAAAGTTTCACTGATTCTTCAATCACATGATCATCATTCATTTGCTTTGAATTATTCTTTATCATTCATTTTCATGAATCTTTAAAATTATAGTGAAACCCTGTTAAAAATTACTGATTAGATTCAGCCGTTCTTTTATAAAGAACAAAATAATTTAAAGTAATTTACTCACAAGTAACAAAGTTTCACGGATTCTTTAATCACATGATCATCATTCATTTGCTTTGAATTATTCTTTATCATTCATTTTCATGTATCTTTAAAATTATAGTGAAACCCTGTTAAAATTACATTGAAGTCCTGTTAAAATTACAGTGAAAGTATGCTAGAAATTTTGCTAAGATATTATTTTAGTAAAAATAATATATTGGAAAAACCTAACAACACAATTCTTATAAGTTATATTTAAAAGTAATAATAAGAATAGAATACCTTTAATGTAAAACCAATGTCAAATTTGTTTCAAACCCACAACTCTTGGAGAAAATCAAGTAAATGTCCTTTATTTTAAAAGTATGCAGTCGCCTAAAAGAAATATTCAAGTTAAACCAGATGTTTCCTAGAACGCCCAAATTTAGTTAATTATTTTACTTTTCATTTTCCTAAAACAGTTCAATACAATACCTTAAGCGCTGCAAAATCCATTGCCACAGCCTTATAGTTGTCTTTTTAAAAAAACAACGAGCAAACAGTCACAAAGAGGGAAAAATTATCGCTATGGGTTACCCTTCAAATTTGTTTTGAAAAACACAAACACCTTTAAAGTTAAAAATTAGAAACCATTGTTAAACACAAGAAAAAATCTTTACGGTCAGCAACAAATATCCAATACTAATCGATATGTCAAGGAATAATTATAAACTAAAACACTAAATTATAACCAAAGCCATTTTCTCTTTTCTTTCTTTTTTCTTTTTTTTATAATTATTATTTGTCTACATACATCTTTTTACAAGTTTTTTCTTTTTTTTATGGGAGGCCAAAAATTACCTCTCCCTCAACCATTTCTTTTTCTTCTGTTTTTCTTCTTTTGTTGCTTTCTTCCTCTTCTTTTTCTTCTCTTACTTCATTTATGCACTTCCCCTCTAAGTCCCATTTTAACCCACAAATTAGTTTTTCAGTACTTTCTCTCTTTTTTTCTTCTTGATATAGTTTTATTAATATGTAATTAACACATATAGTACATGTGTGCCACTTTTGCTTCCTTTCATTATTTGGGCACGCGTATGAAAGAAAATAAGCCGTTTTTTGTCCCCTTTTTCTTATTTTTTCTTCACAATAGTCTTCAACGGTAAATGCACTAGTGCATGGGCTTGCCATCATCTTTTTCCTGAAATAAAAAGATACCAATTTTATTATCACAATATAAATTAAACTTTAAAAGTACGCCTATCTTATACTGGTAATATATATATATATATATATATATATATATATATATATATATATATGTTTTCTCTTTAAATACTACAGTAATTTTCACTCGTATAGCTTTGCTGTTGAACAAAATGCTACAACTATATTTACTTAGCATGAAAAATCAAAGTTAACTTCTCCTTTATTGTACACAATTGTTTTCCCGATCAACATGTGTAACATTCTACATTTAGTCGTTTTTCTGTTCTTATGGTTAGGTTTGGAAATTTACATTTTAATAAAAAAAAAACAAAAGAAAGAGCTGAATTACTAGTACATAGAATGAAACATGATGATAATATCACGTGGGATAATAAAGGAACTGTTTATGATTTCTTTCCGTAATGTTAAAGAGCAACAAATAAAGCCCTACATTTCCTAGCAGTAATAGTAACTAAAATAACTAGCTATCGAATATATAATACAATGCTAATCACTATATTCAGGTAAATATTACATTTAAAATTCATTCTATTCTATTCTTCAAGAATCAGAATATCTCGAAGCTATACGAAACATGATTCTACAGATTATCTTGGAATCCGTCAAGAGTCGAACTCAAGTTTCCTTTTACGTGTATGAATATTACCCCTTAGATGTCATGTTACTGATTTCAAAGTGTCTTTATTAAATACAACACTTTCGAAAACTTTAAACAATGAAGAGTTTTACGTCCAACAATAAAGCCAACAAGGTCTGTCTGTCTTTCTATGTCTGCTATGCTAATGGAGGCGATGGTGATGAGTTGAGTTGATTTTAGTTCAGCGTCCCTTTCAGCAGCGAGGCTATATGAGACGTGGACCTACTGATTAACGTGGAATCCGAATCACACACCACGTGCGTGAGTTTTTTTCGGAGTTCTCCCGTTTCCTCAACCGTTGGACGTAATACATAAAATACCTCTTCGTAATAGATTAGAAATACATTCTGTTCATTATGTACAGTCGAGACGTTTTTCACGTCATCTGTATCCTCAAAATATATAACACTGCATGTGTACTCTTTCTTATAAAAACAATCTGATACTATCATTTTTTTATGACAATATAGATGAAAGTATTTTACAAGTACTTATTGTCTTTTCGAGTGCAAAATAATACGCGTTCAATACTACACAGAGGCTTGTAGTGTTTGAGCCCCGTCGCCCAAAGCTTGGACCTCTCCCAACAAAAAATTTCTTAATGCACGCCTGTGTACATAGCTAGTATACGAATTCTATGACGGGATTCTGAGCATTTTAGAAGAAATTGATGACAATAATAGGGAATATTTTAACTACTTTCGTCCTTTTAAAGTAATATCACATACAGCTTAGACTATAATATGTAGAAAACTGTATAAAGTTCAACTTCCTAGATCAACTTAAAGAAATGGAGAAATGTTCTCTTATTTGAGAATAGACAATTGTTTTAACTTGAAGATTTGTGCCCCATGTTGAAATCGTGGGGGTACTGTGGATCAGTGGTAAAGCGTTCACCTCTGGTGATTGGGGGTCCCTGGTTCGATCCTAACTCTCGCCGTGTGAACTCTGTGGTGCATATAGCCTCGCTGCTGAACGGAACATTAAACTCAAAAATCAATCAACATCATGTGTACATAGGTAACGTCATCCTAGATCAGCGTTTCCCAACCGGTGTACCGCGGCACACTGGTGTGCCTCGAGAAAATCGAAATAAAATAATTAATTCATGGCAATCAAATTGCAAAACATAGGGGAAAATGTATGTATTTCACATTACTATACACCTCTACTATGAATCTACTATTTTAATTTTCATGCTCGGTTTGAGAATAGACAATTGTTTTAACTTGAAGATTTGTGCCCCATGTTGAAATCGTGGGGGTACTGTGGATCAGTGGTAAAGCGTTCACCTCTGGTGATTGGGGTCCCTGGTTCGATCCTAACTCTCGCCGTGTGAACTCTGTGGTGCATATAGTCTCGCTGCTGAACGGAACATTAAACTCAAAAATCAATCAACATCATGTGTACATAGGAAACGTCATCCTAGATCAGCGTTTCCCAACCGGTGTACCGCGACACACTGGTGTGCCTCGAGAAAATCGAAATAAAATAATTAATTCATGGCAATCAAATTGCAAAACATAGGGGAAAATGTATGTATTTCACATTACTATACACCTCTACTATGAATCTACTATTTTAATTTTCATGCTCGGTTTGAGAATAGACAATTGTTTTAACTTGAAGATTTGTGCCCCATGTTGAAATCGTGGGGGTACTGTGGATCAGTGGTAAAGCGTTCACCTCTGGTGATTGGGGTCCCTGGTTCGATCCTAACTCTCGCCGTGTGAACTCTGTGGTGCATATAGTCTCGCTGCTGAACGGAACATTAAACTCAAAAATCAATCAACATCATGTGTACATAGGTAACGTCATCCTAGATCAGCGTTTCCCAACCGGTGTACCGCGACACACTGGTGTGCCTCGAGAAAATCGAAATAAAATAATTAATTCATGGCAATCAAATTGCAAAACATAGGGGGAAAATGTATGTATTTCACATTACTATGCACCTCTACTATGAATCTACTATTTTAATTTTCATGTTCGGTTACTTTTCTGTACATTTTTAATGTTGAAAAAGTATTTGTTATCATTGTTATGACCATTATTGCTTCTTTATTGTTGCAGACTGTTCCGTAATATCATTCAATCTTTTCGACAAATTCAACATGCATACAAATGTGTTTTAAAAGTAACAGATATTTGCTTGTTTGTTCGTTATTTCGTGGTCTTCCTTCTTAGTGAAAGGTTGGAAACAGTTTTCGAAAAAGAAAGTGTATTTTTAAAAACCTGAGTCTTATATCTCATTGCAGTTTTTTTTCTATTTTCAAACTAACATGAAAAATAAGCATAATAATTTACCGAAAACCAGTCATCGAGCTTTCTTCTCTGTGAGGAGATCTGTAATCACAGAAATAAATTACCACGGTATTTTATATTTACAATAATAATAATAATAATAATAATAATAATAATAATAATAATAATAATAATAATAATAATAATAATAATAATAATAATAATAATAATATCTAGATGAGTGTGCCGAGAGAATTCAAGTTACACCTGTAGTGTGCCGCAAGTTGAAAAAGGTTGGGAAACGCTGTCCTAGATGAATAAGCAACACTAGTTTTGTCAAGTTTAGATCTCAAACACTGTTTTAATATTACCTAAAACATACACACATACATATCTTCGCTTCGTGTTGTCTGAAACCATGACCTAAGATAATGTTGACGCGACAGCTGAAGAACAACATTGAAATACAAAACATGCTCTGTTATCTTATTTTTCTGCTCTTTGCAAGTAGACATTGCAGATACAGAAACTCTCTCTCAGTTCGTTGACTTGTGTATATGTATTTAACGTTAGATTTCACTCTTATTAACATTAGAAAATTATGAAATTAACTTCAGTGCCTCAGTGGTAGAGTGTTCACCTCTGGTGCATGAGGTCCCGTGTTCAAATCACGTCTTTTTTTTTCTATATACTTGTCATTAATTTTAGCGACCACAAATTCCCTGCTTCCTTTACAGCTTAACGAAAAGATGCTATTGACTGCCCCCGGAAAACCGTCCTTATCATTTCATTTTTACGTTCCAGAGGGCACGGTGGCTCAGTGATAGAGCGTTCACCTCAAGTGCTTGGGTCCCTGATTCGATCCCAGTTCGTACCCTATGAACTTTGTGATGGACAAACATCGTATGCGTGTATTTCCCTTCGGAATTCATCAGTTTCCTTCCATTTTCTTCATTACATCATTTCATTCATTTTTCATTATCACCTCTCCTTCATTAGCCTAGTAGACGTAACCGTAGGACGTAAAACTCACTTTTCACTTGTCCCATCTACACAGATTATACTATTTTCATTTGCTAAAACGCACATATCTTCGCTTCGTCTGGACTCTACGTACTACAGATACATAGACAAACGGTTAAACAAGTAGACATATTATCAAAAAATTTAAGACACACAAGCTATGATTATTATTACATCATTCACATCATAAAGTTCCGTCTTTCAAAAATCATTAGTTTAACAGTCATAGTCGTGGAACGTAAAACTCACTTTGTGTGTTAGACAACATTGTATCTAAGAGTTTTCTCTCTTTGGCTCTCTTGTCAAACTATGGTTTGACCTCTTTCTCTCTCTCATCACAGGTGGGGGGGCCCTAGTGGATCAATGGTACAGCGCTCATCTTTGATGTATGGTGTATCCAGGTTGTAATCCAGCCCAAACAAGTGAACTTTCTGGTAGACAAAATTACTAGGTTAACAGACATAAAAATTTCAGACATAACAGACGTAAAACTATGATTTGACTCGAACGAATATTTCTGGTGCATTGGGATCCCTATTTCGATCCTAGCTAACAACAAGTGAAATTTGTGATGAACAAGAGCGTTCATCTTTTGTGCATAGGTCCCCGAGTTGAGCATGAAGCCCTCCTTCCCCGTGTTCAACTTTTGCTTTCAACAAATGAATTTTATGTTAGACAAACACCGTATGCATGGATTTCCTTCGGAGTTCTTCCGTTTCCTCCCACTTTTTTGAGTGTACGTTGATTGAATGGTACAGCGTTCACCTCCGGTGTTTGAGGGGGCCCTGGTTTCAAACCCCCTGCTCCCTGCGTCAAGTGAGCTTTCTATGTTGACCAAACAACACGTGCGTGGGTTTTTTTCGGTGTACTTTCGTTTCCTCCCACTTTCTTCATTCTATCATTTCATTCATTTCTCATCAACACCGTCTTCTTCTTCAGTCTAGTCAATATATCCATGAAACTTAAAATTGGAAGTTATTATTATTATTATTATTATTATTATTATTATTATTATTAAAAATAAACCAAGAAGTTCCGTTACTAGTGATATACATATATCCTAATTTTCAGTCTTATGTCCAATCCCTTTCCTAAATTTAGGGGACACAATAACTCATTGGTCTATTCATCTTCCTAACATATGCTACAGACAGACAGACAAACGTCAGCCGTTGTTCACTGACATTTTGTCACTTTAATGCAACGTTTTCTTATCAGCGCTTGATTGATAAAACGGTAGATAGGTCAGTGTTCTGTGATATAATGCATGATGCATTCTTACACATTTCTTCACATGTTGACAATAGCTCCACAATTTGAATTACACTATTAAAGATGTACCTACACTTATATCTGACTAATCATTCCTGTCACTGTATCTGATTACCCACACCTTGATAAATTGCACAAATCTGAAATTTTTCATATGAACCTTTAATGCAAAAATAAAGTTGCATCACGTAATGACCATCAAGTTTTGATAAGTGATGACACTACGAATAAAAATATCTATGTCCTCCTAACTCTAGCATTTCCTTGAAGTCAATGCTAGCAGGAGTAATATAAATCAAAAACCATCGCTGATAACGGGTTTTGCGTGTACAAATTTGTAATTTCATTATCTTTCTTTTCTGAATATGATGGTACATACTCTTTAAAGGAACATAAGACACCATAATTCCCTTTGTAATACTTAGATTGTGTAAACAAAGTACCTGAAGTTCCATCAGCCTGAAGTATAGGAAAATGAACTGAATGTTTATGTAAAAGGGACTCCATTTCAAATTATATTTTAAGACAGACAAGAAAAGCTAATTCAAATGCGGAATTACAACGTTAAATGATAATACGTATAATAAATTCAAATAATCACCATCTATAGAAATTAGGTAACACCTTAGAGATGATTAAAAGAGAAAGAAAGAGAGAATAGCAACTATGTTTTAACTTACTAGAACGTAGAGCTTCAGTATGTTGACAATCTCTTCTAGTACACAGATGAGCGCAACACAAATCATAAAAGTCTACTTCACACACTTCACTCTGTTCAATGGTTTTATTCTACATTCGTTTGACGTCAAATAAAAACGTCACACGAAATTTAAACATTTCAAATATTACATTTCAATACAAACGTTTCTTCTTTCTTTTTAAAAATAATGATTTAATGTATACTTACACCGTAACGACATGACGAAGCACTCACCTATCTGAGAAAGGGGCCTTACGAAATTTCACAAGCCCTAATCAGAATTTCATGTCTTTCGTCTCTACATTTCTCAGGAAATGTCCTAATCGAAGAACAAATATATTCAATTACATCAACAAGAATAAACTGTTACCACCGTAATTAAATGTACTCAGCGAAAATAAAATTTCTCACAAACACACGAACAAAAAAATTCATAAATCCCATATATACATTAAAGGTAAACGCAATCGCAAAGCAATACGATCACTTATATCTGAAGTCAAAAATAAAGCAAGTTTATTATGATAACTGTTTTCAAGAAACATATGAGCTTTTCCAAACGAATAAAATCTCCCCACCTCTCCCCTGCTACATTTAATATCCTTATTCAATTTCATTTCCTTATTCACACACATTATTTGATAGATGTATCAAAATATCATCTTTAGTAAATCTTATCTATTAACAGACTTATTTTTCATTACACAAACTCAGCGTTTTCGCATTCAGATTACACTATCTTCAGTCGCACGTGAGTATGTTCGTATGTGAAGACGACAACAAACATACATGTAATCTCAAATGCTGTATACGTTTGAAAATACGATATTCACGATTCATGCAATGCGATATTCCCCCTGAGCAACTAAGGTCTATTCGATCAAAGAACAGTCTGCAAACAAATTCTATTCCCATGAACACTTACAAGTGAATTCGTGAGAATCCCAAGACCAAATTAGATAAACAAAAAGTTCATAACCTACAGACATTTCGTGGGGCGTAATCTTTTGTGCTATGGGAATGTTATAGCGCAATATCTCATCACGGCTTCAACTTAAGTGATTTTAATTACTTGTCATGTGAATATCCATATAATACTTTTCACATGCAATACAATCACCCCTGATGATTTGAGCATACAAATTTTCTCATCCTACGTTTTTAAAACATTATGATATGCTATGAGAAGTGCTTCCGCTACCAATACGTTTTAAAATCATCCATGAACCACAACAATCGTCTTATCAACTCAATTTCCTGAGAAGGTTCCAGACGAAAATTTTCCAGACGCTTCTTGAGAAACTCCTCAAAACTCTTCGTAGAAAACCTGGGAACTTCTATTCTTAGCATTACAAGATGGGTCTGGGGGGGGCTGAGGGGGGAATCTAGCTACCCAGTACAAGATGACTAGAAAAAAAATAAGACGAAAAGTTTTTTAAAAAATAAAATCTAATCTATATGCGAGGCACTGACATTCAGTGATAGAGTGATCACCTCACGGTGGATTATTCCGTGCGAGGATTAATTCATCTCTAAATCGTGAAGTCTCGCGTTCGATTCCGATGAGAGAACTTTCAAAATAAAATCATATTTAGGGTTCTGATTTGATTCTTAGTGAAAGAGCATTAAATATTTCTATTTCGTTCCTTTCCGTGAAGTACTGGTCTCGCGTTCGATTCCGATGAGAGAACTTTCAAAATAAAAGCATATATTAGGGTTCTGGTTCGATTCTTAGTGAAAGAGCATTAAATATTTCTATTTCGTTCCTTTCTGTCGTGAAACGAAGTGAAATTCTTTTTTTTTTCATGCAAGGACTAGTTCAACTTTAAAATCATGAAGTACCAAATTCGATCCCAGCTCCCTACCAAAGTAGAATTTTGTGTAAAGTCTTTATTTCATAAGTTAGCGAAGCTACAATCAAGGTTAGTTGTCTGCTTCACTTTCACTCCCAAAATAATAATAATAATAATATGATGCTGTATTTTTTAAATTTATTTTTATGGTTGTTATTTATGTTTTAATACCACTTTGGTCCGGGTTCGATTCTCGATGATAAAAAGAGAGAGAAAGGGAGCATTGAACACTTGAAAGCATTATAGTGCTTCGAAATGAAGAGCTTCGAACAATGTACATATCATATGCTACGCTAAAACCAATACATGAAATTCTTTTTTTTTTCATGCAAGAATTAATTCAACTCTAAATCGTGAAGCACTGGTCTTGCGTTTAGTGTACAGGTTCGATTCTCGATGAGAAAGCATTGAATATTTTAAGACATTAAGTATGCTCTTCGCTATTCAATACATAATGAAAAGACGAAAATCAATCAATCAATTGGGAAGCTTCAAACTTGATATTCAATCAAATGGAAGCTTCGAACGTGATAGCCATCCAAGAGTATGAGCATAGTAACAACGTTCGCTTGCGTTCTTCGCAGGAGGGAGTGAAGTGGAAGGGTTTGGGGGGTTCAAATCCATAACGAAAAGACAAAAATCAATCAATCAATCAGTTGGAAAGCTTCGACCATGATAACTAATAGAACTCTCATCCGTCCAAGAGCATTTAGCTATTCAATACATAGCGAAAAGCAAAAATCAATCAATCAATCAATTGGGAAGCTTCGTCGTCCAAGAGTATGAGCATAGTAACAACGTTCCCTTACGTTCTTCGTAGGAGGACGTGGAGGGGGTTTGGGGGTTCAAATTCATAACGAAAAGACAAAAATCAATCCATCAATCCATTGGGAAACTTCGATCATGATAACTGATAGGACTCTGATCCGTCCAACAGTATGAGCATCCAAGACTATGAAGGCCAAGAGCATCTAGCTAACGAAAAGCAAAAATCAATCAATCAATTGGGAAGCTTCGATCATGATAACTGATAGGACTATGATCCGTCCAAGACTATCACCATAACAACAAACTGTTCTCATGGGGGTTCAGATAAACCAAAATTTTCCCACGCGCTTCTGTACTACCCATAAAAGGCTATGAACATAGCAACCAAAGGCTTGTCGAAACTTGCCTCCCACGTTCCCACGGCCAAAATTTTCCCACGCTTATGAAGGAGGGGATATCTACTTCACACAGTATGTGTCAAGAAAATAATGAGACTCGCCGCTGCGTGGCGCTCCATTCGCTAGAAGCAAGCTACCAGGAGAGATTGTGGTGGATGATCAAAACAATTAACGCATTGACGAACTATGCACTCATAAAGTTTATGCAGAAAGTAATGAGACTCGCCGCTGCGTGGCGCTCCATTCACTTGAAGCTAGCTCCCCAGAAGGATTGTGGTGGATGATCCAACCAATTAACGCACTGAAGCATTATGCTCACACACAATATGTGTCAACAAAGTAATCAGACTCGCCGCTGTGTAGCGCTCCATTCGCTAGAAGCAAGCTCCCCGGAGGGATTGTGGTGGATTATCCAACCAATAAACGCACAGAAGCACTATGCTCACGCACAGTATGTCTCCAGAAAGGAATGAGACTCGCCGCAGCGCGGCGCTCCATTCCCTAGAATCAAGCTACTCGGATGGATTGTGGTGGATGAACAAAACAATTAACGCACTGAAGCACTATGCTCACACACAGTATGTGTCAAGAATTTATTGAGACTCGCCGCTATGTGGCGCTCCATTCGCTTGAAGCATGCTACCCGGAGGGATTGTGGTGGATGATCCAACCAATTAACGCACTGAAGCACTACATTCATACACAGTATGTGTCAAGAAAATAATGAGACTTGCCGCTGCGTGGCGCTCCACTCGCTAGAAGCAAACTACCGGGAGGGATTGTGTTGGATGATCAAAACAATTAACGCAGTGAAGCACTATGCTCACACACAGTATGCGTCAAGAAAGTAACGAGATTCTCGCAGCTGCGTGGCGCTCCATTAACTTGAAGCAAGCTCCCCGGAGGGTATTTTCATAGATGATCCAACTAATTAGCGCACTGAAGCACCACGCTCGCACACAATATGTGTCAAGAAAGTAATGAGACTCGTCGCTGCGTGGCAGCCCATTCGCTAGAACCCAGCTAACCATAGGGATTGTGGTGGATGATACAAGCAATTAACGCACTGACGTACTATTCCCTTATAAAGTGTATGCAAAAAGTAATGAGACTCGCCGCTGCTTGGCGCCCCATTCGCTTGATGAGAGCTCCCCGGAGAGATTGTGGTGGATGAGCCAACCAATAAACCCACTGTAGATTTATGCTCTTATAAAGTATATGCAGAAAATAATGAGACTCGCCGCCGCGTGGCGCACCATTCGCTTGAATCAAGCTCCCCGGAGGGATTGTGGTGTATGTTCCAACCAATTAACGCACTGAAGCACTATGCTCACACACAATATGTGTCAAGAAAGTAATGAGACTCGCCGCTGAGTGGCCCACCATTCACTAGAAGCAAGCTCTCCGGAGGGATTGTGGTGGATGATCCAACCAATTAACGTACTGAAGCACTATGCTCACACAAAGTATGTGTGAGAAAAGTAATTAGACTCGCCGCTGCGTGACGCTCCAGTCGCTAAAAGCAAGCTTCCCAGAGGGATTGTGGTGGATGATCAAAACAATTAACGCACTGAAGAACTATGATCACACAGTATGTGTCAAGAAAGTAATGAGACTCGCCGCTGCGTGGCCTCCACTCGCTAGAAGCAAGCTACCCCGAGGGGTTGTGGTGGATGATCCAACCAATTAACGCACTGAAACACTACCCTCACACACAGTATGTGTGAAGAAAGTAATGAGACTCACCGCAGCGTGGAGCTCCATTAGCTTGAAGCAATCTCCTCGGGGGGATTGTGGTGGAAGATCCAACCAATTAACGCACTGAAGCACTATGCTCACACACAGTATGTGTCAAGGAAGTAATGAGACTCGCCGCTTCGTGGCCCTCCATTCGCTAGTAGCAAGCTACCCGGAGGGATTTTGGTGGATGATAAAAATATTAACGCACTGACGAACTATTCCCTTATAAAGTGTATGGAGAAAGTAATGAGACTCGCCGCTGCGTGGCGCTCCATTCGCTTGAAGCAAACTCCCCGGAGGGATTGTGGCAGATGATCAAAAATTAACGCAATGAAGCACTATGCTCACACACAGTATGTGTCAGGAAGGTAATGAGATTCGCCCCTGTGTGGCGTTCCATTAGCTTAAAGCAAGCCACCCGGAGGCATTGTAGTAGATGATCAAAAAAATTAACGCATTGACGAACTATTCCCTCATAAAGTGTATGCAGAAAGTAGTGAAACTCGCCGGTGCGTTGCGCTCCATTCGCTAGAATCAAGCTACTCGGAGGGATTGTGGTGAATAATCAAAACAATTAACGCACTGAAGCACTATGCTCACACACAGTATGTGTCAAGAAATTAATGAGACTCGCCGTTGCGTGGCGCTCCATTCGCTACAAGCAAACTACCCGGAGGGATTGTGTTGGATGATCAAAACAATTAACGCAGCGAAGCACTATGCTCACACACAGTATGTCAGGAAAGTAGCGAGATTCTCGCCGCTGCGTGGCGCTACATTAGCTTGAAGGAAGCTCCCCGGAGGGTATTGTGGTAGATGATCCAAATAACTAACGCACTGAAACACCACGTTCACACACAATATGTGTCAAGAAAGTAATGAGTCTCGCCGCTGCGTGGCGCTCCATTCGCTAGAAGCAAGCTACCCGGAGAGATTGTAGGGGATGATCAGAAAATTTACAACCTGAAGCACCATGCTCACACACAGTATGTGTCAAAAAAGTAATGAGACTCGCCGCTGCGTGGCGCTCCATTCGTTAAAGGCAAGCTACACGGAAAGATTCTATTGGATGATCCAACCATTTAACGCACTGACGAACTATGCCCTCATAAAGTGTATGCAGAAAGTAATGAGACTCGCCGCTGCTTGGCGCACCATTCGCTAGAAGCAAGCTACCGGGAGGGATTGTTGTGGATGATCAAAACAATTAACGCACTGACGAACTATGACTCCATAAAATGTATGCAGAAAGTAATGAGACTCGCCGCTGCGTGACGCTCCATTCGCTTGAAGCAAGCTCCCCGGAGAGATTGTGGTGGATGATCGTACCAATTAACGCACTGAAGCACTATGCTCACACACAGTATGTGTCAAGAAAGTAATGAGATTCACCGCTGGTTGGCGCTCCATTCACTAGAAACAAGCTCACCGGAGAGATTGTGGTGCATGATCCAAACAATTAACGCACTGACGAACTATGCCCTCGTAAAGTGTATGCAGAAACTAATGAGACTCGCCGCTGCGTTCCGCTCTATTCGCTTGAAGCAAGCTCCCCAGAGGGATTGAGGTGGAAGATCCAAAAAATTAACGCACTGAAGCATTGTGCTCACACACAGTATGTGTCAAGAATGTAATGAGTCTCGCCGCTGCGTTGCGCTACATTCGCTATAAGCAAGGTACCCGGAGGGATTGTGGGGGATGATCAGAAATTTTGCAAACTGAAGCACCATGCTCACACACAGTATGTGTCAAAAAAGTAATGAGACTCCCTGCTGAGTGGCGTTGTATTCGTTAAAGGCAAGCTACCCGGAAAGATTCTATTGGATGATCCAACCAATTAACGCACTGACGAACTATGCCCTCATAAAGTGTATGCAGAAAGTAATGAGACTCGCCGCTTTGTGGCGCTCCATTCGCTAGAAGCAAGCTGCCGGGAGGGATTGTTGTGGATGATCAAAACAATTAACGCACTTACGAACTATGACTCCATAAAATGTATGCAGAAAGTAATGAGACTCGCCGCTTCGTGACGCTCCATTCGCTTGAAGCAAGCTCCCCGGAGAGATTGTGGTGGATGATCCAACCAATTAACGCACTGAAGCACTATGCTCACACACAGTATGTGTTAAGAAAGTAATGAGATTCAGCGCTGGTTGGCTTCCCATTCACTACAAGCAAGCTACCCGGCGGGATTGTCGTGGATGATACAAACTATTAACGTACTGACGAACTATGCCCTAATAAAGTGTATGCAAAAAAAATGAGACTTGCCAGCGCGTGGCTCTCCATTTGCTAGAAGCAAGCTAACGATAGGGATATTGGTGGATAATATAAACAATTAACGCACTGACGTACTATTCCCTCATAAAGTGCATGCAAAAAGTAATTATAGTCGCCGCCGCGTGGCGCTCCATTCGCTTGAAGCAAGCTACCGGGAGGGATAGTTGTGGATGATCAAAACAATTAACGCACTGACGAACTATGACTCCATAAAATGTATGCTGAAAGTAATGAGACTCGCCGCTGCGTGACGCTCCATTCGCTTGAAGCAAGCTCCATGGAGGGTATTGTGGTAGATGATCCAACTAATTAACGCACTGAAGCACCACGCTCACACACAATATGTGTCAAGAAAGTAATGAGTCTCTCCGCTGCGTGGCGCTCCATTCGTTAAAAGCAAGCTACCCGAAGGGATTGTGGTATGATCCAACCAATTAACGCACTGAAGCACTATGCTCACACACAGTATGTGTCAAGAAAGTAATAATACTCGCCGCAGCGTGGCGCGTCATTCGATAGAAACAAGCTCTTCCGACGGATTGTGGTTGACGATCCAACCGAGTAACGCACGGAAGCACTATGGTCACACAATGTACGTGTCAAGAAAGTAATGAGACTCGCCGCTGCGTGGCGCTCCATTCGCTAGAAGCAAGCTACCGGGATGGGTTGTGGTGGAAGGTCAAAACAATTAACGCACTGACGAACTATCCCCTTATAAAGTGTATGAAGAAATTAGTGAGACTCGTCGCTGCGTGGCGCTCCATTCGCTTGAAGCAAGCTCCCTGGAGTGAGTGTGGTGGATGATCCAATCAATTAACGCACCAAACCACTATGCTCACACACAGTATGTGTCAAGAAAGTAATGAGACTCGCCGCTGCGTGGCGCTCCATTCGCTTGAAGCAAGCTCTCCGGAGGGATTGTGGTGGATGATCAAAACAATTAACGCACTGATGCACTATGCTCACACACAGTATGTGCCAAGAGTGTAATGAGAATCGCCGCTATGTGGCGCTTTTTTCGCTAGAAGCAAGCTACCCGGAGGGATTGTGGTGGATGATCAAACAATTAACGCAGTGAAGCACTATGCTCACACACAGTATGTGTCAAGAAAGTAATGAGACTCGCCGCTGCGTGGCGTTCCATTAGCTTTAAGGAAGCTCCCCGTAGGGATTGTCGTGGATGATCTAACCAATTAACGCACTGAAACACTATGCTCACACACAGTATGTGACAATAAAGTGATGAGACTCGCCGCTGCGTGGGGCTTGGTTCGCTTGAAGCCATTTCCCCGGAGGGATTGTGGTGGATGATCCAACCAATTAAGGCACTGAAGCACTATGCTCACACACAGTATGTGTGAAGAAAGTAATGACACTTGCCGCAGCGTGGCCCTCCATTCGCTTGAAACAAGCTCCCTGGAGGAATTGTGGTAGATGATCAAAACAACTAACGCACTAACGAACTATGCCCTCATAAAATGTATGCAAAAACGAATGAGACTCGCCGCTCCGTGGCGCTCCATTCGCTAGAAACTAGCTACCCGGAAAAATTGTAGTGGATGATCAAAACAATTAACACACTGAAGTACTATGCTCACACACAGTATGTGTCAAGAAAGTAATGAGACTCGCCTCTGCGTGGCGCTCCATTCGCTTGAAGCAAGCTCCCCGGAGTGCTTGTGGTGGATGATCAAAACAATTAACTCACTGACGAACTATCCCCTTATAAAGTGTATGCAGAAAGTAGTGAGACTCGCCGCTGCGTGACGCTCCATTCGCTTGAAGCAAGCTCCCCGGAGGGATTGTGGTGGATGATCAAAACAATTAACGCACTGATGCACTATGCTCACACACAGTATGTGTCAAGAATATAATGAGACTCGCCGCTTTGTGGCGCTTTTTTCGCTAGAAGCAAGCTACCCGGAGGGATTGTGGTGGATGATCAAAACAATTAACGCACCGAAGCACTATGCTCACACACAGTATGTGTCAAGAAAGTATTGAGACTCGCCGCTGCGTGGCATTCCATTAGCTTTAAGGAAGCTCCCCGTAGGGATTGTCGTGGATGATCTAACCAATTAACGCACTGAAACACTATGCTCACACACAGTATGTGGCAATAAAGTAATGAGATTCGCCGCTGCGTGGGGCTTGATTCGCTTGAAGCAATTTCCCCGGAGGCATTGTGGTGGATGATCCAACCAATTAACGCACTGAGGAACTATGATCACACACAGTATGTGTCATGAAAGTAATGAGACTCGCCGCTGCGTGGGGCTCCATTCGCTAGAAGCAAGCTACCCGGAAAGGTTGTACTGGATGATCAAAACAATTAACGCATTTACGAACTATGCCCTCATAAAGGGTATGCAGAAAGTAATGATACTCGCAATTGCGTGGCCCTCCATTCGCTAGAAGCAAGCTACCCGGAGGGATTTTGGTGGATGATCCAACCAATTAACGCACTGAAGCACTACATTCATACACAGTATGTGTCAAGAAAATAATGAGACTGGCCGCTGCGTGGCGTTCCATTCGCTAGAAGCAAACTACCCGGAGGGATTGTGTTGGATGATCAAAACAATTAACGCAGTGAAGCACTATGCTCACACACAGTATGCGTCAAGAAAGTAACGAGATTCTCTCCGCTGCGTGGCGCTCCATTAGCTTGAAGCAAGCTCCCCGGAGGGTATTGTCATAGATGATCCAACTAATTAACGTACTGAAGCACCTCGCTCACACACAATATGTGTCAAGAAAGTAATGAGTTTCGTCGTTACGTGGCGCTCCATTCGCTAGAAGCAAGCTACCAGGAGGGATTGTGGGGGATGATCCAACCCATTAACGTACTGACGAGCTATGCCCTAATAAAGTGTATGCAAAAAGTAATGAGACTTGCCAGCGCGTGGCGCTCCATTCGCTAGAAGCAAGCTACCCATAGGTATTATGGTGGATGATACAAGCAATTAACGCACTGACGTACTATTCCCTCATAAAATGTATGCAGAATGTAATTAGACTCGCCGCTGCGTGGCCCTCCATTTGCTAGAAGCAAGCTACCCAGAGGGATTGTGTTGGATGATCAAAACAATTAACACACTGACGCACTATGCTCACACAGAGTATGTGTCAAGAAAGTAATGAGACTCGCCGTTGCGTGGCGCTCCATTCGCTTGAAGCTAGATCCCCGGAGGGATTCTAGTGGATGATCCAACCAATAAACGCACAGAAGCAATATGCTCACACAGAGAGAATTTTAAAAAAGTAATGAGACTCGCCGCTGCGTGGCGCTCTATTCGCTAGAAGCAAGCTCACCAGGGGGATTCTGGTGGATGACCCAACCATATAACACACTAAAGCACTATGCTCTCGCACAGAATGTGTAAAGAAAGTAATGAGACACGCCGCTGGAGGGCGCTCCATTCGCCTGAAACAAGCTCCCTGCAAGGATTGTGGTGGATGATCCAACCAATTAACGCACTGACGAACTACGCCCTCATAAAATTTTTGCAAAAAGTAATGAGACTCGCCGCTGCGTGGCGCTCCATTCGCTAGAAACTAGCTACCCGGAAGGATTGTAGTGGGTGATCAAAACACTCAAGACACTGAAGTACTATGCTCACACACAGTATTTGTCAAGAAAGTAATGAGACTCGCCTCTGCGTGGCGCTCCATTCGCTTGAAACAAGCTCCCCGCAGGGATTGTGGTAGATGATCAAAAACACTTACGCACTGACGAACTATGACCTCATAAAATGTATGCAAAAAGTAATGAGACTCGCCGCTGCGTGGCGCTCCATTCGCTTCTAGGAAACTCCCCTAAACGATATTGGTGGATGATCCAACCAATTAACGCACTGAAGCACTATGCTCACACACAGTATGTGTCAAGAAAGTAATGAGACTCGCCGCTGCGTGGCGTTCCAATCATTTGATGCAAGCTCCCCGGAAGGATTGTGGTGGATGATCCAACCAAACAATGCACTGAAGCAATATGCTCAAACACAGCATGTTTCAAGAAAGTAATGAGACTCGCCGCTGCGTGGCGCTCCATTTGCTAGAAGAAAGCTCCCCGGGGAAATTGTGGTGGATCATCCAACCAATTAACGCACTCAAGCACTATGCATACACACAGTACGTGTCAAGAAAGTAATGAGACTCGCCGCGGCGTGGCGCTCCATTCGCTTGAAACATACTCCCCGCCAGCCATTATGATGCGTCTGCCATTAAGACCTGATTATAGGCAACGGCAGGGGTAGTGGAGGATTTAAAAAAAAAAAGCTCACCGGAGGGATTGTGTTGGATGGTCCAACAAATTAACGCACTCACGAACTATCCCCTCATAAAGTGTATGCAGAAAATAATGAGGCTCGCCGCTGCGTGGCGCTCCATTCGCTAGAAGCAAGCTACCCGGAGAGATTGTGTTGGTTGATCAAAACAATTAACGCACTCACGAACTATGCCCATATAAAGTGCATGCAGAAAGGAATGAGACTAGCCACTGCGTGGCGCTCCATTCGCAAGAAGCAAGCTAACCGGAGGGATTGTGGTGGATGATCAAAAAAACTAACGCACTGAAGTACTATGCTCACACACAGTATGTGTCAAGAAAGTAATGATACTCGCCGTTGCCTGGCGCTCCATTCGCTTGAAACTAGCTCCCCGGAGGGATTGTGTTGGATGATCAAAAATATTAACGCACTGACGAACTATGCCCTTATAAAGTGTATGCAGAAAGTAATGAGACTAGCCGCTGCGTGGCGCTGCATTCGCTAGAAGCAAGCTACCCAGAGGGATTCTGGTGGATGATCCAACCAATTAACGCACTGAAGCACTATGTTCACACACAGTATGTCTCAAGAAAGTAATGAGACTCGCCGCTGCTTGGCGCTCCATTTGCTAGAAGCAAACTCCCCGGAGGCATTGTGGTCGATGATCCAACCAATTAACGCACTGAAGCACTATGCTCACACACAGTATGTGTCAAGAAAGTAATGAGACTCGCCGCTGCGTGGCGCTCCATTCGCTTGAAGCAAGCTCCCCGAAGGGATTGTGTTGGATGATCCAAAAATTAACACACTGACGAACTATGCCCTCATAAAGTGTATGCAGAAAGTAATGAGACTAGCCACTGCGTGGCGCTCCATTCGCTAGAAGCAAGCTACCCAGAGTGATTGTGGTGGATGATCAAAACAATCAACGCACTGAAGCACTACGGTCACACACGGTATGTGTCAAGAAAGTAATGAGACTCGCCGTTGTGTGGCGCTCCATTCGTTTGAAGCAAGCTCCCCGAAGATATTGTGGTGGATGATCCAACCAATTAACGCACTGAAGCACTATGCTCACACACAGTATGTGTCAAGAAAGTAAAGAGACTCGCCGCTGTGTGGCGCTCCATTCGCTTGAAACAAGCTCCCCGGAGGGATTGAGGTGGATGATCCAACCAATTAACGCACTGAAGCACCATGCTTACACACAGTATGTGTCAAGAAAGTAATGAGACTCGCCGCTGCGTGGCGCTACATTTTTTAAAACCAAGCGTTTGGAGGGATTGTGGTGGATGATCAAAAATATTAACGCACTGACGAACTATGCCATCATAAAGTGAATGCAGAAAGTAATGAGACTCGCCGCTGCGTGTCACTCCATTCGCTTGAAGCAAGTTCCCCGGAAGGATTGTGGTGGATGATCCAACCCATTAACGAACTGAAGTACTATGGTCTAACACAGTATGTGTTAAGAAAGTAATGAGACTCGCCCCTGCGTGGCACTCTATTCGCTTGAAGCAAGCTCCCCGGAGGGATTGTAATGGATGATCCAACAAATTAACGCACTGAAGCACTATGCTCACACACAGTATGTGACAAGAAAATTAATGAGACTCGCCGTTTCGTGGCGCTCCGTTCGCTTGAAGCAATCTCCCCGGGGGGTTGTGGTGGATGATCCAACCAATTAACGCACTGAAGCACTATGATCACAAACAGTATGTGTCAGGAAAGTAATGAGACTCGCCGCTGCGTGGCGCACCTTTCGGTTGAAGGAAGATCCCCGGAGGGATTGTGGTGGATGATCTAACCAATTAACGCACTGAAGCATTATGCTCACACACAGTATTGTTTTTTTTTTTTTTTTTTGCAAGAAAGTAATCAGACTCGCCGCTGCGTAGCGCCCATTCGCTTGAAGCAAGCTAACTGGAGAGAATGTGATGGATGACCAAAACCATTAACGCACTGACGAACTATGCTTTCATAAAGTGTATGCAGAAAATAATGAGATTTGCCGATCCGTGGCGCTCCATTCGCTTGAAACAAGCTCCCCGAAAGGATTTTGGTGGATGATCTAACCAATTAACGCACTGAAGAACTATGCTCACACACAGTATGTTTCAAGAAGGTAATGAGACTCGCCGCTGCGTGGCGCTCCATTCGCTTGAAACAAGCTCCCCGGAGGGATTGTGCTGGATGATCCAACCAATTAACGCACTGACGAACTATGCCCTCATAAAGTGTATGCAGAAAGTAATGAGACTCGCCGCTGCGTGGCGCTCCATTCGCTAGAAGCAAGCTACCCGGAGGGATTGTGGTGGATGATCAAAACAGTTAACACACTGAAACACTATGCTCACGCACAGCATGTGTCAGGAAAGTAATGAGACTCGTAGTTGCGTGCCGCTCCATTCGCTTGAAGCTAGCTCCCCGGAGGGATTGTGGTGGATGATACAACCAATTATCGTACTGACCAATTATGCCCACACAAAGTGTATGCAGAAAGTAATGAGACTCGCCGATGCGTGGCGCTCCATTCGCTAGAAGCAAGCTACCCGGAGGGATTGTGGTGGATGATCAAAACAGTTAACACACTGAAACACTATGCTCACACACAGCATGTGTCAGGAAAGTAATGAGACTCGCCGCTGCGTGCCGCTCTATTCGCCTGAAGAAAGCTCCCCGGAGGGATTGTGGTGGATGATGAAAGCAATTAACGCACTGAAACACTATGATCACCTACAGTATGTGTCAAGAAAGTAATGGGACTCGCCGCTGCGTGACGATCCATTCGCTAGAAGCAAGATACCCGGAGGGATTGTGGTGGATGATCAAAACCATTAAAGCACTGACCAACTATGCTCACACACAGTATGTGTCAAGAAAATAAAGAGACTCGCCGCTCCGCGGCGCTATATTCACTTGAAGCAAGCTACCCGGAGGGATTGTGGTGGATGTTCCAAGCAATTAAAGCACTGAAGCACTATGCTCACACACAGTATGAGTCAAGAAAGTAATGAGACTCGCCGCTGCGTGGCGCTCCATTCGCTACATGCAAGATACCCGGAGGAATTGTGGTGGATGATCAAAACAATTAATTCATTGACGAACTATGCCCTCATAAAGTGTATGCAAAATGTAAAGAGACTCGCCCTTTGGTGGCCCTCCATTCCCTAGAAGAAAGCTGCCGCGAGGGATTGTGGTGGATGATCAAAACAATAAACGCACTGAAGCACTATGCCCTCAAAACTTGTATGCAGAAAGTAATGAGACTCGCCGCTGTGTGGCGTTCCATTCGCTAGAAGCAAGCTACCCTGAGGGATTGTGGTGATGATCCAACCAATTAACGTAATGAAGCACTATATTCACACACAGTATGTGTCAAGAAAATAATGAGACTGGCCGCTGCGTGGCGCTCAATTCGCTAGAAGCAAGCTACATGGAAAGATTGTTGTGGATGATCAAAACAATTAACGAAGTGAAGCACTATGCTCACACTCAGGATGTGTCATGAAAGTAATGAGATTCGCCGCTGCGTTAGGCTCCATTCGCTAGAAGCAAGCTACCCGGAGGGATTGTGGTGGAATATCAAAACAATTATCGCACTGACGAGCTATGCCCTCGTAAAGTGTATGCAGAAAATAATGAGAATCGCCGCTGCGTGGCGCTCCATTCGCTAGATGCAAGCTACCCGGAGGGATTGTGGTGGATGATCAAAACAATTAACGTACTGACGAACTATGCCCTCATAAAGTGTATGCAGAAAGTAATGAGACTCGCCACTGCGTGGCGCTCCATTCGCTTGAAACAAGCTTACCTTAGGGATTGTGGTGGATTATCCAACCAATTAACGCGCTGAAGCACTATGCTCACACACAGTATGTGTGAAGAAATTAATGAGACTCGTCGCTTCGTGGCGCTCCATTCGCTAGAAGCAAGATACCCGGAGGGATTGTGGTGGATGATCAAAACAATTAACGCACTGACGAACTATGCTCACACACAGTATGTGTCTAGAAAGTAATGAGACTCGCCGATGCGTAGCGCTCTATTCGCTTGAAGCAAGCTAACCGGAGGGATTGTGGTGGATGATCCAACCAGTTAACGCATTGAAGCCCTATGCTCACACACAGTATGTGTCAAGAAAGTAATGAGACTCGCTGCTGCGTTGCGCTCCGTTCGTTAGAAGCAAGCTCCCCGGAGGGATTGCGGTGGATGATGCAACCAATTAACGCACTGAAGCACTATGCTCACACACAGTATGTGTCAAGAAAGTAATGATACTCGCCGCTGCGTGTCACTCCATTCGCTAGAAGCAAGCTACCCGGAAGGATTCTGGTGGATGATCAAAACAATTAACGCACTGACGAACTATGCTCTCGTAAAATGTATGGAGAAAGTAATGAGACTCGCCGCTGCGTGGCGCTTCATTCGCTTGAAGCAAGCTCCCCAGAGGGAATGTGGTGGATGATCCAGCCAATTAACGCACTAAAGCAAAATGCTCACACACAGTATGTGTCAAGAAAGTAATGAGACTCGCCGCTGCGTGGCCCTCCCTTCGCTAGAAGCAAGCTCCCCGGAGGGATTGCGGTGGATGATGCAACCAATTAACGCACTGAAGCACTATGCTCACACACAGTATGTGTCAAGAAAGTAATGATACTCGCCGCTGCGTGTCACTCCATTCGCTAGAAGCAAGCTACCCGGAAGGATTCTGGTGGATGATCAAAACAATTAACGCACTGACGAACTATGCTCTCGTAAAATGTATGGAGAAAGTAATAATTCTCGCCGCTGCGTGGCGCTCCATTTGTTTGAAGCAAGCTCCCCGGAGGGTTTGTGGTGGATGATCTAACCAATCAACGCTCTGAAGCACTATGCTCACACACAGTATATGTCAAGAAAGTAATGAGACTGGCCGGTGCGTGGCGCTCCATTCGCTAGAAGCAAGCTACCCGGAGGGATTGTGGTGGATGATCAAAACAATTAACGCACTGAAGCACTATGCTCACACACAGTATGTGTCAAGAAAGTTATGAGATTCGCCGCTGCGTTGCGCTCCATTCGCTAGAAGCAAGCTACCCTAGCTATTCTGGTGGATGTTCAAAACAATTTACGCACTTAAGCACTATGCTCATACACAGTATGTGTCAATAAAGTAAAAAGACTCGCCGCTGCGTGGCGCTCCATTCGCTAGGTGCAAGCTACATGGAGGGATTGTGGTGGATGATCAAAACAATTAATGCACTGACCAACTATGCCCTCGTAAAGTGTATGCAAAAATTAATGAAACTCGAAGCTGCCTGGCGCTCCATTCGCTTGAAGCAAGCTCCCCGGGGAATTGTGGTCGATGATCCAACCAATTAACGCACTGAAGCACTATGCTCACACACAGTATGTGTCAAGAAAGTAATGAGACTCGCCGCTGCGTGGCGTTCCATTCCTGGAAGAAAGCTACCCGGAGGGATTCTGGTGGATGATCAAAACAAATAACGCACTGACGAACTATGCCCTCATGAAATGAATGCAGAAAGTAATCAGACTCGCCGCAGCGTGACGCTCCATTCGCTTGAAACATGTTACCCGGAGGGATTCTGGTGGATGATCAATACAATTAACGCACTGAAGCACTATGTTCACACACAGAGTATGTGTCCAGAAAGTAATGAGACTCGCCGCTGCGTGGCGCTCCATTCGCTTTAAGCAAGCTATCCTCAGGGATTCTGGTTGTAATGTACCATTACAGTTGAATGTAATGGCAACTTTTTTTACGCACCCTGTACCTAGTAATTTTTTTTATTCGATTTCGGTTTAATTACACAATTTATTTACTGTCTATACTTCAAATTAAATGTAATGAGTCGAAAGGATTCATTAGTAATCATATTCTCACTGAATAATATATTTATTTATATTTTCATTAAGTGTAAATCCCATTTTCGCATATACAAGTTGAATAGTAACAAGGTTTATCAGGCTGACGTCATACCAAAAAATAGTTCCGTCATTGGATATAAATTTTCTCAATTTCTGACCATTGTAGAATTTAGTCAGGTACCTAATCTTTCCCTCACCCCTTCTCACTTGTCCATAGTCACTTTCAGATCCGGTTTTATCTAGATTTCACCAAATTTCTGTTCGCATTGTAATTTCCGCGGCTGGTAGACTCCGCCCTAATTGGTGAAATTCTCCTACCCCTGTCGTTTTTGGCGCAATGTTACCATAATAATCGAAGACACATTAAGAGGAACACCACTGTTCATCCATTGTTTAATTTCCGCTTAAAAGGACGGAAATTTTCATTAAATCCAGGTAAAATTTAATGTAATTTAATAGTTAAAGACTGACAATGATTTAGGAGCTGACAAACTTCCATTTTTCGTCAAGTGTACTGTAAAATAAAGGAGAAATAGGAACCAGCTTTTCAGACGCCATATTGCTCATCATCCAAGACGAAGCATAGACAATATAGGAGAGTGATTTTTTTTCTTGATCTTTTTAAAATCAGTTAGGGATTAGGGAAATACGACCTGGTTTCGTACATTCTATAGTGTATATTGTAAATGTTATTTTTTTAAAATCAGTAAGTGCATGTACTTAGTAGGTTTCATAACTGTAATACTAATCAGCAGAATGGCAGCTTAAGCTAACAAAAAGGGGCTCCTGTTTCTCTCTCCAAATTGAACCATTTCTAGCGGGGGATGGGTTAGTTATTGTCTGTTTTAGGGCCTTTTCCCCTTTGAGGGGAAGTGTCCCTTAATAAACCTTGTTAAGGTGCCCCCAGGGCATCAATCTTTAGTAAACCTGTTGTAAAGGTCAGGTCAGTTAGACCTAGGGTTAACTCTTCTCATTTTGCCCCCTAAAGTTTAATAGAGCCAACTCTATATACCAAAAAGGAGTACTTTTCCTCAATATGCATGTAATTAAATGGTGCTTGCTTAGTTAGTATTTATGTGTAGTATTTATAGTGGTGTGTAGCTCGTAGTTCTGTGTGAGTGCGTGATTTTACCGTATGGACAGTGTATTAAATATGCGTCAATTTAGTACTATTTGTCTAACTCAAAGCACACTAAACGAGAGTAAATATTAGATTTCTGATTAATAAGTACTAGTATATATTTCAGTACACGGTAAATTATGCCTCCACTACAGCTCCGTCGTGTCCGTTTTCGGTAGTCAATCGTTTGTTGACAACGACATCGCATGACTTAGTGATCTAGATTGTTTGATTTTGGCCATTTATTCTCAAATTACATCACGTGGACATGGTTTTCGGTTCAGATGAGTATACATTCATATAAGATAGCATGAGATCTTACTGTACTGAAAATTACAGCTTGCTAGGTCAAGTAGCAATCGAAATATCCACTGAAATAAACAATGCCTATTTTCTTAATAGAGGTAAAGTCCATATGCTGCTACTATTTGTTTCAAAATGTAGTTTTAAATTCTCTTTTTCCGTGGCTCTAGAAAATTTCCATTGTTGTTTTAGTTTTATCAGCAATTCAGAAATAAAATCATCGTTGACAATTTAACTTTCAGTAAATACACGTATGATTTTTTTTAACTGCGAAGTAAATACAGTTTGTGTGCTTCGAAAAAAGAGTCCGTGGTTCGATGAATGTTATCGGTTAGTAGTTTGAGCGTGATAGATTGTGATAATTATATATTTATTAGTGTGTAATATAAATATGTGTATGGCCTGCGTGTAAAATATATGAAATAGGGTGTCTGTAAAATATTACTTCGCGCCAAAATGAGTAAATAATGAATGTAATTATATATTAATAATATGATATAAAATATGAATGAGATGGTATGACACCTATATTTAAATGGATAGGCCTAGTGTATATTATATAGTGAGAATATGAATATGTTTACTAAAAATCTCTCGCGTTTTGACTTCTACACCAGTACATTCATCCAACCGAGTTTGCTATTTGGATAGTAACGTGTAGTTGGGAATTGTATGTTACTTCGCATTTAAGTACCTCATACTAACAGCCCCGGATCTTAAGCCTTTCAACAGATAGGGTAGCATCATGTGGGAATTACTTCTAAAGGTTGACAGAAATGATAATTAAGAAAACTAACTGCTATATCCTGTGATCATCGAAAAGTACAGGTTCGGTCATTTGTACCTTTAACATTCGTTGACTCTCCGACATGGCGCAGGGTAGCCATCTGTGATGTTTGGTCATTGAAATCACCGATCCAAAATTCAGTTTTTTTTTATTTTGGCAAATCACTAATTAGGGATATCTTAGCTATTATTTTACTTTAATTTCATTACTATTCTGGACACTCCTAGTTTCTTAGAGGTCGGATATTTTTTTTCTTTTCTGAAATTCCAAATTAAGATTCTACTCCAACCTTCCGGTGGATTCCGGGATCTGCAATGGCGTTGACCGGATACGGTGAGTGGTGGGATTTCCCTAAAGCCTTTGTCTTTCCGAAAATCCCATCGAGGACACAGACTCGTCCCGACTTTGCAGACATCTTTTTTCGGCTATTTATTTTGTATGTTGTATACGTAATTTCGAACACTTATCTTTCGAAGTTGTAGTGTTCTGTCTCCTCTCTTTTACCTATCCTTCTTCTACTTCTTCTTTAATTTTTTTTAATTTCCAACCTCCCCCCCCCCGGTTCTGAAACTCATGAAAACGTACAATATTCAAATCACTTATTTCGATCGTATGTACTAACTGAGACATCGAGGAATACAATTCGTGGAGGTGTTTCAGCACAACTCAGGACCATCTTCGCGATATTCAACCCACCATGGGAAGGGGCTGACAAGAATGTACACTATGCTTTCAGATTCCCAGAAACTTACTTGTTATTCATTGATCGTACAACTTATACCCGCTGATTACTGATTTCTGGTTTTCTTTCTATTGATTTGTTATATGGTGTGTGTATTAGTAATTTGGGCCCACTAGTTTCGAATAACATTGATTTTTTTCCCTTTCTCTGTATATACATCTATATATGTACTTACATAGTTTAAAGGGTTACGTGCCTGCTCTATTTGTTGTATTTCCACCTCTCGTGTCAACTTACTAAATAATATCAACCATTCCTTTATACGAGGATCTTAGTAAATTGAGAATTATTATTAATTATCGGGTTTATACATATACATTTCAATGTTGCAACCTTATGAAAAGAAAAAGAATTTTTTTAGTCAGGGCTTTTGTTTTGTCTTTGAGCCAATAAAATGTGAATACTTATTTAATATCAAAGGGTTATGTAGAATTTAAACGTCGACGAAATACTGAGATTGATATTAGAGTGAAATTGATTATATTGAGGAATATGAATAAATAAATATATATATACGAGTATGTATGTAAAGGGCTCGGTATTTACCCCGGTTGTTTTAGGTTGCCATAGATTTTTGACACCCGACACTGACCAACTATTTGTGATATACAGTATTACCGCGTAAATTGTAATAAATGACACCTTATTGAGTTGTTATTAATGTTTGTGACTATTAAAGTTGAATATCATGTTAAATACTGCATGTAAATAGAACAAGCAGCAGGTCGTAAGAAAAGTAAAAATTACCCTAATCCTTATCCAAATTTATTTTGCGAGATCATAGTGAACTCAGTAAACTACGAAACAGTGCGCCCCACCAACGAATCCTTCTATCAGTAATCTATGAAACAAATCCTCCCCTACGACTGGAAGCATAATTATTTATCTTTCGTCCGTTCAGTGACTACAATCTCTTGATTCCACGATCTATACTGGAAATAAAAATTTAGTGATCTTAATTTGAACTGATTTTGGTTAATAATTTAGTAATGTGAATACAGGACCTAGATAGGTCCAAAGACATAGCTCCATTTAGATATAGTATAATGGACATAAGTTCTCAATGTCTGTGACTGGATCCGATAATATTTCTTTTTAATCTGAATAGATTTTGAAATTTTATATCAAGTGCGTCAAGTGACGAAATGAGAAATTATATATATATATATATATATATATATATATATATATATATATATATATATATATATATATATATATATGTATGTATATATATATATATATATATATATATATATATATATATATATATATATATATATATAATACGAAGTAACTAAATTTTTTGTCTGTCGTTAAGACAAACGACTAAATACTCTCATGGACACACATTAATGAATAAAGAGATTTAAAAAAGGAGTTATCGACGTGAGAACAAAGAGTCATAAAATTGTCGAAATTTCTCCTCTTGAGACAGAGACTCCATAAAATGCTACTAAAGTGCTCTTTTTTAAAGAATGATTAACCAATTATATTTTTTTCTTTCTTTTTTTCACAATGATATGTATTCATTGCACTCAATCTGAAATATGTTGACCTTTGAATTTTCTTTTTTTTCTTTATTTTTTGTCTTTCGTCTTTTGTCGATTTTTTAAATGTAATCCAACATTTAATATCTCTAGAAAGAGAAATGAGTTATTTGATATTGTTGAAAGTAGCAGATTTCTGTGCATGCTTATGAATCTTTTTTTTTTCATGTATCAATTTTTTCCTGTTATGTCAAACTAAGTTTTCTTTTATTGAAATGTAATAAATGTCTAAAGAAATGTAGTTAGGTTAGTTTAATTCAACTAAATACAACCTGAAGCATACATTGTCCTGTATGAATGTGTGTGTGAGTGAAATGTAGGTTTAGTATTAAGTGCACCAATTATTTTGACATATATGTGTGACTTACTATAATTAATGGTAGTTGGCAATTAAAGTCATTGAATGTCAATACTAACTTAATTTAAGTTGGCTTTATGAAGGAAGCAAAAAGGACCGAAGTAACCTGAACGAACGATCATCATGGGATAACTTGGAGAGTCAGAATCTTCGACAAACGTGTGTTGCTCTGATTTTTTTTTTCTGTGGTCGATTCTAACATGCCATCAACTTCGTCGTTTATTTTTCAAATATTGGATATTAGTCTAGAACTTCTGGAAATATTGAATAAACGGTTAAATTAAATTTTCTCATCTATCTCAGAGCTAGATTGGGATAATTCGGTAGTTGGGGTTAAATGGATATAGGTCTGGGATGTATGGGTTAACATGTGTCTACCTTTGATAACCTTAATACCAAATATTCACCCAATAGCCATTGGAAATGATCCCAATTCGATAATTATTCACTTTCCTTTACCATATTTCTCAAAATATCCAGTAACAGTTTCTTTTTTATTACCTTTTTACTTTACCTCTTTTCTCTTCTATCTTCCTTTTCCTTTCTTCTTCTTCTTCTTCTTCTTCTTCTATTTTTTAATAAAACTGAAAAGGGGGTCGTGACTGGGAATTCCATATATAATAAACACTTACATGTATTTATTTATTTTATTTTATTTTCTTCAGAAGTCCGATAAAGAGTTTTCTCATTTCGATCGAACCTAGTATGTTCAAAATTAAGAAATGGATAATATACTCCAATATAATTAGACATAAGCTGATAGCTTCATGAATATCCCCACCAGGGGTGAAGGGTTCCGACTCACGACTTATTCCATGCATTACATATGTTACAGAGCTTTCTTCCTCTTTTTTTATTTTTCCTTTTCCCCTTTATCAGTTTTAGATTGGCGACACGTGACAAGACTGTTGCCATGGTAACGTTTGCTTACTGTGGTAACGGATCTGAAAATGCTTATTGAACAATACAAGTTATCACGCCAATCTGTTTTAGACTGGCGAACCGCGACAAGGATGGTTGTCATGGCAACGTTTTTTCCCATGGCAACGGATCTCAGTTTAAATGGCGACCGGTAGATCTGAATTTTTTTTAAGAATGTCAAAGAGTGAGGTTGAAGGCATGTTGAATTGATTACAACATTGAAATTATTAAGAGAAATTTTATAGTCAAGTGAAACAACTAGAGTCGTTGGGTACTTTGTCATTTTTGTTTCCTTTTCTAAGGGGGAAAAAGAGAAAGAGTGTCAATTTTTTTCTAAATTAGAACTAAACGCTAGAAGGGTTTCAAGGAAGGAAAGAGAATGGGAGTCCTTTAATTCATGAATAATACTTGTCTCTAATATTGAATAAGTATTTCATAGTACATGTGTATTGTATATGTGTATTTGCAATATACATATCTTATCTTTGTATAGTGTGTCAAAGCTATGGCAACAAATAAAAAAGTTGTTGTGTCACACGACGAATGTGATGTCACGTGCACTCAATGCATGTTAGATGAAAAAGAGAAAAGATCTCGCGCCCCGCGGAGATTAATAAGATGCGCCGGTTGTGGACTAAAATGGATCCACTTTGCTTGCATCAATTTGGATGATACTGCTGAAAATGCAGAAAAAGTTCAAACCCGCGAAATAATTAAATACTCTGAGGATTGTGAAAAGGACCGAGGCCAAATATCTCCAGCGGAGATATCTGACCTCGATGATGATGAAAAGAATGGAGATCACAATGATTCTCGGGATCAGATGGCAAACCCGAAGGAAGGAATGTCATCTGGAGGGTCTGACACGTCTGCATTAATTCGCCAGATGATGGAAATGATGAACGAAAAATTCACTAACATGGAAGTGAAAATAGATCAGAACGGTGCAGACCTGAGGCGTGAGATAAATGAGAAGTTAGATCAGAATAGTGCAGATCTGAGGCGTGAGAATGCAGAAATGAGACGTGAGATAAATGAAAAGTTTGATACCTCGAAACGAGAGACCGACGCTCGATTCGAGGTACTAAACAGTAAATTTGATCAGATCTGTTTAGACTTTGCTTCTTCAATTAGCAAATTGAAGGAGCAAACGTCTACTGAACTAGACCGGGTTAGATACCAGGCCCAACATTCTACCGAGCAGCTCAGAGACGAAACAAATGAAAAATTTAATGAAATAGATGTAAGGTTCAAGAGCACGAACACAAGATTCTGTAACATCGAACAAAAGGTTGAACAGCAGCAGGCTGAAATAAGTAAATTAAATGTTGCAATATCCAACTTATCAATAGAAACTAAACTAGAGTCGGTTGATAAAAGAATTAGTCAAATTCAAACCGAAGTAGACAGTCTTAAGGGGAATATTACTAAATTGGAACTCGTCAAGTCTGATATCTCCTATCCTTTTCCTGATAGCGATTCTCCAGGGAAAATTTTCCCAGAAACAAGTAACGTCCAACCGGGAAAGAGTCAAGTGTTGCCTGATGCACGGGACACAGCAATGTATTGTCCCCCGCATCAGCCAACCTCGAAATCATGGTTGAGCAGTTTCAATGTACCGATGCAGTCAAGTGTTGTGACTACAACAGTCACTAGCGTAAATGCTCACTCTACCTTTGGAATGGTACAATCTTACAGCGTGCTGCCAGGAAGGGGAGAGAGATGTGCCGGACCGTCGGTTACTGCCGTGGTGGGTCCTAAGTTCGAACCTCACATGGTCAACACTAATTATAAAACCTCTCTTGGTCATATGGGAGCGTACAGTTCGGTGACCACTCCGTCGGTGGCAAATCCGGTGACAACCCCAACCGCTCAGGATAACGCGTTAATTCCAATAGATTCTTTTCCTGCCCCGTATAGTATGAGCTCTAAAGTTTCCCTCCGGGATATTGATCGTTTTCCCACTTTCGATGGGAACATTGATAACGGATTACCTCGTGTTTTCCTGCGACCTAAAAGGTGAAAGTATCGGAACTAACAACTTTCGAAATTTAAAGATTTTCAATTGTACAGAAGATAAACGTAGCGAATTACTCGCGCAATACCTCAAGTAGATATAATATACTGTCTAGTCTGACTGGTAACATTTGAATGGGATGAATGAGTGTGTTAACTTAACAAGCATCAGTAGTTAGTATTCCCAATTAGCAAAATTTTGTTATTCTAACAAAATTTTGTTAATGGGCCGGGGAAAACTGTAATGTACCATTAAAGTTGAAAGTAATGGCAACTTTTTTACGCACCCTGTACCTAGTATTTTTTTATTCGATTTCGGTTTAATTACTCAATTTATTTACTCTCTTTACTTCAAATTAAATGTAATGAATCGAAAGGTTTCATTAGTAACCATATTCCCACGGAATAATATATTTATTTATATTTTCATTAAATTCCATTTTCGCATATACAAGTTGAATAGTAACAAGGTTTATCAGGCTGACGTCATACCAAAAAATAGTTCCGTTATTGGATATAAATTTTCTTAATTTCAGACCAATGTAGAATTTAGTTAGGTACCTAATCTTTCCCTCACCCCCTCTCACTAGTCCATAGTCACTTTCAGATCCGGTTATATCTAGATTTCACCAAATTTCTATTCGCTTTGTAATTTCCACGGCTAGTGGATTCCGCCCTAATTGGTGAAATTCTCCTACCCCTGTCGTTTTTGGGGCAATGTTACCATAATAATCGAAGACACATTAAGAGGAACACCACTGTTCATCCATTGTTCAATTTCCGCTTAAAAGGACGGAAATTTTCATTAAATCCAGGTAAAATTTAATGTAATTTAATAGTTAAAGACTGACAATGATTTAGGAGCTGACAAACTTCCATTTTTCGTCAAGTGAACTGTAAAATAAAGGAGAAATAGGAACCAGCTTTTCAGACGCCATATTGCTCATCATCCAAGCCGAAGCATAGACAATATAAGAGAGTGATTTTTTTCTTGATCTTTTCAAAATCAGTTAGGGATTAGGGAAATACGACCTGGTTTCGTTCATTCTATAGTGTATATTGTAAATGTTATTTTTTTTAAATCAGTAAGTGCATGTACTTAGTAGGTTTCATTACTGTAATACTAATCAGCAGAATGGCAGCTTAAGCTAACAAAAAGGGGCTTCTATTTCTCTCTCCAAATTGAACCATTTCTAGCGGGGGATGGGTTAGTTATTGTCTGTTTTAAAGCCTTTTCCCCTTTGAGGGGAAGTGTCCCTTAATAAACCTTGTTAAGGTGCCCCCAGGGCATCAATCTTTAGCAAACCTGTTGTAAAGGTCAGGTCAGTTAGACCTAGGGTTAACTCTTCTCATTTTGCCCCCTAAAGTTTAATAGAGCCAACTCTATATACCAAAAAGGAGTACTTTTCCTCAATATGCATGTAATTAAATCGTGCTTGCTTAGTTAGTATTTATGTGTAGTATTTATAGTGGTGTGTAGCTCGTAGTTCTGTGTGAGTGCGTGATTTTACCGTATGGACAGTGTATTAAATATGCGTCAATTTAGTACCATTTGTCTAACTAAAGCACACTAAACGAGAGTAAATATTAGATTTCTGATTAATAAGTACAAGTATATATTTCAGTACACGGTAAATTATGCCTCCACTACAGCGCCATCGTGTCCGTTTTCGGTAGTCAATTGTTTGTTGACAACGACATCGCATGACTTAGAAATATAGATTGTTTGATTTTGGCCATTTATTCTCAAATTACATCCCGTGGACATGGTTTTCGGTTCAGATGAGTATACATTCATATAAAATAGCATGAGATCTTACTGTACTGAAAATTACAGCTTGCTAGGTCAAGAAGCAATCGAAATATCCACTGAAATAAACAATGCCTATTTTCTTAATAGAGGTAAAGTCCATATGCTGCTACTATTTGTTTCAAAATGTAGTTTTAAATTCTCTTTTTTCCGTGGCTCTAGAAAATTTCCATTGTTGTTTTAGTTTTATCAGCAAATCAGAAATAAAATCATCGTTGACAATTTAACTTTCAGTAAATACACGTATGATTTTTTTTAACTGCGAAGTAAATACAGTTTGTGTGCTTCGAAAAAAGAGTCCGTGGTTCGATGAATGTTATCGGTTAGTAGTTTGAGCGTGATAGATTGTGATAATTATATATTTATTAGTGTGTAATATAAATATGTGTATGGCCTGCGTGTAAAATGTATGAAATAGGGTGTCTGTAAAATATTACTTCGCGCGAAAATGAGTAAATAATGAATGTAATGATATTTTAATAATATGATATAAAATATGAATGAGATGGTATGACACCAATATTTAAATGGATAGGCCTAGTGTATATTATATAGTGAGAATATGAATATGTTTACTAAAAATCTCTCGCGTTTTGACTTCTACACCAGTACATTCATCCAACCGAGTTTGCTATTTGGATAGTAAAGTGTAGTTGGGATTTGTATGTTACTTCGCAATTAAGTACCTCATACCAACAGCCCCGGATCTTAAGCCTTTCAACAGATAGGGTAGCATCATGTGGGAATTACTTCTAAAGGTTGACAGAAATGATAATTAAGAAAACTAACTGCTATATCCTGTGATCATCGAAAAGTACAGGTTCGGTCATTTGTACCTTTAACATTCATTGACTCTCCGACATTTTTTCGTTGCTTACCTTATTTATTGTGCAGTGTTCATATAGCTGACAGCTCAGTTCGGACTATCCAATTAAATCAACCGCTACTAAATTAATATTTATGTCATTAGCGTACCCGGATGTCGACCCCTAGTCCCCTTAAGTATTTTCATTTCTTTTCTTAGTTTAATTAGATGAGGGAAATTAAAGACATCCCAGACTTTGGCATGTCTGCACAGGGTAGCCATCGGTGATGTTTGGTCATTGAAATCACCGATCCAAAAATCAGTTTATTTATTTTTTTATTTTGGCAAATCACTAATTAGGGATATCTTAGCTATTATTTTACTCTAGTTTCATTACTATTCTGGACTCTCCTAGTTTCTTAGAGGTCAGGTGATTTTTTTTTTCGTTTCTGAAATTCCCAATTAAGACTCTACTCCAACCTTTCGGAGGTATCCGGGATCTGCAATGGCGTTGACCGGATATGGTGAGTGGTGGGATTTCCCTAAAGCCTTTGTCTTTCCGAAAATCCCATCGAGGACACAGACTCGTCTCGACTTTGCAGACATCTTTTTTCGGCTATTTATTTTGTAAACCGAACTCTTTTTGGCATAAAAGAGAATATTTGGTTCTAGTATGTTGTATACGTAAATTCGACCACTTATCTTTCGTAGTTGTAGTGTTCTGTCTCCTCTCTTTTACCTATCCTTCTTCTACTTCTTCTTATTTTTTTTAAATTTCCAACCTTCCCCCCAGGTTCTGAAACTCATGAAAACGTACAATATTCAAATCACTTATTTCGATCGTATGTACTAACTGAGACATCGAGGAATACAATTCGTGGAGGTGTTTCAGCACAACTCAGGACCATTTTCGCGATATTCAACCCACCATGGGAACGGGCTGACGAGAATGTACACTATGCTTTCAGATTCCCAGAAACTTACTTGTTATTCATTGATCGTACAACTTATACCCGCTGATTACTGATTTCTGGTTTTCTTTCTATTGATTGGTTATATGGTGTGTGTATTAGTAATTTGGGCCCACTAGTTTCGAATAACATTGATTTTTCTCCCTTTCTCTGTATATACATCTATATATGTACTTACATAGTTTAAAGGGTTACGTGCCTGCTCTATTTGTTGTATTTCCACCTCTTGTGTCAACTTACTAAATAATATCAACCATTCCTTTATACGCGGATCTTAGTAAATTGAGAATTATTATTAATTATCGGGGTTATACATATACATTTCAATGTTGCAACCTTATGAAAAGAAAAAGAATTTTGTTAGTCAGGGTTTTTGTTTTGCCTTTGAGCCAATAAAATGTGAATACTTATTTAATATCAAAGGGTTATGTAGAATTTAAACGTCGACGAAATACTGAGATTGATATTAGAGTGAAATTGATTATATTGAGGAATATGAATAAATAAATATATATATACGAGTATGTATGTAAAGGGCTCGGTATTTACCCCGGTTGTTTTAGGTTGCCATAGATTTTTGACACCCGACACTGACCAACTATTTGTGATATACAGTATTACCGCGTAAATTGTAATAAATGACACCTTATTGAGTTGTTATTAATGTTTGTGACTATTAAAGTTGAATATCATGTTAAATACTGCATGTAAATAGAACAAGCAGCAGGTCGTAAGAAAAGTAAAAATTACCCTAATCCTTATCCAAATTTATTTTGCGAGATCATAGTGAACTCAGTAAACTACGAAACAGTGCGCCCCACCAACGAATCCTTCTATCAGTAATCTATGAAACAAATCCTCCCCTACGACTGGAAGCATAATTATTTATCTTTCGTCCGTTCAGTGACTACAATCTCTTGATTCCACGATCTATACTGGAAATAAAAATTTAGTGATCTTAAGTTGAACTAATTTTGGTTAATAATTTAGTAATGTGAATACAGGACCTAGATAGGTCCAAAGACATAGCTCCATTTAGATATAGTATAATGGAAATAAGTTCTCAATGTCTGTGACTGAATCCGATAACATTTCTTTTTAATCTGAAGAGATTTTGAAATTTTATATCAAGTGCGTCAAGTGACGAAATGAGAAATTATATATATATATATATATATATATATATATATATATATATATATATATATATATATATATATATATATATATATATATATATATATATATAATACGAAGGAACTAAATTTTTTGTCTGTCGTTAAGACAAATGACTAAATACTCTTATGGACACCAATCATAGTGAGTAAAGAGAGTTGAAAAAGGAGTTATTATCGACGTGAGAACAAAGAGTCATAAAATTGTCGAAATTTCTCCTCTTGGGACAGAGACTCAATAAAATGCTACTAAAGTGCTTTTTTTTTTTAAGAATGATTAACCAATTATATTTTTTTCTTTCTTTTTTTCACAATGATATGTATTCATTGCACTGAATCTGAAATATGTTGACCTTTGAGTTTTCTTTTTTTCCTTTATTTTTTGTCTTTCGTCTTTTGTCGAATTTTTTTTAATGTAATCCAACTTTTAATATTTCTAGAAAGAGAAATGAGTTATTTGATATTGTTGAAAGTAGCAGATTTCTGTGCATGCTTATGAAACGTTTTTTTTTCATGTATCAATTTTTTCCTGTTATGTCAAACTAAGTTTTCTTTTATTGAAATGTAATAAATGTCGAAAGAAATGAAGTTAGGTTAGTTTAATTCAACTAAATACAACCTGAAGCATACATTGTCCTGTATGAATGTGTGTGTGAGTGAAATGTAGGTTTAGTATTAAGTGCACCAATTATTTTGACATATATGTGTGACTTACTATAATTAATGGTAGTTGGCAATTAAAGTCATTGAATGTCAATACTAACTTAATTTAAGTTGGCTTTATGAAGGAAGCAAAAAGGACCGAAGTAACCTGAACGAACGATCATCATGGGATAACTTGGAGAGTCAGAATCTTCGACAAACGTGTGTTGCTCTGATTTTTTTTTCTGTGGTCGATTCTAACATGCCATCAACTTCGTCGTTTATTTTTCAATTATTGGATATTAGTCTAGAACTTCTGGAAATATTGAATAAACGGTTAAATTAAATTTTCTCATCTATCTCAGAGCTAGATTGGGATAATTCGGTAGTTGGGGTTAAATGGATATAGGTCTGGGATGTATGGGTTAACATGTGTCTACCTTTGATAACCTTAATACCAAATATTCACCCAATAGCCATTGGAAATGATCCCAATTCGATAATTATTCACTTTCCTTTACCATATTTCTCAAAATATCCAGTAACAGTTTCTTCTTTATTAAGTTCTTACTTTACCTCTTTTCTCTTCTATCTTCCTTTTCCTTTCTTCATCTTCTTCTTCTTCTATTTTTTAATAAAACTGAAAAGGGGGTCGTGACTGGGAATTCCATATATAATAAACACTTACATGTATTTATTTATTTTATTTTATTTTCTTCAGAAGTCCGATAAAGAGTTTTCTCATTTCGATCGAACCTAGTATGTTCGAAATTAAGAAATGAATAATATACTCCAATATAATTAGACATAAGCTGATAGCTTCATGAATATCCCCACCAGGGGTGAAGGGTTCCGACTCACGACTTATTCTATGCATTACATATGTTACAAAGCTTTCTTTCTTTCTTTTTTTTTTCCTTTTCCCCTTTATCAGTCTTATGGTGGATGATCAAAACAAGTAACGCACTGACGAACTATGCCCTCATAAAATGTATGCAGAAAGTAATGAGACTCGCCGCTGCGTGGTGCTACATTCGCTTGAAGCAAGCTCCACGGAGGGATTGTGGTGATTGATCCATCCTATTAACGCACTGAAACACTATGCTCACACACACTATGTGTCAAGAAAGTAATGAGACTCGCCGCTGCGTGGCGCTCCATTCGCTTGAAACAAGGTACCCGGAGGGATTCTGGTGGATGATCAAAACAAATAATGCACTGACGAACTATGCCCTCATAAAATGTATGCAAAAAATAATGAGACTCGCCGCTGCGTGGCGCTCCATTCGCTTGAAGCAACCTTCCCAGAGGTTTTGTGGTGGATGATCCATCCAATTAACGCACTGAAGCACTATGCTCACACACAGTATGTGTCAAGAAAGTAATGAGACTCACCGCTGCGTGGCGCTCCATTCCAGGAAGCAAGCTACCCGGGGGGTTCTGGTGGATGATCAAAACAATTAACGCACTGACGAACTATGCCCTCATAAAATGAATGCAGAAAGTAATGAGACTCGCCGCTGCGTGGCGCTCCATTCGCTAGAAACAAGATACCCGGAGGGATTGTGTTGGATGATCCAACCAATTAACGCACTGAAGCACTATGCTCACACACAGTATGTGACAAGAAAGTAATGAGACTCGCCGCTGCATGGCGCTCCATTCGCTTGAAACAAGGTACCCGGAGGGATTCTGGTGGATGATCAAAACAAATAACGCACTGACGAACTATGCCCTCATAAAATGTATGCAAAAAGTAATGAGACTCGCCGCTGCGTGGCGCTCCATTCGCTTGAAGCAAGCTCCCCGAGGGGATTGTGGTGGATAATCCAACCAATTAACGCACTGACGAACTATGTTCAAACACAGTATGTGTCAAGAAAGTAATGAGACTCGCCGCTGCGTGGCGCTCCATTCGCTTGAAGCAAGCTAACCGGAGGGATTCTGGTGGATGATCAAAACAATTAACGCACTGGAGCACAATGCTCACACACAGTATGTGTCAAGAAAGTAATGAGACTTGCCGCTGCGTGGCGTTCCATTCGCTAGAAGCATACTACCCGGAGGGATTGTGGTGGATGATCAAAGGAATTATTATTATTATTATTATTATTACATTCGCTCAGTCGAGTTACTCTTATTCGGTTACCTAGAGCATTCGAAAACCGACGAGTTATCATCATTGCGAATGATTTCTATGTTAGTTTTTTTTCTTTATTTCTATAAGTGAAAAAGAAAAAAAATAGGAAAATTTGGGAGGGAAAAAAAAAGCGACCAAAAAGGGAAAAATTTACAGAAACGGAACAAAACAAAACTAAAAGAAAACTATGAAATTTAACAAAACAGTTTGAATCTAGATTGCTTGTTTATTGTGTATTTCTGTATGTGTTCGGTATCTGTGTTCTCTGCGTATTTATGTTTTTATGTTTTTACCTTTTGGCTTCTTCTTTTTTTAACCTTAGTCTTCTTCTTGTTTCTTGCAGGTTTTCCCCGTGTGTTTAGGTTTTTTCACCCATATGTTTTATATATATATATATATATATATATATATATATATATATATATATATATATATATATATATATATATATACGTATATATATATGTATATATATATATATATATATATATATATATATATACATATATACATATTTTTAAATATATTTCTTTGGTATTCACCTATTTCTTTCACTGCACTAATGGTTTTCACCTGTGTTTCCACACTAACACTTGTGCACCAAAACTAATATTCTTACTACATTACACTATATGTTTTTCCATTTATTGTTTACTTTCACTCTTCCACATACTAAATTTTTTTCTTTTCGTTCAACTCGATTACTGTATTCATTATTTATTTATCTGTTTTAACCGCTCATTTTGCGTTCCTTGGTATCTTGGCTGGTTCTTATAGACTGGGTCCGGGGTCCACTCGGAGCACTTAGTGTGGACCCCGGTCCGTTGTATCCCAGTGCCATCCTCACCAACCTCCCCCGGCGCCCGAACGGTAAATGCGGTGTTTTCCTTTATATCCTTTCTTATCATTACCCTATTCCCTCCCGTGAACCCACCACCACTCTCCACTTCACGCACTCTTCTTCACACACTCTTGCACCGGAATTCCTCTTCCAGTCCCTATCCAGCCGCATTCATTCATTCAATTTGTTCCCGATGGGAGACATGGATTTCCTGTGTTTCCTCTCCTGGAGTCTTTTCTCCGGTCCAGGAACAAGAATCACATTGGTTCATTTTCTTTCATTCATCACTTTAATTCTCTCTATTGTTTAAATTTCTTCTGTATATATTTCTTCTTATATCCGAGTATTCATTAGTTATTTTTTTTTCAATTTTTCACAATCTTCCTTACTAGTTAATATTTCTTGTAAAGTCTTGTTTCGAATATCACATCATCTTCCATTGTTGGGCACCACATAATGTGGTGTTCTGGTGTGCCAATTTCTCCACATTCACAGCTTGGTGTTTGTTTGGATTTAATTTTATACAAGTAATTTTCATACGGTCCTTGTCCTGTTAGGAAATTAATTATTCCGTAAGTGGGATTTAAATGTTTTATTGTAGTCTATCTTTTATGTTTGGAAATATCTGATGTACTCTGTGAGCTCCTTCATACCGTTGCCAATCTTCATTCCAAATTGCTATCATATGATCTTCAATTTCTTTTTCGGTATTTAGTTCTTTATCAAATGTATCCCTGATTTTGTCTAGATTTCCTTTTCTTAACCAATAGTTCGCTGCCCTCTGCAGAGCTACAATATTCATAGGATTTACTTCCTAATATTATACTTATTGAGCTATGTGATGTTGATGAAAAAGCTCCACTTAATCTTATTAGTATGTTTCTTTGTGGTCTATCTAATCTATTCTTATATGTTTTATTTTCTAATGTTCTCCCAATCCAAACACTTGATGCATATGTTATTGCAGCTGCTAAAATGGTTTCTTGATACAAATTTATTATTTTCAATGGTAGTTTGTATTTGTTTCTAGCTATCGTAATTAATTTGTTTACTATGCTGTTCCCTCTAGTTGTTATATATTTAAAATGTTCATCAAAATTTAGTTTTTCATCTAATTTTATTCCCAGATATCTTATCTTTTGTTCTCTTTTTATGTTTATATTATTTAGCTTTATTATTGGGTTTCGTTGTAAGTTTGTTCCAAAAATTAGGTATTTAGTTTTGCTGGTTGATAGTTTTAGTTTACTGTCTTTGCTCCACTTGTCTAATTGTTCTATTATTTTTGCAGTTTTAATTTCTAATTCTCTTCTGCTATTTCCACTTGCTGTTATTGCAATATCGTCGGCAAATGCAACAACTATGTCCACTTCCTGAATCTTCTTTAATACTTCCAAGCATGGTTGTAGCTCAATGTCCTATAAAGTTGGTTCCAGGATAGAACCTTGTGGGCAACCTTTCTCGGTCTCAATTTCTATGTCTCCTTCTTCGTTCGGTATTATGATTTTCCTGTTTAATAAGTAATTTCTTATTAAGTTTATTATGTATTTAGGCAAATTTAATTTTCTGATATTTTCTAGAAGAGAGGGAAACCAAAGATTGTCAAAAGCTCCTTCAATATCTATAAAGAGTGCTAAGACATATTTTCGTTCGTACCTTTTTTCCTTTATATTATCTACTAATCTATTTATAGCGTCTTCTGTTGATTTTCCAGTTCTAAAACCATATTGCAATTGATCGTCCTTAACGTCTCTATATTTTTGTAACCTGTTTAGTATTATTCTTTCAAAAATTTTGGAAATGTTTTGAAGCAAGCAAATGGGTCTATAAGATCCAACTTCTGAGGCGTCCTTTTCTGGTCCTTTAGATAGGATACTTAACTTTGAAACTTTCCAGGTATCTGGGAAAAGTTGCTTCTTAAGTAACCAGTTAAATAGTCTAGCTACATATGGTGTCCAAATATCTTTTGCCTTTTTGTATATTTCATTTTTTAGTCCATCTATTCCTGGTGCTTTTTTGTTTTTAAGTTTCTTCATTATCTTTTCCATCTCCTCATTTGTTACCAGATCTTCTTCAGGTACAGTATCAATGGTTTCCTCCATCATTTTGTTTCTTAACTCGATGTTACTTTCCGTATCTGTCTCTTTTATATCCCTTTTGAAGAACTTATTTGCTAATGCCGTTAATATTTCCTCTCGTTCGTAGTTAGCATTCCATCAGGTTTTTTAACTGTGCTCAATGTTAAAGGGTTGACTTTTTGTGTAATTAGTTTGTAGGGTGTTCCCCATGGGTCTACTACTTTATTCTTTTTTAGGAATAAATCCCAACTTTTCTTTTTTGCCTCTAATAGTTCTTCTTTGTATTCCCTTTTAGCAATTCTGTATTTTTCCAATCTCCTTTCCTTCAGAATGGGATGAACTGTTGATTGGTAGCTTTTTCTGGCTGATGTTGCTATTCCTTTCAACCTCTGGAGTTTGGGGTTCCAAAAGTCTTCGTATTTCTTAATTTCCTTATTTGTCGGGGGTAGCATCTTTTAGTGCTTCTATGGTTACTAACTCTATTTGCTGTATTATTTGTGTAATATTACTATCTTCTTCTATTTGTGGTAACTTTAAATTATCTTTAAACTTATTCCAGTTTGTTTCCTTTATATTATATGTCTCTGCTACTTTGGTTGTTAGGTTTGCCTGAATCTCTATGGTGATAATTTCGTGATCACTTAGCGTGTTACCGTCTCCCAGATGCCAATTTGTTACTCTGTTTGCTAACTTAGTGGTTGCACATGATACATCTATGTGTGATTTTCCTCTGTTTCCTATAAAGGTTGGTCTATTACCCACGTTTAAGATTTGCAGTCCATTTTGAATAATTAAATCTTCTACTAAGTCACCCTTGTCATCGTTTTCTTGTGCTCCCTACATTCTAGACTTTGCATTTGTGTCTGCCAACAGCAGAAAACTATTATTACTTCTTTGTCCTATTATGTCCTGTATTTTGTTTACAAAATCTTGAGTTGGTAGGCGGTATTGAAAGTACGCATTAATTATCCAAAATTTATTTTTTTTCCATATAATCTCCACAGTGATTATCCAATTATCTGCAAACTGAGTTAGCTTCAGTATTTCAATTTCCTTATTCATGATAACAGTCACAGCTTTTAGCTCTTCTTCATTCATTTTATAAGGGCACAGTTCGACAGTGCGTTAATTGTTTTGATCATCCACCAGAATCCCTCCAGGTAGATTGCTTCAAGCGAATGGAGCGCCACGCAGCGGCGAGTCTCATTAATTTCTTGACACATACTGTGTGTGAGCATAGTGCTTCAGTGCGTTAATTGGTTGGATCACCCACCACAATCCCTCCAGGGACCTTGCTTCAAGCGAATGGAGCGTCACGCAGCGGCGAGTCTCATTATTTTCTGCATACATTTTATGAGGGCATAGTTCGTCAGTGTGTTAAATTTTTTCACCATCCACTAGAATCCCTCCGAGTAGCTTGTTTCAAGCGAATGGTGCGCCACGAAGCGCCGAATCTCATTACTTTCTGGACACATACTCTGTGTGTGAGCATAATGCTTTAGTGCCTTAATTGTTTTGATCATCCACCAGAATCGCTCTCGGTAGCTTTATTCCACCGAATGGAGCGCCACGCAGCGGCGAGTCTCATTAGTTTCTTGACACATTATGTGTGTGAGCATAGTGCTTCAGTACGTTAATTGGTTGGAACATCCACCACAATCCCTCCGGAGAGCTTGATTCTAGCGAATGGAGCTCCACGCAGCGGCGAGTCTCATTATTTTCTGCTTACACTTTTTGAGGGCATAGTTCGTCAGTGTGTTAATTGTCTTGATCATCCACCACAATCCATCCGGGTAATTTGATTCTCTCGAATGGAGCGCCACGCAGCGGCGAGTCTCATTACTTTCTTGACACATACTGTGTGTGAGCATAGTGCTGATGCGTTAATTACTTGGATCATCCACCACAATCCCTCAGGGGAGCTTGCTTCAAGCGAATGGAGTGCCACGCAGCGGCGAGTCTCATTACTTTCTGAATACACTTTATGAGGGCACAATTCGTCAGTGCGTTAATGGCTTTGATCATCCACCACAATCTTCCAAAGAGCCTGCTTCTAGCGAATGGAGCGCCACGCAGCGGCGAGTCTCACTACTTTCTTGACACATACTGTGTGTGAGCATAGTTCTTCAGTTGGTTAGTTGTTTTGATCATCCACCACAATCCATCCGGGTAGCTTGCTTCTAGCGAATGCAGCGCATCGCAGCGGCGAATCTCATTACTTTCTTGACACATACAGTGTGTGAGAATAGTGCTTCAGTGTGTTAATTGGTTGGATCATCCACCACAATCCCTCCGGGTAGCTTCCGTCTAGAGAATGGAGCGCCGCGCATGGGTGAGTCTCATTACTTTCTTCACATATACTGTGTGTGCATTGTGCTTCAGTGCGTTAATTGTTTTCATCATCCACCACAATCCCTCCGGGGAGCTTGCTTCAAGCGAATGGAGCGCCACGCAGCGGTGAGTCTCATTACTTTCTGCATACACTTTATTAGGGCATAGTTCGTCAGTGCGATAATTGTTTTGATGATCCACCACAATCGCTCCGGGTAGCTTGCTTCTAGCGAATAGAGCGCCACGCAGCGGCAAGTCTCTTTACTTTCTTGACACATACTGTGTGTGAGCATAGTGCTCAGTGCGTTAATGGTTTGATCATCCACCAAAATCCCTCCGGGTTGCTTGCTTCTTGCGAATGGAGCGCCACGAAACGGCGAGTCTCATTAATTTCTGCATACACTTTGTAAGGGCATAGTTTGTCAGTGCGTTAATTGTTTGATCATCCACCACAATCCCTCCGGGTAGCTTGCTTCTAGCGAATGGAGCGCTACGCAGCGGCGAGTCTCATTACTTTCTGGACACATACTCTGTGTGTGAGCATAGTGCTTCAGTGCATTAATTGGGTTGATGATCCACCACAATCCTTCCGGGTAGCTCGCTTCTAGCGAACGGAGCGCCACTCAGCGGCGAGTCTCATTATTTTCTTTAAACATGCACTGTGTTAATATATTGCTTCAGTGCATTAATTGGTTGGATTATCCACCAGAATCCCTCCGGGTAGCTTGCATCTAGCGAATGGAGCGCCACGCAGCGGCGAGTCTCATTACTTTCTTGAGACATACTCTGTGTGTGAGCATAGTGCTTCAGTGCGTTAGTTGTTTGGATCATCCACCAGAATCCCTCCGGGTAGCTTGCTTCTAGCAAATGGAGCGCCACGCAGCGGCGAGTCTCATTGCTTCTGTACCCATACTCTGTGTGTGAGCATAGTGCTTTAGTGCGTTAATTGTTTTGATCATCCACCACAATCCCTCCGGGTAGCTTGCTTCTAGCGAATGGAGCGCCACGCAACGGCGAGTCTCAGTACCTTCTACATACACTTTATAAGGGCATAGTTCGTCAATGCGTTAATGCTTTGCATCATCCAACACAATCCCTCCGGTTAGCTTGCTTCTAGCGAATGGAGCGCCACGCAGCGGCGAGTATCATTACTTTCTGTATACACTTTATGAGGGCATAGTGCTTCTGTTCGTTAATTGTTTGGATCATCCACCACAATTAATCCGGGTAGCTAGCTTCTAGCGAATGGAGCGCCACGAAGCGGCGAGTCTCATTAGTTTCTTGACACATACTGTGTGTGAGCATAGTGCTTATGCGTTAATTCGTTGGATCATCCACCACAATCCCTCTGGGGAGCTAGCTTCAAGCGAATGGAGCGCCACGCAGCGGCGAGTCTCATTAGTTTCTGCATACGCTTTATGATGGCATAGTTCGTCAGTGCGTTAATGGTTTTGATCATCCACCACAATCCCTCCGCGTAGCTTGCTTCTAGCGAATGGAGAGCCACGCAGCGGCGAGTCTCATTACTTTCTTGACACATACTGTGTGTGGGCATAGTGCTCAGTGCGTTAATTGTTTTGATCATTCACCACAATCTCTCCGGGTAGCTTGCTTCAATCGAATGGAGCGCCACGCAGCGGCGAGTCACATTACTTTCTTGACACATACTGTGTGTGAGCATAGTGCTTCAGTGCTTTAATTGTTTTGATCATCCAATACAATCCTTCAAGGTAGCTTGCTTCTAGCGAATGGAGCGCCACGCACCAGCGAGTCTCATTAATTTCTTGACACATACTGTGTGTGAGCATAGTGCTTCAGTGCGTTAAATGTTATGTTCATTTCCACAATTGCTCCGGGTAGCTCCCTTCTAGCGAATGGAGCGCCACGCAGCGGCGAGACTCATTACTTTCTTGACACATACTCTGTGTGAGCATAGTGCTTCAGTGCGTTAATTGGTTGGATGATCCACCACAATCCTTCCTGGTAGCTTGCTTCTAGCGAACGGAGCGCCACTCAGCGGCGAATCTCATTACTTCTGTACCCATACTCTGTGTGTGAGCATAGTGCTTTAGTGCGTTACTTGTTTTGATCATCTACCACAATCCCCCTGGGTAGCTTGCTTCTAGCGAATGGAGCGCCACGCAACGGCGAGTCTCATTACTTTCTGCATACACTTTATAAGGGCATAGTTTGTCAGTGCGTTAATGGTTTTGATCATCCACCACAATCCCTCCGCTTAGCTTGCTTCTAGCGAATGGAGAGCCACGCAGCGGCGAGTCTCATTACTTTCTTGACACATACTGTGTGTGAGCATATTGCTTATGCGTTAATTGGTTGAATCATCCACCACAATCCCACTGGGGAGCTAGCTTCAAGCGAATGGAGCGCCACGCAGCGGCGAGTCTCATTAGTTTCTGCATACACTTTATGATGGCATAGTTCGTCAGTGCGTTAATGGTTTTGATCATCCACCACAATCCCTCCGCGTAGCTTGCTTCTAGCGAATGGAGAGCCACGCAGCGGCGAGTCTCATTACTTCCTTGACACATACTGTGTGTGAGCATAGTGCTTCAGTGCGTTAAATGTTTTGTTCATTTCCACAATTGCTCCGGGTAGCTCGCTTCTAGCGAATGGAGCGCCACGCAGCGGCGAGTGTCATTACTTTCTTGACACATAATGTGTGTGAGCATAGTGCTTCAGTGCGTTAATTGGTTGGATGATCCACCACAATCCTTCCGGGTAGCTTGCTTCTAGCGAACGGAGCGCCACTCAGCGGCGAGTCTCATTACTTTCTTGAAACATGCAGTGTGTGAATATATTGCTTCAGTGCGTTAATTGGTTGGATCATCCACCACAATCCCTCCGAGTAGCTTGCTTCTAGCAAATGGAGCGCTACGCAGCGGCGAGTCTCATTACTTTCTGGACACATACTCTGTGTGTGAGCATAGTGCTTCAGTGCGTTAGTTGTTTGGATGATCCACCACAATCCTTCCGGGTAGCTTGCTTCTAGCGAACGGAGCGCCACTCAGCGGCGAGTCTCATTACTTCTTTGACACATACTGTGTGTGAGCATAGTTCGTCAGTGCGTTAATTGTTTTGATCATCCACCACAATCCCTCCGGGTAGCTTGCTTCTAGGGAATGGAGCGCCACGAAGCGGCGAGTCTCATTACTTTCTGCATACACTTTATAACGGCATAGTTTGTCAGTGCGTTAATTGTTTGATCATCCACCACAATCCCTCCGAATAGCTTGCTTCTAGCGAATGGAGCGCTATGCAGCGGCGTGTCTCATTACTTTCTGGACACACTCTGTGTGTGAGCATAGTGCTTCAGTGCGTTAGTTGTTTGGATCATCCACCAGAATCTCTCCGGGTAGCTTGCTTCTAGCAAATGGAGCGCCACGCAGCGGCGAGTCTCATTACTTCTGTACCCATACTCTGTGTGTGAGCATAGTGCTTTAGTGCGTTACTTGTTTTGATCATCCACCACAATCCCTCCGGGTAGCTTGCTTCTAGCGAATGGAGCGCCACGCAACGGCGAGTCTCATTACTTTCTACATACAATTTATAAGGGCATAGCTCGTCAATGCGTTAATGCTTTGGATCATCCACCATAATCCCTCCGGTTAGCTTGCTTCTAGCGAATGGAGCGCCACGCAGCGGCAAGTATCATTACTTTCTGTATACACTTTATGAGGGCATAGTGCTTCTGTTCGTTAATTGTTTGAATCATCCACCACAATCAATCCGGGTAGCTAGCTTCTAGCGAATGGAGCGCCACGCAGCGGCGAGTCTCATTACTTTCTGCATACTCTTTATAAGGGCATAGTTTGTCAGTGCGTTAATTGTTTGATCATCCACCACAATCCCTCCGGGTAGCTTGCTTCTAGCGAATGGAGCGCTACGCAGCAGTGAGTCTCATTACTTTCTGGACACATACTCTGTGTGTGAGCATAGTGCTTCAGTGCGTTAGTTGTTTGGATCATCCACCAGAATCCCTCCGGGTAGCTTGCTTCTAGCAAATGGAGCGCCACGCAGCGGCGAGTCTCATTGCTTCTGTACCCATACTCTGTGTGTAAGCATAGTGCTTTAGTGCGTTAATTGTTTTGATCATCCACCACAATCCCTCCGGGTAGCTTGCTTCTAGCGAATGGAGCGCCACGCAACGGCGAGTCTCATTACTTTCTCCATACACTTTATAAGGGCATAGTTCGTCAATGCGTTAATGCTTTGCATCATCCACCACAATCCCTCCGGTTAGCTTGCTTCTAGCGAATGGAGCGCCACGCACCGGCGAGTATCATTACTTTCTGTATACACTTTATGAGGGCATAGTGCTTCTGTTCGTTAATTGTTTGGATCATCCACCACAATCAATCCGGGTAGCTAGCTTCTAGCGAATGGAGCGCCACGCAGCGGCGAGTCTCATTACTTTCTTGACACATACTGTTTGTGAGCATATTGCTTCACTGCGTTAATTGGTTGGGTCATCCACCACAATCCTTTCGGGAAGCTTGCTTCAAGCGAATGGAGCGCCACGCAGCGGCGAGTCTCATTAGTTTCTTGACACATACTGTGTGTGAGCATAGTGCTTATGCGTTAATTGGTTGGATCATCCACCACAATCCCTCTGGGGAGCTAGCTTCAAGCGAATGGAGCGCCACGCAGCGGCGAGTCTCATTAGTTTCTGCATACGCTTTATGATGGCATAGTTCGTCAGTGCGTTAATGGTTTTGATCATCCACCACAATCCCTCCGCGTAGCTTGCTTCTAGCGAATGGAGAGCCACGCAGCGGCGAGTCTCATTACTTTCTTGACACATACTGTGTGTGGGCATAGTGCTCAGTGCGTTAATTGTTTTGATCATTCACCACAATCTCTCCGGGTAGCTTGCTTCAATCGAATGGAGCGCCACGCAGCGGCGAGTCACATTACTTTCTTGACGCATACTGTGTGTGAGCATAGTGCTTCAGTGCTTTAATTGTTTTGATCATCCAATACAATCCTTCAAGGTAGCTTGCTTCTAGCGAATGGAGCGCCACGCACCAGCGAGTCTCATTAATTTCTTGACACATACTGTGTGTGAGCATAGTGCTTCAGTGCGTTAAATGTTATGTTCATTTCCACAATTGCTCCGGGTAGATCCCTTCTAGCGAATGGAGCGCCACGCAGCGGCGAGTCTCATTACTTTCTTGACACATACTCTGTGTGAGCATAGTGCTTCAGTGCGTTAATTGGTTGGATGATCCACCACAATCCTTCCGGGTAGCTTGCTTCTAGCGAACGGAGCGCCACTCAGCGGCGAGTCTCATTACTTTCTTGAAACATGCAGTGTGTGAATATATTGCTTCAGTGCGTTAATTGGTTGGATCATCCACCACAATCCCTCCGAGTAGCTTGCTTCTAGCGAACGGAGCGCCACTCAGCGGCGAGTCTCATTACTTCTGTACCCATACTCTGTGTGTGAGCATAGTGCTTTAGTGCGTTACTTGTTTTGATCATCTACCACAATCCCCCTGGGTAGCTTGCTTCTAGCGAATGGAGCGCCACGCAACGGCGAGTCTCATTACTTTCTGCATACACTTTATAAGGGCATAGTTTGTCAGTGCGTTAATTGTTTGATCATCCACCACAATCCCTCCGGATAGCTTGCTTCTAGCGAATGGAGCGCTACGCAGCGGCGAGTCTCATTACTTTCTGGACACATACTCTGTGTGAGCATAGTGCTTCAGTGCGTTAGTTGTTTGGATCATCCACCAGAATCCCTCCGGGTAGCTTGCTTCTAGCAAATGGAGCGCCACGCAGCGGCGAGTCTCATTACCTCTGTACCCATACTCTGTGTGTGAGCATAGTGCTTTAGTGCGTTACTTGTTTTGATCATCTACCAGAATCCCCCTGGGTAGCTTGCTTCTAGCGAATGGAGCGCCAAGCAACGGCGAGTCTCATTACTTTCTACATACATTTTATAAGGGCATAGCTCGTCAATGCGTTAATGCTTTGGATCATCCACCATAATCCCTCCGGTTAGCTTGCTTCTAGCGAATGGAGCGCCACGCAGCGGCAAGTATCATTACTTTCTGTATACACTTTATGAGGGCATAGTGCTTCTGTTCGTTAATTGTTTGGATCATCCACCACAATCATTCCGGGTAGCTTGCTTCTAGCGAATGGAGAGCCACGCAGCGGCGAGTCTCATTACTTTCTTGACACATACTGTGTGTGAGCATAGTGCTTATGCGTTAATTGGTTGGATCATCCACCACAATCCCTCTGGTTAGCTTGTTAGAGCGAATGGAGCGCCACGCAGCGGCGAGTCTCATAACTTTCTGCATACACTTTATGAGGGCATAGTTCGTCAGTTCGTTAATGGTTTTGATCATCCACCACAATCCCTCCGCTTAGCTTGCTTCTAGCGAATGGAGAGCCACGCAGCGGCGAGTCTCATTACTTTCTTGACACATACTGTGTGTGAGCATAGTGCTTATGCGTTAATTGGTTGAATCATCCACCACAATCCCTCTGGGGAGCTAGCTTCAAGCGAATGGAGCGCCACGCAGCGGCGAGTCTCATTAGTTTCTGCATACACTTTATGATGGCATAGTTCGTCAGTGCGTTAATGGTTTTGATCATCCACCACAATCCCTCCGCGTAGCTTGCTTCTAGCGAATGGAGAGCCACGCAGCGGCGAGTCCCATTACTTCCTTGACACATACTGTGTGTGAGCATAGTACTTCAGTGCGTTAAATGTTTTGTTCATTTCCACAATTGCTCCGGGTAGCTCGCTTCTAGCGAATGGAGCGCCACGCAGCGGCGAGTGTCATTACTTTCTTGACACATAATGTGTGTGAGCATAGTGCTTCAGTGCGTTAATTGGTTGGATGATCCACCACAATCCTTCCGGGTAGCTTGCTTCTAGCGAACGGAGCGCCACTCAGCGGCGAGTCTCATTACTTTCTTGAAACATGCAGTGTGTGAATATATTGCTTCAGTGCGTTAATTGGTTGGATCATCCACCACAATCCCTCCGAGTAGCTTGCTTCTAGCAAATGGAGCGCTACGCAGCGGCGAGTCTCATTACTTTCTGGACACATACTCTGTGTGTGAGCATAGTGCTTAAGTGCGTTAGTTGTTTGGATGATCCACCACAATCCTTCCGGTAAGCTTGCTTCTAGCGAACGGAGCGCCACTCAGCGGCGAGTCTCATTACTTCTTTGACACATACTGTGTGTGAGCATAGTTCGTTAGTGCGTTAATTGTTTTGATCATCCACCACAATCCCTCCGGGTAGCTTGCTTCTAGGGAATGGAGCGCCACGAAGCGGCGAGTCTCATTACTTTCTGCATACACTTTATAAGGGCATAGTTTGTCAGTGCGTTAATTGTTTGATCATCCACCACAATCCCTCCGGATAGCTTGCTTCTAGCGAATGGAGCGCTATGCAGCGGCGTGTCTCATTACTTTCTGGACACACTCTGTGTGTGAGCATAGTGCTTCAGTGCGTTAGTTGTTTGGATCATCCACCAGAACCCCTCCGGGTAGCTTGCTTCTAGCAAATGGAGCGCCACGCAGCGGCGAGTCTCATTACTTCTGTACCCATACTCTGTGTGTGAGCATAGTGCTTTAGTGCGTTACTTGTTTTGATCATCCACGACAATCCCTCCGGGTAGCTTGCTTCTAGCGAATGGAACGCCACGCAACGGCGAGTCTCATTACTTTCTACATACATTTTATAAGGGCATAGCTCGCCAATGCGTTAATGCTTTGGATCATCCACCATAATCCCTCCGGTTAGCTTGCTTCTAGCGAATGGAGCGCCACGCAGCGGCAAGTATCATTACTTTCTGTATACACTTTTTGAGGGCATAGTGCTTCTGTTCTTTAATTGTTTGAATCATCCACCACAATCAAACCGGGTAGCTAGCTTCTAGCGAATGGAGCGCCACGCAGCGGCGAGTCTCATTACTTTCTTGACACATACTATGTGTGAGCATATTGCTTCACTGCGTTAATTGATTGGATCATCCACCACAATCCTTCCGGGAAGCTTGCTTCAAGTGAATGTAGCGCCACGCAGAGGCGAGTCTCATTAGTTTCTTGACGCATACTGTGTGTGAGCATAGTGATTCAGTGCGTTAATTGGTTGGATCATCCACCACAATCCCTCCGGGGAGCTTGCTTCAAGAGAATTGAGCGCCACGCAGCGGCGAGCCTCATTACTTTCTCGACACATGCTGTGTGTGAGCATAGTGCTTCAGTGCGTTGTTTTGATCATCCACCACAATCCCTCCTGGTAGCTTGATTCTCTCGAATGGAGCGCTACGCAGCTGCGAGTCTCATTACATTTTTGACACATACTGTGTGTGAGCATAGTGCTTATGCGTTAATTGGTTGGATCATCCACCACAATCCCTCTGGTTAGCTTGTTAGAGCGAATGGAGCGCCACGAAGTGGCGAGTCTCATTACTTTCTGCATACACTTTATGAGGGCATAGTTCGTCAGTTCGTTAATGGTTTTGATCATCCACCACAATCCCTCCGCTTAGCTTGCTTCTAGCGAATGGAGAGCCAGGCTGCGGCGAGTCTCATTACTTTCTTGACACATACTGTGTGTGAGCATAGTGCTTATGCGTTAATTGGTTGTATCATCCACCACAATCCCTCTGGTTAGCTTGTTAGAGCGAATGGAACGCCACGCAGCGGCGAGTCTCATTACTTTCTGCATACACTTTATGAGGGCATAGTTCGTCAGTTCGTTAATGGTTTTGATCATCCACCACAATCCCTCCGCTTAGCTTGCTTCTAGCGAATGGAGAGCCACGCAGCGGCGAGTCTCATTACTTTCTTGACACATACTTTGTGTGAGCATAGTGCTTCAGTGCGTTGTTTTGATCATCCACCACAATCCCTCCGGGTAGCTTGCTTCTCTCGAATGGAGCGCCACGCAGCGGCGAGTCTCATTACTTTCTTACACATACTATGTGTGAGCATAGTGCTTATGCGTTAGTTGGTTGGTTCATCCACCACAATCCCTCCGCGAAGCTTGCTTCTAGCGAATGGAGAGCCACGCAGCGGCGAGTCTCATTACTTTCTTGACACATACTGTGTGTGAGCATAGTGCTTCAGTGCGTTAATTGTTTTGATCAATCACCACAATCCCTCCGGGTAGCTTGCTTCAATCGAATGGAGCGCCACGCAGCGGCGAGTCTCATTACTTTCTTGACACATACTGTGTGTTAGCATAGTGCTTCAGTGCTTTAATTGTTTTGATCATCCAATACAATCCTTCCGGGTAGCTTGCTTCTAGCGAATGGAGCGCCACGCACCAGTGAATCTCATTAATTTCTTGACACATACTGTGTGTGAGCATAGTGCTTCAGTGCGTTAAATGTTTTGTTCATTTCCACAATTGCTCCGGGTAGCTCGCTTCTAGCGAATGGAGCGCCACGCAGCGGCGAGTCTCATTACTTTCTTGACACATACTGTGTGTGAGCATAGTGCTTCAGTGCGTTAATTGGTTGGATGATCCACCACAATGCTCCCGGGTAGCTTGCCTCTAGCGAACGGAGCGCCACTCAGCGGCGAGTCTCATTACGTTCTTGAAACATGCAGTGTGTGAATATATTGCTTCAGTGCGTTAATTGGTTGGATCATCCACCACAATCCCTCCGAGTAGCTTGCATCTAGCGAATGGAGCGCCACGCAGCGGCGAGTCTCATTACTTTCTTGACACATACTGTGTGTGAGCATAGTAGTGATGAAAATTTTCCGGAAAATTTTGGAACGGAAAATTTTCCGGGAAAATTTTCTGATTCATAAAAACATACTCCACCTATTCCTACATCGTTGTTTAGTCGAAATGTGAGGTGGAAAATTTTCTTCTATATTTTTCCGGAAAATTTTCCGTTCTTAACAAATATCAGTGATTAAGTAACAATTCGTCAGTATTAATAAAATTGATTGAATTCATATATAGAAAAATTAAAAAGTGAAAGATCGTTTAAAGAATTTGAAAATTTTCATGGCTCAGACAATTTTCAGTACGATGTAGGAACTAGTGGAACAATTTTTCATAAATTGAAAAATTGTCTGTCCTGAACAGTAATGAAAATTTTCCGGAAAATTTTGCGATTCATAATAATATACTCCACTTATTCCAACATCGTTGTTTAGTCGAGATGTGAGGTGGAAAATTTTCTTCTATATTTTTACTGAAAATTTCCCGTTCTTAATAAATATCAGTGATTAAGTAACATTTTGTCAGTATTCATAAAATTGATTGAATTCATATATAGAAACGTTAAAAAGTGAAAGATCGTTTAAAGAATCTGAAAATGTTCATGGCTCAGACAATTTTCAGTACTATGTAGGAACTAGTGAAACAATTTTTCATGAATCGAAAAATTGTCTGTCCTACAGTGATTAAAATATTCCGATTCATAAAAACATACTCCACTTATTCCTACATCGTTGTTTAGTTGAGATATGAGGTGGATAATTTTCTTCTATATTTTTCCGGAAAATTTTCCGTTAACAAATATCAGTGATTAAGTAACAATTCGTCAGTATTCATAAAATTGATTGAATTTATATATAGAAACGTTAAAAAGTGAAAGATTGTTTAAAGAATCTGAAATTTTCATGGCTTAGACAATTTTCAGTACGATGTAGGAACAAGTGGAACAATTTTTCATGAATCGAATGAATAAGTGGAGTATGTTTTTATGAACCGGAAAATATTCATGACTTTTAATAAATTGAAATTTTAAATAATAGAATGGGATATTTGTACTCTACGAACTCAATGTATGTTCTCTGCACTTTGCATACACACACACACACACACACATATATATATATATATATATATATATATATATACTGAGAGAGAGAAAGAGAGGGAGAGAGTAGTTGAATTGAGTTGATTTTGAGTTTAACGTCTCTTTCAGCAGCGAGACTATATAAAACGGTACCAACTGATTAACGTGGAATCCGAACTACATGAGCTCCCGCTGGGAATCGAAGCCAGGTTTTCCATGCCAAAGCAACGAAGGAGCTGGCAGAGCAAGAGAGACACAGAAACAGTGTAAAATTTTATTTCCCAACTTGAAATAGAAGATTTTCCGGTTCCCGAAAGCTAATTGGAAAATTATAATTTGTTGCTGACTAACTTTCCTCTACTGAAATTCAACTTTGTAGCTCTATGTGCAGTTAAATATAGTGGAAAATTTTCCACCTAACATCACTATACATAATATCCAAAATTGTATGGCCTATGAAAAGTGTTTTCCACTTGTTTCTACATCGCGATGAAAATTCTCCGATCTATGAAAATTCCTTTCACTTGTTTCTACAGAGCAATAAAACTTTCTGATTCACAAAAAAGTTGTTTTACTTTTGCTTCAAAATGATGAAAATTTTCCGACTCATAAAAAGTTCTTCAATTTTTCCATATAAGGCCGAAAATGTATCGATTCATGAACAATTGTTCCTTCATAGTACTGAAAATTGTCTGAGTCATGAAAATTTTCAGATTCTTTAAACGATCTTTCACTTTTTTTTAACATTTCTATACATGTATTCAATCAATTTCATGATTGCTGAGGAATTGTTACTTAATCACTGATATTTGTTAAGAACGGAAAATTTTCCGGACAAATATAGAAGAAAATTTTCCACCTCCAATCTCGACTAAACAACGATGCAGGAATAAGTGGAGTGTGTTATTATGAATCGGAAAATTTTCATCACTGTAGGGCAGACAATTTTTCGATTCACGAAAAATTGTTCCACTAGTTCCTACATCGTATTGAAAATTGTCTGAGCCATGAAAATTTTCAGATTCTTTAAACAATCTTTCACTTTTTAACGTTTCTATATATGAATTCAATCAATTTTATGAATACTGGCGAATTGTTACTTAATCACTGATATTTGTTAAGAACGGAAAATTTTCCGGAAAAATATAGAAGAAAATTTTCCACCTCACATCACGACTAAACAACGATGTAGGAGTAAGTGGAGTATGTTTTTATGAATCGGAAACTTTTCCGGAAAATTTTTTCATCACTGTAACAGGACAGACAATTTTTCGATTTATGAAAAATTGTTCCACTAGTTCCTACATCGTACTGAAAATTGTCTGAGCCATGAAAATTTTCAGATTCTTTAAACGATCTTTCATTTTTTAACGTTTCTATATATGAATTCAATCAATTTTATGAATACTGACGAATATTTACTTAATCACTGATATTTGTTAAGAACGGAAAATTTTCCGGAAAAATATAGAAGAAAATTTTCCACCTCACATCACGACTAAACAACGATGTAGGTGTTAGTGGAGTATGTTTTTATGAATCGGAAACTTTTCCGGAAAATTTTCATCACTGTAACAGGACAGACAATTTTTCGATTTATGAAAAATTGTTCCACTAGTTCCTACATCGTTCTGAAAATTTTCTGAGCCATGAAAATTTTCAGATTCTTTAAACGATCTTTCACTTTTTAACATTTCTATACACGAATTAAATCAATTTCATGATTGCTGAGGAATTATTAATTGATTTTTGTATTTTTTTTAGAACGGAAAATTTTCCGGAAAAATATAGGGGAAAATTTTCCGGAAAATTGTCCGAAATGGAAAATTTTCCGCGGAAAATTTTCCACCTCACATCACTAGAGCATAGTGATTCAGTGCGTTAATTGTTTTGATCATCCACCACAATCCCTCCGCGTAGCTTGCTTCTAGCGAATGGAGCGCCACGAAGCGGCGAGTATCATTACTTTCTGCATACATTTTATAAGGGCATAGTCTGTCAGTGCGTTAATTGTTTGATCATCCACCACAATCCCTCCGCATAGCTTGCTTCTAGCGAATGGAGCGCTACGCAGCGGCGAGTCTCATTACTTTCTACATACACTTTATGAGGGCATAGTGCTTCTGTTCGTTAATTGTTTGGATCATCCACCACAATCAATCCGGGTAGCTAGCTTCTAGCGAATGGAGCGGCACGCAGCGGCGACTCTCATTACTTTCTACATACACTTTATAAGGGCATAGTTCGTCAATGCGTTAATGCTTTGGATCATCCACCACAATCCCTCCGGTTAGCTTGCTTCTAGCGAATGGAGCGCCACGCAGCGGCGAGTATCATTACTTTCTGTATACACTTTATGAGGGCATAGTGCTTCTGTTCGTTAATTGTTTGGATCATCCACCACAATCAATCCGGGTAGCTAGCTTCTAGCGAATGGAGCGGCACGCAGCCGCGACTCTCATTACTTTCTTGACACATACTGTGTGTGAGCATATTGCTTCACTGCGTTAATTGGTTGGATCATCCACCACAATCCTTCCGGGAAGCTTGCTTGAAGTGAATGGAGCGCCACGCAGAGGCGAGTCTCATTAGTTTCTTGACGCATACTGTGTGTGGGCATAGTGATTCAGTGCGTTAATTGGTTGGACCATCCACCACAATCCCTCCGGGGAGCTTGCTTCAAGGGAATGGAGCGCCACGCAGCGGCGAGTCTCATTACTTTCTCGACACATACTGTGTGTGAGCATAGTGCTTCAGTGCGTTGTTTTGATCATCCACCACAATCCCTCCGGGTAGCTTGATTCTCTCGAATGGAGCGCCACGCACCTGCGAGTCTCATTACTTTCTTGACACATACTGTGTGTGAGCATAGTGTTTATGCGTTAATGGGTTGGATCATCCACCACAATCCCTCTGGAGAGCTTGTTAGAGCGAATGGAGCGCCACGCAGCGGCGAGTCTCATTACTTTCTGCATACACTTTATGAGGGCATAGTTCGTCAGTGCGTTAATGGTTTTGATCATCCACCACAATCCCTCCGCGTAGCTTGCTTCTAGCGAATGGAGAGCCACGCAGCGGCGAGTCTCATTACTTTCTTGACACATACTTTGTGTGAGCATAGTGCTTCAGTGCGTTAATTGTTTTGATCATTCACCACAATCCCTCCGGGTAGCTTGCTTCTAGCGAATGGAGCGCTACGCAGCGGCGAGTCTCATTACTTTCTGCATACATTTTATGAGGGCATAGTTCGTCAGTGCGTTAATTGTTTTGATCATCCACCACAATCCCTCCGGGTAGCTTGCTTCAAGGGAAAGGAGCGCCACGCAGCGGCGAGTCTCATTACTTTCTCGACACATACTGTGTGTGAGCATAGTGCTTCAGTGCCTTGTTTTGATCATCCACCACAATCCCTCCGGGTAGCTTGATTGTCTCGAATGGAGCGCCACGCAGCTGCGAGTCTCATTACTTTCTTGACACATACTGTGTGTGAGCATAGTGCTTATGCGTTAATTCGTTGGATCATCCACCACAATCCCTCTGGGGAGCTTGCTTAGAGCGAATGGAGCGCCACGCAGCGGCGAGTATCATTACTTTCTCCATACACTTTATAAGGGCATAGTTCGTCAGTTCGTTAATGGTTTTGATCATCCACCACAATCCCTCCGCGTACCTTGCTTCTAGCGAATGGAGAGCCACGCAGCGGCGAGTCTCATTACTTTCTTGACACATACTTTGTGTGAGCATAGTGCTTCAGTGCGTTAATTGTTTTGATCATTCACCACAATCCCTCCGGGTAGCTTGCTTCTAGCGAATGGAGCGCCACGCAGCAGCGAGTCTCATTAATTTCTTTACACATACTGTGTGTGAGCATAGAGCTTCAGTGCGTTAATTGGTTGGATGATCCACCACAATCCTTCCGGGTAGCTTGCTTCTAGCCAACGGAGCGCCACTCAGCGGCGAGTCTCATTACTTTCTTGAAACATGCAGTGTGTGAGCATAGTGCTTCAGTGCGTTGTTTTGATCATCCACCACAGTCTCTCCGGGTAGCTTGCTTCTCTCGAATGAGCGCCACGCAGCGGCGAGTCTCATTAATTTCTTGACACATACTGTGTGTGAGCATAGTGCTTATGCGTTAATTGGTTGGATCATCCACCACAATCCATCTGGGGAGCTAGCTTCAAGCGAATGGAGCGCCACGCAGCGGCGAGTCTCATTAGTTTCTGCATACACTTTATGAGGGCATAGTTCGTCAGTGCGTTAATGGTATTGATCATCCACCACAATCCCTCCGCGTAGCTTGCTTCTAGCGAATGGAGAACCACTCAGCGGCGAGTCTCATTACTTTCTTGACACATACTGTGTGTGAGCATAATGCTTCAGTGCGTTAATTATTTTGATCATTCACCACAATCCCTCCGGGTAGCTTGCTTCTAGCGAATGGAGCGCCACGCAGCGGCGAGTCTCATTAATTTCTTGACACATACTGTGTGTGAGCATAGTGCTTCAGTGCGTTAATTGGTTGGATCATCCACCACAATCCCTCTGAGGTGTAACGTGTAACCAACCCCGAGTGACCTGTGCTATGTTGCTCTGGAAGAATATATCGAAAAAAGAGGTTGTAGGGAAAGCAGGCTATTATCCGCCGACCCACAAGCTCGTGAAGATCAAGTGACCATTTACGTGTAGTGAAATCTAGAGAAAAAAACATTGTTTTTAATATATTAACAAGAACAATAACCATTTCTAAAAGTTACAGTGCAATATTGAAGACATTTTCTGTCGATAAGTTGTCAGGAAATTCCTTCCTCTAGAAAGTAAAAACTGCAATCTTGCTGAAAAGAAGAGCAAAGACTTTTATCGTTCGACAAACGCAGAATCATCTTTCTTCAAGAAAACATTTTTTTTTTCTTTTTAGTTTGTGTGTGAATTGTAAATGGAAGAAAATACTACGTGTGCAGTTTATAGTACTACATAGTATCTTGTGAATGAGTGAGTAAAAACACGTGCTTTTGTATACATGCAAAGGCACGGGGTGTAATCAGTGGTTCCTGAGAAACAAAAGTGAGTGTTTGTGTGAGTTGAAGTTTTAGTTTTGGTGCAGCGTGGTTCAATAGTGAGTAATACCTTTAAACATATAACCCCTTTTGCTGTTGTCGGGGGAAATTGGCGGGAAAACTAGTATATATACAGGAGATGCGGCTACTACGTTCTTAGGGGCATGCGGGTTGCATAATAGTAAGGCGTTATTTTCTACACTAACCAAACTAAATATGATCATAGGGAAACAAAGATACAAGCCAAAATCCCAATGGATAGGAGGCCAAACTTTTCGGGCAGTTCTTATTAGGATATGCTAGATAAGTACGAACAGAAACAAAGACAAACAACCAACACTAACGCACAAGTGAACAGAAACAGATCAAACACAACTCGAAGAGAGAATCCAGAAGATAAAGGAAAGACATTGAATGAAAAACGAAAGGTAAATTCACCAGCTGAGAAGGAAAAGATTGGGAAAGGGAAAAAAGAAGTTTCACCAACCAAACTCAATGTCAGCATGAGTTTAAATGAGCAAGAGGGAAATAGCTCTGGAGATGAGGTCGAAGGAGAAAAGGATCAAGAAGAAGATAACGATGTTGAAATTAGTAAGGACTACGAAACGGCCATGGATTTTGTTGACCAAGCAGTCAGAAAAAGCAAAGCCAGTTCAACAATAGCTAAAACATTAAGAAGCATTTAGCCAAATGGTTAATGAAACAATCAAAAACAGAAGGTGTCAACCAATACCTAAGGACCGAAATAAATAAGCTCAGAGAGGAGAATGAAAAATTAAAGATCGAAATCACCAAATTACAAAACGACAAGGGAAAAACCACAGAAGAGAGGCCACTGTATTCCGCAATCCTTGCAGGATCAAAGGAACAAGTACAAATCAGTAAAAGAACTCAGGAAATTGAACAAGCACGAACGAAACAAAAGCCAACCATCTTTCTAAAAGCGAATGGGAATGAGGAAATAAAGGAGGTAAAGAGAAAATTGTTTCAAGCTGTCAATCCAGCTAAAGAGAAAATCAAAATTTCATCGGTTAAAACAATGAAAAATGCAATCATTGTAGAAACAGCCACTGAAAAAGACATGAGAAGCTTAGTAAATAACAAGAAACTAAACGAAACCGTTGTGGTAGAAAAACCGAAGAAGAAGAAACTGTTATTGATTATATACAACATTCCAGCTGATTTCAAAGATGAAGAGATCGTCGAAACTTTAGTGGAGCAAAACTTTGAAGAGCAAGAAATGACAGAAGCAATCAAAGAAATTAAACCTAGACTTAGAACCGGACCAAAAAACCAAAATAAATGTCATCTAGTTATTGAAGCAACTTCCCAAATCAGAAGAAAACTTTTGAAAGGACGAGTATATCTAATGTTCGAAGCTCTTGGAATGAAAGTCTTTATTACTGTCTCAAAATGCAATATTTGTCTTGATTATGGTCACATCAGTAAACACTGCAAAGAAGAGAAAGTGTGTTTTTTCTGTGGACAGGGGGGGCACGATAAGTCGGGATGTGTGAATAAAGATAAAGCCAAGGTTTGTATCCCATGCACCAAGAGATAGAAAAAGTGCAATGCTAAAACCGAACAAGAGTGTGCAACATATAAAATGCTATACGAGCGCACAATCGCAGACAAACTCAAAAGCATTTTATGACAAATTTCTTAAATGAAGAAAAGTTAACAATCATTCAAATCAACGCTATGGGAGCAAAGACGGCTATGGATGAAATTAAAGAACTAGCAAATAAAGTAGAAGCAGACATAATAGTTGTACAAGAGCCTTACACAAGAAATGACAAGTTGATTAACATGGGAGACTGTGAAACAATTATTGCGAAAAACCACACAGAAGAGATCCAGATTCCTCAAAACGTAGGTTAGAAACCAAAAGCTGCAATCATTAACAGAAATAAAAACATCAAAACATTAAATATAACACAATTTGGAAATAATTGGACGGTATGTGTGGAATTGAGAACGCATCTAGGGAACATTAAATTAATCAACTGTTATTGTCAATTTTGCATGGACATACAACCTTTTTTGGATAATATAGAAAGATTTTGTCAAATGTATAAAGAAGAGAACATCTTAATATGCATGGATTCAAATGCCAAATCAACACTATGGCACGGCAATAAAACGGACAATAGAGGGGAAAGGGTTGAAGAATTGGTCATGAATAATAACCTAATAATAATAAATGAGGAAGGGAATCCACCAACATTTAAGAACAGTCAGGGGGAATCAAACATTGATCAGACAATAGCTTCTACAAGATTGAGTAATAAAATAAAAAATTGGAAAGTACTCGATTCAGCAACAATAAGCGATCATAATATAATAATATTTGATATCGTAAAACCAACCAAACAAGAAGAAACAAATTATTTTCAATCTTCAGACGAAACATTAATATATAAACCAGAGAAGATAAATTGGACAAAGTTCTGGCAAACGATAAATCTACCACAGATAGAAGAAGAGAGTAACTTAGATGAATTAGCCCAGAAAATAGAAGATACAATAAAATTAGCAATTAAAAGCTCAACAAAAACAAAAAAGACAACTAAAGGATTACACACGAAAACAAATACCTTTTGGACCAATGAATTACAAGACCTGAAAAGAAAAACACGTAAAGCTAGGAAACTTTATCAACATACATCAGAAAATAATCTAAGACAAAACAGATTAAACAAATATAGAGACTTAAAACAAAAATATGAAAACAAAATAATAGAATCAAAGAAAAATAGCTGGAAAACATACATTGAAACTAATTTAAATCTAGATCCCTGGGGTGAACCCTACAAAATTATAAGTAATAAAGTTAAAATACCTACCACCCTCTCAACTCTAAAAAGAACAAATGGTACATATACAAATAATTGGGAAGAAACAATAGACTATCTAATAAAATCTCTATTACCACAGGATATACCTGAAGAAGATAATAACTCAGAAAGTTTCATAAGAAGAGAAATGCAATTACCACCTTTAGAAGACAGAATAGAAAACCAAGAAATAATAAATCACATAAAACGACTTAAAAGCAAAAAAGCTCCTGGACCGGATGGAATAAAATCGGAAATTTTTAAACATAATGCTGACACATGGGCACCATACCTAGCAAAACTCTTCAACTTGTGTTTTAAAAACGGACGAATTCCAAAAAGGTGGAAACAAGCAAATTTAATTCAAAAAGCCAGATGACAAGAAAAATGACGATCCAAAATCTTATCGACCTATCTGCTTATTAAATGTAATAAGTAAACTTTTCGAACGAACCATTGTGGAAAGAATAAACAAAAACAGAATTTTAAATAATGACAAATTGCAATATGGTTTCAGGAAAGGAAAAGGCACCGAAACAGCTGTAAAAAGACTAATTGACCTCATAGAAGAAGATAAACTGGAAAAGTACCAAGTTGTTATTTATGCCGACATTAGTGGTGCTTTTGACAATCTATGGTGGCCCGCACTATTTAAAGAACTCAAAAAACTAAAAATTAGTAAAGCTCTTTACAACATCATGCTGGATTACTGTACTGACGGAACGATTACATTAAAATGTCCAGGAAAAGATATAACAACAATAAGCACCAAAGGATGCCCACAGGGTTCAATATGCGGATCTACAATGTGGGACATTACTTTCCAACCATGTTTAAGAAAACTAAACAATCTAAAAGAAACATTAGGTGTAGTTGGATATGCGGACGATTTAGCAATTGTGATGACAGCATCCTCAAGAAGACAAATAGAGCAAAAAGGAAATATAATATTAGAAAATCTAGAAAGATGGTGTATAGAAAATAAATTAACTCTATCGGTTAATAAAACGAAAATTACAGTATTTGGCCAAACTCTACAGAGAGAACCCATAATCAAAATTAGGAACACTAAAATAGGAATTGTGAATGAATTCAAATATTTAGGTGTATGGCTAGACAAACGGCTAAACTACGAAAAACATATAACTCAAACAACAAAGAAGATGAAAAAAATAGCCAACAAACTATTAACAGTCGCTATAAAAGATTTTAAAATTGACAGAAAAATTTTTAAATTGTATAACAAAGCTATTCTAATGGCTATTGCACAATATTGTGCCGGAATCTGGGGTCATGGACTGTTTCTAAACAAAAACTTAAGGCAAAAATTAATAAGAGTGCAGCGATTAATGCTAATTAGAACCCATGGCATCATAAAAACTATCTCTGCAGAAACAATACAACTTTTGGCCAATGAAGAACCCATACACCTTCAGATATTAAGAAGATGTATTAAGACGTGGCTAAAGAATAATGAGAGAACGAAGATATTGGAAATTACGGAAGAATTGCCAAGCACCGAAGACGATATTAACAAACTGATTAAACGGAAGTGGGAAGATGAATGGAGGGATTCGATAAAGGGACAAAGAACAAGAACCATTATCCCAAACTTAAAAATAAGAGAAGAAATGGGAACAATAAGCAGTGAATTAATAGAATACATCTCGGGACATGGACCGTATAAATCTCATCTGAGAAGACTTAATATAATTAACGACGATAAATGTACGTGTAATGAAGTACAAACACCAGAACATGTCTTCTGGAATTGCAATAATTATATAACAAATAACAAAATAAGAGAAATAAGAGACCAATTAAAAAGGGATAATATACAAACTTTAATAAGCGATAAAATTAAATTAGGAAAATTACAATTTGTTGCAAGACATGTATCAAGAAACTTGTGGAAGGAAAGAAACGATGAAAGAAGAAGAAATTAACAAGACCCACACCCTATATTGTAAATATAAAGAAATAAAGAATTAGAAGAAAGTAAAGTAATCAAACAGAAAAAAAAAACTAAGTTCTGATGACAATTCCAGAACTTAAACCTTCACGTTCCTTATTTGTGTTAGTGTATAGTGCCTTGTTTAGTGTTTTGCTAGTGTGGCAGGATTTTAAAATATAACAAGTGTTTTAGAAGAAGAAAGAAAATAAGAAGACTTTACAAAGCTGGTGAGAGAAATTCAGACAGACCAAAACAGTTCTGATGTTGATTTCCAGAACTAACAACTAACGAAAAATTGGAAATCTGGAAGTCCGATTTCCTTTCAAAGAATTTTCTTTTTAGTGGGAAAAGCAGGTATGAATAACATCAAGAAATAAATTCATACAGGGGAGATAACTACTTAAAAAAAAAAAAAAGATCCTGGTAATACTTGTTTAAATTATTTACTAATTATTTCTTTTCTCTTTTCAGCTTACCTTTACATTTTATGCAAGGTGTTTCCTGCTCATGTATATGTATGTATGTATGTGTGTGTGTGTGTATGTGTCTTTGTGTATTTTTCAATTTTTTTTTTAAAAAAAGGGAAATAAAACAATAAGAAAAAAGAAAGAAAAAAATAAAGAATAGGGCATGATTTAAATTTTGTTTTAGGTATCATGCCAATAAAAGGTAAGCCTCGCCTCACCCTAACTGAGGCCAATCATAAAAAGAGGAGAGAAAACATACGAAAAAAATAATTAAAAAGTAGTAGAGAGAGAATTACGAGTAAGAGGCAGTAGCGTCTGCCATTTAATAAGACCATATGAAATGGCAAAGGCAGGGAAAAGTGGAGGCTTTAAAAAAAAAAAAAACATATTTAAAATGAAAGGAAAAAAGTAATGAAAAGTGCTCAAAATCAAGGAAAAGCAGGGTTTACTTTTTAAAATTTTCTCACCTTTCGCGGCTGGTCTGTCGACCTCACTCATATATACGGGGGTGCCGTCGTATACTCTCGCGCCAAGCGCTGATTTTCCACGACATGGCACTAATCCTACTGAAGATTTCGTAAACTAAACTATTGATGTGTATGCAGTGAAGAAACCAAGGCTAAATATGCTTGATTTAGAATCAGAAGTGTGAGAAAGAATGATAACTTTTTGTTAAGATATTCCTATGTATGTTTGTTTTAGGACAAAAAATATTTGAGTTAATTTAAATCTTTTTAAAAAACTTCTACATTAGTAACAAACAGTAATTACTGAATATAGGAAATAATAACAAAAATAGCTACTGTAAATAGCAGTTAAAGTTTAGTGTAAAATATTTTTGCCAGTCTTTATTTAATGTTTTAGATGAAATCAAACGATTGTTTTGTTTTTTTTTTTCTAAATTATAATCTCACATTTAATATTTATCAGCAATTAGTCTCAATATTAGGTAAGATGTGTATGTGAATGGAATTGTTAAATGTGCTGCTTTCTTGCAAAAATACAGAAAAACAATCCTCCCCCTCGAGGAGTTGACATCCCCCCCCCCCCGGGTGAAAATGTCTGAATTCAACACTGCTTGTCAGCATTCATATACAGGTATCAGGTCATTTGCGGTACAACCAGAAAACCAGTTTTTGTGGGACATTTGCGGTACTGTTAAAAACTTTCCCTTAGACAGTGGGGTATTTGCGGTGCACACCGTGGAACGTGCGCCAAAGTCGTCCATTTCAGCCCCGTTAATCTAAATTAGAATGAATACATTAATAAAGGGGATGGGTGTACAGATGGGACAGCCTAATATATGCGATTCATTCTGATTGGCTGATTTTAGTAGGTTATGGATATATAAGAGGAGATCACGCTGGCCGCCTAATGGAAATTATCACAGTAATCGAAACCTCTAAACAGAAACAACGCACTTTTCATCAGGGTTTTCAGTACAGACAGTATCAAAATTTCAAGAACGGGAACATGACTTGGAGGAAACAATTATTGTCCCTTTCATCTTACCAGAAAGAGATAGTAAGACATATCAGAGTTTTTAAGTATGGGGAAGGCTAATATTAATGATTGGAATCCGAAATTAAACAAATTACATTTCGAGCAAACCGCAATAACATCTCTAAGAACACTGTTCCAGGAAACGCACATTAGTGGGTGTAAATTCCATTTTAATTAGTGCTTGTGGAGGAAGGTTCAGGAACTAACTAACTAACTAACTCTATGGCCTATGGAACCCGGAGGTTCAATGCCGTGTTCACAAAAGCTCTCCACTGACTTCTATCCTTAGCCAATTGGATCCAGTTTCTACTTTGTATTCCTATCTCTGCGAGATCCATCTTAATATTGTCTTCCCATCTGCGTCTAGGTCTTCCTAATGGTCGTTTTCCGATTGGTCTTCCAGTCAAGGCTTTGAAAGCGTTTCTACTTTCTTCCATTCTAGCTACATGACCCGCCCACCTAAGCCTCCTAGACTTGACGACCCTAACAATGTTGAGTAAACCGTATAAATTATGTAGTTCCTCGTTATGAAGTTTCCGCCATTCCCCATTCCCGTGCCTCTTGGGCCCGAATATTCGTCTCAGGATCTTGTTCTCAAATACTTTCAAACTATATTCTTCCCTCAGAGTAATTGACCATGTTTCACAACCATACAGAACAACAGCCATGATTATCGTTTTATATATTTTAAGCTTCAAATTCCTCTACAGAATTCGCAACAAGAGTTTCTGAACTGAAAAATAAGAAAAACTCCCTGCTTTTAGTCGACATTTAATTTTTTCTTGAATATGATTGTCGTCTGTTAATATTGATCCTAGGTATTTGAAAGTATCCACTTTACCAAAAGTATTATTTAATATTTTAAAGCATTCATAATTTGCCGTATTACGATCCAGACTCACTTCCATGTATTTAGTTTTCTCTGCATTTACTTCTAAACCCATGTCCCTGCAAGCGTTTAATAAGATCTCTGTATTTCTTTCTATTGTTCTCCTATCATCCTCTATTAAATTTACATCAGCATATGTCATAACCTGAATACCGTTCAACTCTAGGCCCTGTTTTCTATCTTTGATTAATAATAATAATAATAATAATAATAATAATAATAATAATAATAATAATAATAATAATAATAATAATAATAATAATAATAATAAACACTAGACAAATACTCTTTCAAAGCAAGAGGTGGAACAACCTTGACCCAAGCCCCTCGTTACTAAAATTAATGGCAGAGGAGAATAGAAAGTGGCGTTTCTTTGTACTGCCTTCAATTTAGAGTACTTCCATTTAGAGTACATTTCCTCTTTTTTCTGCCTTATAGTTCTCCAAAAAATGCAATTTTAAATTTGTTCTAGAATAAGATATTCTCAGCCCTCCTCCTATCTCACTACATGTAGTTTCAGAAATAATGGAAGCTGGTGTTTGTTTTTGCCGCGTATGCTCCGATTTGCTCCGAAGTTGTTTGTGTGTTCCTTTAATGTTCCAAAGAAAATGCAATTTTATGTTACTCTATATGCAAAGCAACTGGCAACTATTGATCTTGTGTTTGTTTTGATTTTGTAGACGGCCGCGGTGGTTCAAGTGGTAGAGCGTTAAACTCTGGTTTTTGTAGGCGGCCGCGGTGGTTCAGTGATAGAGCGTTAAACTCTGGTGCACTAAATCGAAACGAAGGCAGTACAAAGAAACGCCTCCTTCTATTCTTCTCTGCGATTAATTGTAGTAACACGGGGCTTGGGTCAATATTGTTTCACCTCCCACTTTAAAATGGCATTTTTCAGGGAACAGTAGGGAAGAAAGTGAAACAATTCCAGAGCACTTCGGGATAAATCACACAACGAATTATTTCTTACTACAATTTTTAGGAGGTTGAGGACTGGGATCACATTTCCAGACCAACCGCTTCAAAATTCCACTTTCTTAACAATAATCGGAGTAGACGAGTACTCAGAACAATCGTGGAGCAAATATGAACAAACGAGATTTAGCCAACATTCACTTCCCTCTGCGATTATATAAGTTGGGAGGGTGGCTGAGATCACGTGTTTAAGTTCTGTTTACTCGAGAACGCTAGGGGAAACAACCCATTCAACTGCGAAGCAAATCGAAGTTAACAAAGTGAAAAATAATGCCACCATCCGCTCCCCTATGTTATGTTTATTTGAGTGGGATGCTGGGACAATTTTGTTCTAGTCTCCACTTTAAAGTTCCATTTCTTCGGGACTGGTAAGGGAGTAAACGTAGCTACCGCGAAGCAAACCAACTACAAACGAATGCCGCCATCTGTTCCTCTTTGAAATTATTTTCAATTCGAGGTGCTGGGACTAGGCTTTCCTGGACCACCGGTTTAATGTTCCATTTTCTCGGGAACGGCAGGGGAGCAAATTGAAAAAATGAAATGAAATCTTTAAGCTTTACGTCCCACGGTTATGCCGGTTAGGCTAAAGGAGACGGTGATTATGAGAGATGAGTGAAATGGTGGAATGAAGAAAGTGGGAGGAAACGGGAGAACCCCGAGAAAACCCACGAGCACGGTGTTTGTCCACCACAAAGTTCACTTGGCGGAGGCTGGGATCGAACCCGGGACCCCAAGCACCAGAGGGGGAGCAAATTGAGAAACTGCGGAGCAAATGGAAGCAAATGAAGTAGAAGCGAATGCCACCATCCGTTCCTCTCTACCATTGGGTGGGGGGCTAGGACCATATTGTTTTGGCTCCCCCACTTTAAAATTAAATTTTCTCGCGAACGGAAGGGGGGCAACGGGACAAATTGCGGACCAAATGAGAGCAAACGAAGTACAAACGAATGCGACCATCTGTTCCTCTATGTGACTGTTTTTAATTCGAGGGTCTGGAACCACCTTTTTCTGGCCCCTCAGTTTAAATTTATATTTTCTCGGAAACGGCAGGGAAGCAAACGTAGAAACTACGGAGCAAATGGGAACAAACAAAGTACAAACGAATATCACCATCCGTTTCTCTCTGTTATTGGGTAGGGGGCTGGGAGCATGTTGTTCTGGCCCCCCACGTTAAATTTCTGTTTTCTCGGGAACGATAGGGGAACAAACGAAGAAACTGTGGAGCAAATGGTAGCAAACGAAGTACAAGCGAATGCAACCATCCGTTCCCCTCAGCGATTATTTTTAGTTGGCTGGGGGTGCTGAGACGATGTTGTTCTGGCCCTCCACTTTAATGTTCCATTTTCTCGGGAACGGTAAGGGAGCAAACGGAGGTGATGTTGGGGGGGCAGGACTACGCACGCCACTTTTCCAGCTATATACACGCTTAGAGACTGAGATCATAAGATTTTAGTAAGATAAAGTACTCACTTCCAATTTCAATTCAATCTTTGTCGCTTGGAGGACGATACGATCAGTCACTGGTAGAGCGCTCACCTCTAGTGTGAGGCGTCCCTGCTTTGATCCCGCCAACGCAATTTTGTGGTGGACAACGCTGTAGCCGTAGTTTTCTCGGGGCATTTCCATTTCCAAGAACATTCACATTCCGACAATTCTATCATAATCATCCACTTCCGTTACAGTCATCATGTTTTCTTCTCCCTTATCGTTACTGGAAAGTAAAAATTATCCCGAAAGCCACGAAAAGTGTTGTTGAATTAAAGCATTACTGAGAAATCGAACTATTCTATCATGCATATGGCAGTGATGGAATGGGACATGGGCCACTTGGGTCTCGACTTTTGTCTGAGTCATCCGGGTCTGGGTCTCGCTTCTCAGGCTCGGTCTTATTCGGTGACTGAACGAACCCGGAGACCCAGTCATACCCGGAAACTCAGATACGGCTGGTGACTGAGAAGCAACCGAAATAGCTCTGCAGAATTACTGCAAAATTTTATCACTGCTAGAACTCGAACATTCATTTGTTCCATTCTTGATGTGACATTTCTTAATCAAGATAGCATGTTTTGAAAATTTCAAATATATTTTTATGTTTATTCGTCTTCAAACACGCGGTTTTTCATTATGGCTTATACAGAAAAGAGTTAACAAAAACTGATTAACTTCAGCGGTATTTTTTAATATTCAAAACAAGGAGCTATACAGGTCGATTAACATTAACGATCTCTCATAAGAGAAACATGTGACTTATCTATTCTTTGCGATTTTGAATGTTGGTACACTTATAAACGTTGTCGTTATCTTTCAGTGCAATACTTGACACACAGAAGCAAACAAGCGAACAATAAAAATATATTTAGTGAAAAGGCGATGAGAGAGGAGAGAATCAGGTTTGTTAGAACTGCATTAGTAGCCTCACACACACTTCTCATGTATATGACGACATTCCGTATCTGGGTTCTTTCGAATCATTGGGTCACTCCGGATGATTGGTCGTGGTTTCTCAATCATGGGTCTTCCTGGGTCTGATTGCAGTGTGTCTTCCGAGTCATGTTACACGAAATTCGTGACCTATTCCATCAGTGGTAGACTATCTATATGGCAACATCAAACATGTTATAAGAAAAACGAAAAACAGAAATATGGAAAGATATTGAAATATGAAAAAAAAATCGAAAACATTGAATATTGAAAATATCAAATACCGAAAACATCGATTCGTAAATATTTCGGTATTGATGTTTAGATATTCGAAAATATCTTATGGATGGATCAATATATCGAAATATCGCACAGCTAGTTAGGATGCAGATGAGCATCTTACTACACGTCTCATATAGACTCGTTCTCGCATTCTCCAAACAAACGATGATCAAATACACTGTCTAGTATCAAACTCGTAATTTGGCTTGGTCTTCAAAGTAGAATTTCTACCACAGAATTATTTTAGTTTCTGAACCCGCGATAACCCAATTTGTGTGTTGTCAATAATTAACTTTGTTATTAAATATGGAAAACAAGTGACGTTCTCTACCTGATCTTTGCTTTTTCATCATATACAACTCAAGCTTGCATTATGATAAACCAAATACCGTATTGGCCGTAATATAAGCCGAACATTTTATCACCATTTCAATTGTGAAAAATTAGGATGCGTTGTATATTCCCGACCTTACTAGAATTATGGCACTTCTTCACATCGTATGCTGTTACAAATATGTTGATTCCTCATTTTGAAATAACGATAATACAACAACAGCATTGTAGAAACTGGCCAGATTATATATACACCGTAATGTTATCTAACGATAACATTGTCGAAACTAACTTTCGGTAGTTAACAGAAGTAGTTTGGCAACGGTTGATGACTGACAAAAATCAGTAGGCAGTACAAATTTTACAACACATTAAAATATGTTAAAGCACTCAAAACAATTAGAAATACGTCAGATGCACGTGTGTAAAATTATCCCCCTTCTAAATTTCGATTCAAAGCCAAAATCAATCGTTTGTATTCTATTTGTAACTGATTGTTTTGAAGAAATAATAGTTTATTTCAAAAAACAGAAACGAAATATTTGAAAAATAAAGTTCACGCTTCATACTACCCTCAATTTTCAAAATTTGATTCAAATCTAGGGACGCGCACAAGATGAGACGAGTAGAAATTTAAGTCTGTCTCTACTCGTATCGAGAAAATGGTGTCTCGACTCGGCAGATTCAAAATTTAAAGCCATCGTTTGTTTCAAAAATATAAAAAAATAAATGTAGACAGAATACATATGCATATTGGGGATATCACTACTTTTAAATTTTGGGATTTGGGAATTTCACTAGTTTTAAATTTTTATTTATTTATTTATTTATTTTTTACCTTATATGATGAAACATTTAGCGAAATGACTTACCGTTGTCTGATAATGATATTATTGTATTCTTGTAAGCAATTAGTTTTCCATGCCTCCCTCTGAACTCGTTTGTTCTAATTATAGGATATATATATATGTAAAGATAGGCTTGGGCTTTGAATCGAAAGTTGAAAATAAGTGAATATCGTTTTACAGTGTGGAACTAAGACTTCCAAACTATGTGAATTCAACACTCAAACATGAAGTACTTTTTGCAATAGAGTAATAAGATCAAAGATAGAAGCTGTTACTCGGACGCTGAATTCATATCAAAAAGCCATTAGTCGCTGTCATTTATTGTTTCTGTTCTATGGCGATAAAGGTTGAAACTAAAAATCATTTATTTAAACCACTTTCGGATTGAATAGAGGCCTAGGGAAGGAGATCAAACCTATTTTTGGGACACTGAATCAATTGCCAAAAACCACATCTTGATAGCATCTTGAGACGCTCAATCGTTTACAAAAAAAAAAAAAAAAAAAAAAAAAAAACTTTTGGGTATCTGTTAACGTTTTCGTTTTCGACACAAGTTATGGTCGTAAACAATGAAACCGGAAGTAATATTAAATTTGAATTCTTAGGACGCTGAATCGATTGCAGAAAACCGCATGTTGATAGCATGCCCTATTTTTGCTCTGCAGAAATTAATTCTGAAACCGAAAGAAATACTAAATTTTAACCACTTTGGGTTTCGGTAGATTGTTGTGGTTTGTCATGATACGTTGTCTTGAGACGCTTAGTCGTTCACACACACACCAAAAAAAAAAAAAAAAAAACTTTTGCCTATCTCTTACCGTTTTTGTTTATGGTGATAAACGTTGAAACCAAAACCAGAAAAAGCTAATTTGAACCACTTCCAGTACCAAAAGAGAGTACGAAGCAAGTGGAACTTACTCTTGAAACGATAAATCGTTTTCAAAAAAACGCTTTTCGATTCTGTTACCGTTTTCGTTCTATGGAGATAAACGTTGAAACGGAAAGTGTCTAATTTGAACCACTTCCGCTTTGAATAGAGTTAACGGAGGAGATGGAAACTATCCTTGGTATGCTAAATCGATTGCAAAAAATCGCATCTCGATATCTCTTGACGTTTTTGCTCTGATACTTGTCAACAAACGGACATCGCCCCTTATGCAAAGTCTAAAAGAGGGATCAGTGTGAAGTTGGCTACCAACTTCATTTTGTAAATATATATTGAATTTTTTTCCGAACCAAACCATATATTTTTTTTCAAAACTGTCAATAACAAAGGATTGATTTTGCCTTTGAATCGAAATTTGAAATGGGAGAGGCTCCATACACATATCAAAATACCGATATATTGTTGTTGATGCATTTATTTTTATACAGTTGTGCGACAGCTTTATTTTATCATTCTGTGCATACATATATTCTCCCTGGTAGCCAAAACTACGAGTAAAATTTAAAACTACTCCATTTTACACAACTAGGACAATCGTATGATGTATATCGATGCTTCACTCTTCAGTTGATATGATCTACAGAACTTTTTTTTTTTTTTTTTTTTTTTTTGTTGAATGGTTATAGTAGGGGGCCTGAATCTACGGCCTACGTGGAATCCAAACCATATGAGCTCCCACCGGGAATCAAATTCGGGTCTCCTGCGCCGAAGACGCTTACGCTAAGCATATAGGCAATAGGTTATAGACTATTTTGTGTTTACATAGCTTAGGCATATAGTATCTAAATTACTACTTTGAAAAAAAAATGGATACACTGTAACAGCTCTTTTCTCCATAAATACAACACTGACACTCACCGCTATTGCTTCATTGCATGTATTTACGTTACATGCTTTCGTAACAAAAAATCGAATTTACACCTTTCATCTTTTTCTGCATCTTATAATGTATAGGAAGAAAGTTCATATATAAAAATATATTCTCTATCATGTAAGAGTACAGATTTTATATACAACAATAAACTTGGAAAGAAATCTCACTATATTTGTTTTCTTCATCTGAAAAAAATAAAAAGTACGGGTCTCGTTCCCCTTTCTTGTATTTCCTGGACGTGAGATTATGGTGGGTAATGGAATACAATGTAAGGTTCGATCTTTCATGATGATCTATGCACTAACCAATTACGCAGCACTCAAGCCCCATTTGTGGTTCGGAATTAATAGTTGGTTCCGTCCTTTATAATTTCTAAGTTGCATTGTTGCATAAAAACGAAAAGCACAAAACTTCAAACTCAAACCGATCTTTAAAATTAAATCAGGACATGCTGCACTTAATACTGGAATAAGTTATCACTTACGAAATATGAACAAAATCATAATAGACGTTTTCGGAAAACTACGTCAGATGAAAACCCACCCTAAAGTGTATACTACTCCTTTTCATGAGAAATAACTTACGTAATACTGTGGGGAATCTAATGAAATATTTATTTACGAAGTGATTTGATATAATTTATACATTGGTATTTTGCTATTTTTGCAAATATGATACCACTCTACAATTGACTAACAATTTAGCCACTTCTTTCGTTAATTCCAAGTAGTTGATAATAACTATTGTATCTTCGTAAATACAACACCACTCTCTCTCTCTCGCTCGCTAACCCTGCCGTTAAAGCTATTTTCTTTCTTTCTCTCTCTTTCTTATATTGTCGTCATCGCTAAATAGCGTTATGACTCCACACCGACAGTACATTAAGTATTAAAGGAGTAACGCATTTCAAAACTCCTATACTGAATAAATCATTCAAATTTTTGTACTTTACCCGTTAATATATTGTACAGATCAATGGCATACGATATTAACTTGGGTGCTTGAACTCCTCTTTATAACGTTGTGTGTACGCCACTGGAGGTTCTTTTGTTCAATTTGAGTTGCCATTTACGACATCTTTGATTAAATCTATGCTCCGCAAATGTGTATTTAATTGTAATTCTAGTATCACGTGAACAAAGACAAACAATATACTGCTAATATCGAAAACAAAGTGCTCTCTCTGTGGTGGACAAACAACGTGCTCGTGGCTTTTCTCGGGGTTCTCCCGTTTCCTCCCACTTCCTTCATTCCACCATTTCACTCATATCTCATCATCACCGTCTCCTTTAGCCTAACCGGCATAAGCGTGGGACGTAAAACTCAAAGATTTCATTTCATTTCATTTCAAAGTGCTCTCAGCAATCGGCATTTTCGCTATTCAGCGTTCTTCACAAGAAATAGCAAGATTAGCTTTAAACTTCTCTTTTCGCACAAGCTGCAGATTACTAGACAGTGATCAGTGGTAGCGGGTTACTTAGAGGGATGAAAGTATCGAAAAAGAAAATTCCTACGAAGGTCGTAGACAAACGACATCCCACACCCTCTACCCCATCCTTCGCAAGGAAAAAAAATAAAGAAGGGGAAGTAAACTTCTAACTCAAAGGTCTTGTCCTATCTTCCAAGTTGGGTTCGACAACACTGCCATCAATTTTTGTAAGTTTCGTAAAAAATACAAACTATGCCCCCTACGAACGTAAAATTGTATTTCTTTCTGACGACACTATTTCATGTCTTTAGACTAACCTTAAAAAACATAACGTGAGTCACTCCTTTATAATTTATGGACCCTTTCGAACATGTTGAGAGAGGGCTCATCATAAAAGATTTTGACGGGGGTCCCCCTTGTATTTTCTCGCTCCAGGGTCCCCAATGGTCTTACTCCGGCCCTGCATATTTTCTATACGAAAAACAACGGTGCTGCAAAATGTAAATTATGATTTAGTTTCAAGTTATGGCATCATTTGAGATTTATATTTAGCTGAATACTTCAGTATTAGCAAAATTATAAAGCAAAGTGGGCAATCAGAAACCTTTCAAGGGTTGAATTACGAAAAATGTAAAAGATTGTTTTCGCAACATCGTGGGCTGATAACGCTGGTTTGGGATTAGTTGACTGTATTGCTGGTATTTTACGTGTTATCGTCCTCCGTTCCGTTACTCTTGTATGCGAGGAGTGTGTGACATGTGCCTTTTTGTACATATACCGCTACTTACGATACAAGGTGGAAGGTCTACTAAAGAAAATCACCGTCCAGGGCCCAGCGGGAAATTTCCCGGCTTCCCGCCTGGTCAGTACGACCCTGAAGACGTATCTGATTAGCATAATTGTGATATTAAATTTACAAACAATGTCCAATGACACCTTATTGAAATTCCTATTCTGTTTGGTACTTTTCGTTTTTGAAAAGCTGTAGGCAAATTTGGGAGAGTCCACTACATGACTAAGTATAAATTGGTTGTATGCTTTAATAAAATTATAAATTTCATGATATCCGCGTTTATGTACTTCAGGGCGCAGCAACCAAGACTTCGGAAAGAGCCTGTTTCAACACTTTCAGCACCCTCACATTGTACCAGTCCCCTGCTTGCTGTCGCCCCTCTTGACCGACATACTTCCGACAGGGTCGCGATGCAAATTCTATCCTTAAATTATTATTATTATTATTATTATTATTATTATTATTATTATTATTATTATTATTATTATTATTATTATTATTATTATTATTATTATTATTAAATGACAATTCATTTCTAGTGGTGTCGTTAAATTTGAAACATTTTTCATTTTAATTTATGAACACACTTGCTTCTCTTTTTGTAAATATAAACTTTTCTTCTTGTGATTTATCACACACTATGATGGTTTTCTGTGTAGCCAGACATCCAGAATGGCATGTTTATCCATGTCGTATATTCTAAAGTAAGCTATTCTTGGTTGTATGGTTTAGATCAAAAACAAACCTGTATAATTTTCCTTTTTAATGAAATTTTAGTCGATATTTCCAGTACTTGCCACAAGCACTCTTCTTCAGGGCTAAGATTTAGGAATATGCTCTATACTGTTCTTCAAATGTTTATGTTACAATAAACAGTGTGGAAAAATCTATACAAACTCTTTATATTATAACCAGCTGAACCTGCACTCTCTACACAGCGCGTCACTCACACACGAGCATGAATCTCCTTGTCATTCCTCACAACATCTGTACATGTCACTTTACAAACATAAGTGAAACACGTCTCGATAAAAATCAGCAAGGGATACCATAAAGGGGAGATTTTTCTTGATTTTTTTTTTCAATATCTCGCACCGTTTGCAAGATTTGATCCTACTTCTGGTTAGACTTTCTAATTCATGTATGATCAGTGTTTACTTTCTTCTTGCATGCAGTATGTAATAAGCAAATACATTACATATACACAGTTAATTGTAATGTCAGTGACATATGCTGTTCAGTGTGCAAAACACTCCAAACGAAAAAGATTCATCTTAGCCTGGAGAAATGGTTGTCCGTCGTTTTTCATTATCATTTGGCCATGAAACAAACGCCTGATAGATATACTACTCCCGTATACAATTGTGTTGTGTTGGAATGTATAATTCTATGATATGATGCTTTACTTTTTTAAAATCTCAACACTTCCAGTGTAACTCTAAAATATCTAATAAAGAAATAACGGCCATTTTTTAACCCTTAACGGTTCACTATCTTTTCTGTCTGTTTCCGGCACTGCTTGCAAAACAATATATCCACAGACTACCTTCCGCGTAAAATTTACCAGAGTTGTCACCAGGAAGCAATAGCTTCTCTGGATCGCGGAAAGCATGTACACAAATAACCACAAGGAACAATACCTAAAAATAATAGTCTTCAAACGCAATAGGCAAGATCAAAACATGTGTAACCAAATGGTTACGAAAACTCGTTAAGGGTTAAATATTCAATTAGAACTAGACAATCAAGACAAAATTTGGAATCGACCAGTGAAAACTGCACGTTTGTAGCCATTGTGGTTTTCGAGATCTCATTGTGAAAAGGATTGGAGACAAACATTAACTTTTCTTTGGAGACAAACACATAAACCTAGCATTTTAATATGTAGATAGTTAGTTTAATTCATTCTTTATTCATCCATTTCGTACATTATTAGTCAGAGATTAGTATATAGGACTCCAAATAATATTAAGATATTTCAAATAATTGATATTACATTAATTTTACAAATTATCACCCAAATATGCATTAATATCTAATATATTTTGTTACATAAAAAACTGAACAGTTTATTTTTGAATTTTGCTATGGTTTTGATATCCTTCAAGTAAGTCGGGAGCTCATTATACAACTTAGTGGACATGGAAAGCACATTTCTTTTCTTGCACATATAGTTTTGATATGATGTAAATATGTTCCTTTTGTCGTGTGTTATATGAATGTACATCGTCAACATGAAGAAAACTACTTTCAATCCTCTTTACATATGTCTGATTTTGTATACGTACAGGCAAGGCACAGTTAAAATTTTATTTGACTGAAAGACTCTTTTGCATGAGGCTCTTGGCAATAGATTAAAAATAGATTTTATTGTCTTTTTCTGTAGACGAAAAATAGTAACACTGAAATAGGAAGCTCCCCAGAAAATTATTCCATAACATAGATTGAAACTTATCATAGTACAACAACAGGAAGGTTTCTTTTAACACAGAATCATGTAGTCTATAATTCGCAAAACAGATACGGCTTAATGTGTTATTTAGATCAGTAATATGCACAACCCATGTAAATCTATTGATTATTATAACTCCTAAAAATTTACTGGACTTTGAATAGTCTACAAAAGTTGAACTTATCACAATGGGAGGTACTATTGGAGGTGTACATGAGTAATGAAAATTTAGTGCTTCTGTTTTCTTTGCATTTATCATCAATTGATTCTGAGATGCCCATTTTCTCAAACGATCCACAGTTTGTTTTAATTTACATTCTAGTTCATCTGTATTGTCCGCCGTTACAAGGACATTTACATCATCAGCATATAGTATAATATGTTGAAGATACATAAATTGAACAAGATCACTTATGTACAATAAAAAAATTGGCCCAAGAGTTGAGCCTTGAGGAACACCAGCAGAGATAGCAGTTTTGAATGAAAATGTGACTTGCTTATTGTTAACTGCTTTTTGTATTTTAACTATTTGTTTTCTGTTTACCAGGTACGAGGAAAACCATTCACGTACTACACCTCTAATACCAAATTTCTGGAATTTTACCAGTAGAAGATGTCATCATGTATTGCACATTGTTCATTAACATACAATTCTGTGATCTTGTGCGTTCCATGTCTTCCAACACTTCGCAAGTTGAATCCTGGTATCTACAATGTTGGCATATTTAACACTGTTACCAATTTATGTACAAATTCAACCCCCAATTTGTTATTTTGTAAATTTTTAAAATTATTGATAAAGTATTTACAATCTTCAATTTTTTTTCCTTGGTGTAATTTGTAATAATCGTATCCCAGCTCTTCTCAAGGTTTCCGTTTTCTGTGTTCAGAAATGGTTTCTCATCCTAGATCTAAAAACCGTTCCTTACTATTGCTGATGTTGCACGATGGAAAATATTTATGCACTACACACCATGTCCTTTATGTTTTTTTCCTAATGTTTAGAAAATCCAGAAACCGCTTCTTTAATTTTTCTTACTCCCTTAAATGTACCTTCAACTCTGTGTTAATATTCGTTTCAGTTAACTCAATATGAACATCTTGGAACGATAATAAAACCAAAATTTAACACTGAAAAAGGGAACCTGGACCTGAATAGGATACCATAGTTACAAATTTTTTCATCAACAAAAATTAAATAGTATATACCAGTGCATAATTTCTTTATTTATCCGAGATTTCCTAATTTTTACAAAAAGCTAATTTGTACATATACAACTTTATAAGGCCAATATTAACAGAGTTATGTGCGGATTCCACATTAAGCTGTATGTCCTCGTCTCATATAGCCTTGCTGATGAAATGGACGCTAAACTAAACTCAACTCAACAACTCCAAGTCCGACAAAATTTGAAAGATATCACCTACAAAAGTTTCCGTCAAAGTCAAGTCAGTTTAGTAGAATGCTACTGTGTATAATGGGTAGAGATGCAAGGGCTCGGAAAAAAACCGGCTTTTTTGGAAAAAAACTCGGTTTTTTCTGCTTTGCTTTTTTGCTTGGGAAATTTTGGGCTTTTTTCAAAATTCTGCTTTAAATCGATAAAGTAGACTTTGTTTCGCTTCTCTATAACACAGAAAGTCATTTAATTAGTGGTTGATGCCGATAATAATATAAAACCTCGAAAGTAAACCATGAATTTCGAAAAGATATTTTAAACAATTTTACTTCAACATTTTTACATTATGAATTCCAAAGGATTAACCAATGTAAATAATAAACACATTTTAACTTCCTATATACAAAAGTAAGCAGAGTTGGCAAGAACCATGGTTGTTTCTGAAAATGCCAAAAACCCGTTTTGGGGGGGCAGTTTAAACCCGGCTTTTTTGGGGTTTAAACCAGGTTTTTTGATTTAGATATTTTGCTTTATGTATTTGTATTACATATTCTCAGAAATAAGATTGTTTCGCCTTGGTGTTATTATTCAACAACGGGGTTATGCTGGAAGAGGCCCCATAAGCTTAAAGAAGTCCGGTCAGTAAATTTCTTAAATTGAGAAACTCTCGCCCTAGCCATCGGGAAAATCCCGTCATTCTTTTAAATGTAAAACAATAACGGGAAAATCCTGTAAAATTTAATTTGCATGTAAAATTTAAAGGTCAACGTATTATAATCAGTACGCTAAAACTGAGTGACACACAATCATAGTCAACGTCTTGCGAATAAAATCAGAAAAATAAACACACTGCTGAACAAGACTGCACTTATTTAATATAAAAACACATTTACACGTGACGTTTCGATCTTCTATCCAAGATCCTCATCAGACGTACACTCACGTCTGATGAGGATCTTGGATAGAAGATCGAAACGTCAGGTTAAATGTGTTTTTATATTAAATAAGTGCAGTCTTGTTCAGCAGTGTGTTTATTTTTCTAAAACTGAGTTATTAAATTACAAATTTAGTATGTAGGTATCATTGAAAGTCCAATCCAAGCTAATGTTGGAAGCTAAGTAGGCAATCGATAAATTTTACCAATTTTAATCAATATATTTAAGCAACCTTCGCTTCTTTATAAAACAACAGGCATGCAGAAATATATAATTTGGTTTCGTTTTGTATGTTTAGGCTTAACATCCTTACGTAATACCGAGGTTATCAAGGAGAAGACTTTCGCTTAAAGTGACATCCGAAAGAGTACTTGGTTTACACATGAAAGAAGGGTTGTGGTTCGACCGAGAATTGAACATGGGACACCTTGATTAAAAGGTGAAAAGGAAATAAGACTAATGTAGATGGTTTGACATGTGAAACGTCACTATGAAGTTCACACGATTCGCATTTTTGTTCTTTTAATTTTTTTAGTTTAAACCAGTTATTTAAAAAAAAACAGCTGGTGTAAACGAGCCAACCCTAAGAGTAAAAACTTCTTTCAAAAAATACACAAATAACTAGCAAAATTGTATGTAGTATTTTTACTTCAAAATATTCCATACCCTCTTTTTGAAACAAATTAAAATTAAAATTAAACATAAGAGAAATACTTAGATTTGTATGATACAATTAAAGGCTGCACATGGTTCTGTATATTCTTGAAATTCTACAGTCAAGTTTTTTATAACCACCATCAAGGGCGCCCTTCAGGGGGGTTAAGGGGGCGCTTGCCCCCCTAGAGGAAAATGTACTTCAGAATATTGAAAATCCAATAGGGTTTTTACATTAGTTACAGCAAAATTTGAAACTATTTTTGAAACGTCGCTTATACTTCCCCTCCTTGGAAACCACAACATGGGCGCCCTTGACCACCATCACGGTTTACCCAGTCCTCAAGTTTTCTGAATTTTTAACAAGAGGGATTCAACATATCATTACGGAACAAAAAAAAAAAAAAGACTACGGAATATATTTAAGTTAAGCTAAATACAACTACACAACAAACGTGACTGAGTGGTTGGCTTTTGCGCTTCTATCGGGAAGTCCGCGATTCAACCCAGCATTCGACCATTCTGACAAAGCCTTCCTTCATTCCATCTGAGAATGTAGAAATAGTGCGTGTACTGGCCGACTAGGAGTGTAGGAGTTGGCCGACTTCCTTTCTTATTGTCTTTAAATCGTTATTATTACTAATTACCAGCAGTGACGGTTTTGCGAAGGTTAGAGGATCGGTCTTTCGGACTGAAGCCTGTTCTCCAAAGTTGTGGAATGTCTAAAACGAACGAAATATCTATTAGTTATGCCTTTACTCATAAACTTTAAGCTCCCGTCAAATAAAAATTACGAATATTTAGAAAAACTAAACATTAGTAGTAAGAAAACCCCTCCCAAAACACTTTTTTAAATTCGCCACTGATTCTCAGTATAAAATGATCTTCAAGGTTGTATCCGGAAGATTATTGCTAAAGATATAAACGAAACGAAATATTAGTTATGCCTGTACTCATAAACTTCAAGCACCTCCCAAATAAAATTAGGACTTTTTAGAAAACGAAACAATCAGAGAAACCCCTCCCAAAGTACTTTTCTAAATCCGCTATTGATTATTTGTATAAATTGGTATTCAAGGTTGTATCTGGAAAAGTATTGCTAAATCATTGCACAACTACAGTATGACAGAAATGTGGAAATACGGTTTGACGGACATATTGAAAAACGTATGCTTTGATGGATATATAGAAAAACGTAAGTTTAACTTTCGTGCTAGAAGCTGGAGTACTAAGCTCTTAGAAATGAAACACGGATGACAAACTAAAATGATCTAGAGAAGGAAAAAATGTCGATAACTCAAAAGTTAAAATAAAGTTAAATAACCTGTAAAATTGCCCTCAAATACTACATTCTTCATGTTAGCTTTAATTCGTAAAATATGTGCTCCATCCATCTTGATGGTGAATTACAGAGCTAAATATGGCATTCAGGTCGTGGAAATCTTATCTAACTATAGAATATACTATAAGAAAGCTATTTGGATAGAAAAATCATGAAAATGAAAAAAGCCAAAATTTCCAAAATTCTCGGTTTTTTTTCAAAAAAGCCGGCTTTTTATGTGAAAAAAACCATCGATTCAAAAAAGCCGGCTTTTTTGCATCTCTAATAATGGGACTTTGAAACAATAGTTGAAATTGAAGTGTGAAACGTTTTAAAGTCATAAAAAAGATAAAACTGGGAGAAGGCTGTTTCAGACTCTAAGCAGGGTTACTTTTACCGGTCCAAAGTAACACCTTAGATAGGAAATGACTACTGCTGGTACCTCCTGCTTTCTAATTTTAGGTAAATTTCCTATTTAGTTAGATGCCGGAATGGATTTCTTGTTGGAAAATAAATTACGAACAGTGGCGGATCCAAAAATAGTTTGAGAGGGGCTTAACTCAAAAAAAGTTTTTTTTTTTTTTTTAAGAAATCATTAGACTTTTGTCGGAGGGGGACTTGAAGCTTATACGCATAAGGATGACTAACATTAGATTTTTTTAAAAAAAGGAAATCATGCAGTATGGGTGGGTTTCAGCCTGAAAGTCCCAAACCCGTAAATATTTCACTGATTATGTTTGGGATGATATTCTCGGACATAAAGTGCAACCAAGGCAAATCAATTCACTGTTACTTTTTCTGTACCTGAGTTGGCATTTTTCTGGGACATATGCTCAACTACCAGAATGTTGTTCCTGTGCCGGTACCAAAAAATACATGATTTTCTTTATAAATATCGATAATTCATACTAAGTACTGGTATCAGTACCATCATTTTATTATCAATATTTAGGACTGCATGCAGTTTTGTGTAGGAAGTAAAATGTATAAATACTAAAGGGAAAACATTGCACAGAAACGTTATGTTCGTATGTTGATCATACTTTTTTGTATGTTGTGCAAAGTATCCTCTCTTATGGAGTTACTTTGCTCCAAAGTTTATATTTCAATAACTATGGTCACACTAAATATTTACTAATGCACTTGCACAAATGTTTTCCTTATATATATATATATATATATATATATATATATATATATATATAGCTATTATATGTTTAAAATACAGTGTTCTAGATCATTACGTTTGTAAGTTGTATGTGATTTCCTTTAAAATTCCTTAATTCTGGTGCAAAGTAGTACCCCGTCTTACGGTACATTAGGACAAATCTTGTATAAATATTACCTTCACACATTAGACGTGAAAGTTCAAACCTTCAAACCCCCCACAAAAAAAAAAAAAAAAAAAAAAAAAAAGTTGCAGTAATTTCTTCCAGTTTTCGGTTGAAGGATTCGCTTCCATGGGCACAATGCGGGCCGAAATATCGAATATTACGAAGTTTTAAAACGGATACAGTAGCAGCTAGCAGCAGATGCAAGATAAGTTCTTTTCTATGTTTAGATATACATCTTAGGGAATTTACTAGTTATTATGTCATATTGTTAATACGAAAATGTATGTCTATTAAGCAAATATCATATAATATAATGTCTTTAAGGATTTTATGCCAGGAAGAAGCTCCATCTGTCAGTCATTCATGCAAGGTTTAAGGCAGTGGTTTCCAACCTTTCTTGTCCGATGACACATTTCACTGAACGACTCTATGTAGTACTGGACACTGTTGCTAGCACTGGAGGCGTTAATTGGTACAGCTTGTCTCAAAATTAGTTTTAACTCTTTAATATTAAATGCACCATGACTTTGAAATTCTAAAATTTCTCGACATATCTTATGAGACTGCACGACACACTAGTGTGCCATGATACAAGATTGGAACCAATGGTATAAGGTATCACATAAATATCACATAGTTGTTGTGTAACTTATATAACCGTGTCATTAGTGTTCGCAGTTTCTTTTCCCGACAGTGTCTTATTTAACCTGGGTAGCCCGCCCTGTTGGTCTAGTGGCCGAGTACTCGCGCCTTCTTCCAACAGCAAGGTTCTGTTTCTGCTGCGATTAACCTTGCCGTTTCTTAAGCCATTGAGTAAGGGTATTAGAAATTAAAATTACATGACTTACATGAGCTGACGTTTGGGTGACTGTATGGCTATTCACATTACTTAAATACGTATATACATAGTTTATATGTTCTCTTTTATTTTTTTACTGCACCTGGTTTCTTCGACGGAAGCTTCTGTACTTTTATATATACTAGCTGAATCTGCGCTCTCTACACAGCGCGTCATTCACATATGAGCATTAATATTCTCGTCATTCCTCACAACATTTGTACATGCTCCTTTACGGAGACAAGTGAAAGATGTCTTGATAAAAATCGGCAAGAGCTATCATAAAGGAGAGATTTTTCGAATATTTATTGAATATCTTTCACCTTTACTAGATTTGAGTCTACTTCTTGTAGGAATTTCTAATTCATGTATGATCAGTTGTTTCTTTCTTCTTGCATGCAGCATGCAGTAAATACATTACACACACAATTAATTATAATGTTAGTGATATATGGTGTTCATTGGGCAAAACACTCCAAACAATAAAGATTCATCTTAGCCTGGAGAAATGGTTATCCTTCGTTTTTCATTATCATTTGGGCATGAAACAAACGCCGGAGAGATATGAAACTCCATATATACAGATACGTGGTGTTGGAGCTCGTAGAATATGATGCTTTACTTTTTTTAAATTTAAACACTTCCAGTTTACCTCTAAAGAATGTAATAAAATGCCATTAAAAATATTCAATTAGACCTGAACAATCTACACAAAATTTGGAATACATCAGTGAGAACGGCACGTTTCTAGCACTTGTGGCTTTCGAGATCTCATTTTCGAAAGGATTGGAGAAATACATATAAACCTAGCATTTTAAATGTATAGATACACCTTCCAACCGTGTTTTCCTCGGTCTTAAAAAAAAAAAATGTTTCATGTTCCTAGTAGCAGAGAAAACTTGCAAACCGCTTGCTGTAAGCTTGAATTACAAGTCGGCCACGCTTGCATCCAACTTGATTGGAAAACGTGCAAGCATGTCGGAAGCTGGATTCCAGTAACGAAGTTACATGGGGGCATCCTTGCATTCAGTGTTCCATTCAAGCTTGACGCAAGCGTTTAACAAGTCAAGTCAAGTAAAGTCAATAGCCAATGAACGGCCAGTGATGCTGTGAAGGGTCTAAAGCATCGCTTACAAGTACAACAAAAGGCAGCTTGTATGAAAGCAAGTGTTTCAGGTGTAAGCGTAGAAAGCCAAAAGCCAAGCACGCGCCCGAAAGCTTCCTTGCTACTAGGGGTACTTCTTCAATGTATTCTTGTAATGTAGCTGAACCATCTCTTGTATTTACTGAATTTCCTCTTATAATTCTTCTACTTTTTTTCATATGCATTTCTTTCGTTGGTTCGTATTTAAAGTTCAGGATTTACAAGATTCCACCGTTGCTGTACCTGAACCCGGATGAGAAAATAAGAAAATTATGGTTTAGTGCCCTGTAAAACAAACTGTATACAGAACAGCAGCTAGACTAAGGTCAATGTAAGTAGCTGAAGGAGGCAGCTTCTTCTTCACGAGAGTACAAATTGATAACCAGTATCTTGTAATTTATCAATTATCAAACGGAAAGAAAAACAAAAAGCTGGTATGGATGACTTGAAGCACTTAATTACTAAAAAAATTAAAATGACTTTTTTCCAGGAAGTGGAAACTTCAGAATCTCCATTTCCGATCGCAATGGTACATGATCTCACAACAAGGTAATACCGGGTTTACACCATATGACAAACTGAATTACGCGAGAAATAGTCGATTTGCGGAAGTGATTGATGAAAGGATGTGCATCTCTAAAACAAGTAAGTATGAGCCTACTTCTCCAAATAAAATTCATTTCATAAACTAGTATTAAATCCTAGTAGAAGATATTTTTTTTTTTTAAATCTGGAACTAAAGGTCTTTTGTCCTGTTTCAATTATGACAAATAAAGTGAAGACTTCAACAAATACATAAATAAATGTATTAAATGAAATGAACAAATTAAAAATGTCAAACTCATTATTCGAAAGTGAAAGTTTCAGTTTATGAATCAGTTTGGTTCCTATCATCAGGTGTGAAAATTAAAAGGAAGGTAAAAATATATGTAAAAACATATAAAATGTTTATCTTAGTGCGTTAGATTAGAAGTATTCTATTAGTAAGTTAAGATAAAGTCCTCCACGCACACGTGTACTACTTTTGTCCTGTACATATGGATCTGTAACTGTGTTAAACTCTTGTTAAGATCACCCAACTCCAAAGTTATTGTTTTTGTTTCAATATTGCTATCCGAGTTTAGTAACATTTTGATTTCCTTCTTTATATAATGTTAATTATTACGTTTTAAATGTTTGAATAGTTCTAAAAGAAAACGATGCAGGCATATTTTATTAAAATAAAACCGTTTATATTAAATTTGTACTTGGATCACTTTGAACAGGGTCAGAGCACAGTTATAGACTTAAATCGAAAATCCGGTGCACATATTCAACACTATATTCAGCACATATTCAACACTATAGAATCTACTTAGTGCACTAGTACATATCCCATATGCTTTTACCATTTATAATTTATTAAATTTTATTCTTCTTTAATTATTTTTCTCTGATGACAAAAGTTGATTAGATCCCACACAGCGTAGAATTGGAATTTACATTTTCAAATGGTGACTTTGACATCTTTAATTCCTGAGTTTAATTCGTTAGTGATAAGTAGTTTAAGAGATCACCACGGAACTTTAAAATTATTGAATCTAACAGCTACGTGTACAGCAACGTAGTTGTGGTTTCAGACGCATTTCCACTCAAAATGCAGGAGTTCCTACATGTCTGTGGTGGTATACACATCTCAAGTTAGTGGAATGAAGAAAAATTAGATTTTGTCTAGTTCATCAAACAGCATATTATTTTACATACATTAACTGTTTTCATTATGTAGTATCCGTGTATCTACACAGTTCCACTTTTTGTAATTTATTTCTTTCATCTCTTGCAATACATGTCTCTTGTTTTTCCGTGTCTGTTCATCTGAATGCTCTCTTTGACCACTTGAACTGTTCACCAGGTATGACTTACAGAACCGATTTTGACTTTTTGTGTACTTTCCCTGATAGTGATATACTTAGTAAATTCTTCTTTATGTTGTACTTCTTCTATCGTCTAAATTTCTCTCCTCATTTCATCATCACAATTTCTTTTTTCAGTACTAAGGGTGGAGATGGAACCTTTCTAGATACAAGTGATAAATTGTAAATGCTTTAGATTTAAAACAATAAATAAAAACTTAGAATATTACTCGGAAAATAAATTATGAGAACTGATTTCATACATTTTTTTTCATTTACAAAAATCTTGACAATATTAAATTAATAATTGGTGATATTATAGACAATTAAGTAAACGTCATACATTTTTCCAGAAAATTTAATCCGTGTGTTAGCAAAATAAATGTATGAGACAATATTCTTCACCATCGGGATAGTACACACTAGTTTCCGAAAACATTAAAAAAAAAAAAAAAAGTATTCTTTTAATCATAAAGCCGAAAATTTTGGCCGTTTTCCAGATAGTTGGAGTTTTAAAAAAAAAAAAAAAAAAGAAGATTGGCTAGGAACCTAGAGCCTCACAGACAAATATCTTGAAAACACTTTTTGAGATAATTGAAAAAAAAAGAAAACAGATTCCCCGTGCGTGGGGATTGTCTGGTGCGATTTCAAACCAAGTAAGTTTGAAGAATGTTATGAAAGTACTGTGAAACCAAGTTAGAATCTTTCTACGTTTTATCTAGCATTTTCGTTTCCACTCAAAAAAAAAAAAAATATATATATATATATATATATATATATATATATATATATATATATATATATATATATATATACGAAATCGGAGGCATAAAACAATCATTAGAACAGTTTTAATAAAATAACATTTTTAAATTTCCATTTTCAGAAAAAATAATAGAACTAAATTGTTTTTATAAGAGCAGAAAGAGTGTTTATATAAGAGCAAAGTAAAGTCCGGGTAGGAAAATTTTTGTCCACGAGCTTTCACGTCGAAAATGGCCTGAAACAAGGAGATGCGTTGTCGCCATTATTATTTAACTTCGTGCTGGAATACGCCATAAGGAAAATCAAAGATAGCAACCAGGGCCTAGAGTTGAACGGCATTCACCAGGTTATGGCATATGCTGATGATGTAAATTTAATAGGGGATGATAGAAGAACAGTAGAAATAAATGCAGAGATCTTATTAAACGCTTGCAGGGACATGGGTTTAGAAGTAAATGCAGAGAAAACTAAATACATGCAAGTGCGTCGGGACCGTAATACGGCAAATTGTGGAGGCGTTAAAATATTAAATAATGCTTTTGATAAAGTGGATACTTTCAAATATTTAGGATCAATATTAACAGACGAAAATCATATTCACGAAGAAATTAAATGTCGACTAAAAGCAGGGAACTCGTGTTACTACTCGGTTCAAAATCTCTTGTCGTCGCGAATTCTGTCGAGGAATTTGAAGCTTAAAATATATAAAACGATAATCATGCCTGTTGTTCTGTATGGTTGTGAAACATGGTCGCTTACTCTGAGGGAAGAACATAGACTGAAAGTATTTGAGAACAGGATCCTGAGAAGAATATTCGGACCCAAGAGGAACGAGAATGGGGAATGGCGGAAGCTTCATAACGAGGAACTACATAGTTTATACGGTTTACCCAACATTGTTAGGGTCGTCAAGTCTAGGAGGCTTAGGTGGGCAGGTCATGTAGCTAGAATGGAAGAAAGTAGAAACGCTTTCAAAGTCTTAACTGGTAGACCCATAGGAAAACGACCATTAGGAAGACCTAGGCGCAGATGGGAGGATAATATTAAGATGGATCTCGCAGAGATAGGAATACAAAGTAGAAACTGGATGCAATTAGCTAAGGATAGAAGTCAGTGGAGAGCTTTTGTGAACGCGGCACTTAACCTCCGGGTTCCATAGGCCATAGAGTTAGTTAGTTAGTTAAGAGCAGAAAGAGTACAAATGAAGTGGAGAATCAACATCTTTAATTCAGGATTTACATAATTTTAATTTCCTCTCACTCTCTCTCCTCCTTTAATTACCTGTTATTACTTCTACCTTGTACACGTCCTCTGACAAAAGATGATAAGGAATAACCATTTCGATTGACTCGTAATTGAACGATCCGTCCTTATTTTTTTAAATTTTATTTATTTATTTATTTATTTATTTATTTATTTATTTTTGTTCTAAAGAGAAAGTGAATACTACTATCAAGCAGAGGGTACAATACAAGGACTCGAGTTGCGCAATAAGACTTATATATCCTTAAAGAGCATTAAGTAGTCAGTTAATTTCCAAGTTATTAGCTGCTGTCCACCAATACGGATAAAGTAATGGGACTTTAAATGTAACATGGGGAGATATGGCAAAGACAAGAAAGAAAGCATTTCTCCCATCTTTCCCATGCAATTCGGAAGGTGAGATAGCGACTCAAACATGTTTAAGCCACACAGTTGATGTGGAGAGTAGAAAGGATCGAAAAATCCAAAGAAAAGCAGTTTGTAGAATATGCACATCTTACAATGGCCATCGACTCGCAGTGATAACACAGTTGAGTGGTAAGAAAGTGGAAGGAATACTGAATGGGTGTCTGGAATGCTTCCGGTTCGATATCCAGGTATCCTGTTTTGTAGAAAGCAAATCGAACTATGTTGTGGAACGGGGAAGCACAGAGCTGATACAGCGTAAACGATTGGAGATTCAAGAATTTGTCACGGTGCTGGGAAGGTACGATTGTGTCAGTGACGAACTTGGAAAAGTTCTTGTAAGGACGGAAAAAGTACACGTCCAGGGGCTGCACTAGTCCTATGCATCCAGCCAAGATCAATTTCTTTGTGAATGTGACATTCGCAGGAACAAATTTGTTGTAAAGCTCGTTGTTTTTGTTCGTTGTTGTAAGATGTGCACATTGTGCAAACTGCTTTTCTTTGGATCATTCGATCCCTTCTACTCTCTACGTCAATTGTGTGGCTTGAACGTGTCATTCGAATCGCTATCTCACCTTCCCAAATACATAGGAGAGACAGGAGAATCGCTTTCTTTCTTATGTTTTACCATAGACCCCATGTTACCTTTGAAGTCCCATCACTTTTGCTCTATTGGCAGACTGAAGGTAATAACTTGGTAATTAACTGACCACTTCATGCTCTTTAAGGATATATAACTCTTATTTGCAACTCGAGATCTGATATCGTACCCTCTTCTTGTAAGTAGTATTAATTTTCTCTCTAGTACACACACACACACACACACACACACACACACACACACAAACACACACAAACACAAACACACACACACAAAAAGAGGATCGTTCAATTACTAGTCAATCAAAATGGTTATTTGTAATAGACTAAGTCCAAACTTTGGACCCCTCACAACGAAAAATTGTTATATTAGAGAAAGGAGACGTTCAATAGTTACTATTTTTAAGACATTCGAAACCTTCCTCTGGGAGAAATGTTAATTTTTCTTGAAAGAATCAGGACATTATCACCAAGTTTTATTTGAATCGATTTCTTAAGGGCAGAAACGGAAATGTTTGCTTTTTTTTTTAACTTTTTACGACTCTCATTTTTAAAATCACGTGAAACAGACGGAAAATAGCATGCCATATTTAGATCAAGGGTTTTCTTGAGGTTATCATATTCTCAGTCCATTTTATAAGGAACACAATGAATGTGAATTTGCTAAATGTTTAACCGTGCCTGCCAAGCGATCGGGCTTAAATTATGAATTCCGAGAACCGGTTGTAATTATACCTTTTTTCTCTAGCAACTCGGTAACCGCTTGATATTGGTAAAACTAAGTGCAAAATTAGTGGATAAGTGTAAATCTACATTCACAGTTTTCCAGAAAATCGTGATATTTATTTTTTTCCCCGTAAAAGGACGTAAAATTTTCGCACATAAAACTCAAAATATCATATCATTAAATTTTTTTTCAAAGGTTCTGGCCACCGCACTAAATTTTCTCGACAGCAAATTTTAGTACATAACAAAGTATTTCTTTTTAACTAGTGGCATCTATTTTCCGAGAAATTCTATGCAGATTATTTGTGCGCTGTGTTTAGTTGCTTAAAGCATTTAGTGTGTGTACCTAAAGAAAAAAAATGCCTAAATAAAATCAATTATTACCCAAACAAATTCAGTGAAAAAGAACGTATATTAAACTAAGCGATTCCGAGTAAATGAATACTGGCATCTTTTTCTTGTGATTTTTTTCAAAAAGTTGTGATTTTAGGAAGTGCGCCGTGGACTGAATAACCTTTAAATTAATTGAAACTTGTTTGAATTTTATGTCTTGATTTGAATTTTTGAATAGGAAGGAGTAATTGTTTAAAATAAGTTCATGAAGAAATAAACCGTGAAAACTAAATTAAGAGAAGAAACATTTTGCAGGCTATTTCTTTCATTTTTAAAAAAAATTACGTTCTTTTTTTTTTTTTTTTTTTTTTTTTTTTTTTTTTTTTAACCAAAGGCAGAATTGGTGAATAACACACAGTTAATAACTAGAATATGTTTGTTTTATCTTTGCACGCTTCCCTCCAGTGCATATGATTGGCTTTTCAAGATTTTCTGCTTGCACTCACGTGAATGTTTTAATTCAATAGACGTCTTATTGGCTTTGTCGTGTAGGTGACGTTAGTTGTCAGCCAGCCCATCAAATGAGGCCATTGCTATTTGGCGGGTAGTTGAAGTGCTTGGTTGCCACACGCAAACAAATGTGTTACAGTGATTTGGGAATGGTGTTGCGCTTTGTGTGTTTCCTAGCATATTGTAATCGTAACTTGATCGTATCATGGCAAGAACGCGTTACAGACTGATCCATCCTTTAGGTGGGAAGCATGTCAAACGAAAACAAACGTACTCTAATATGTGGAAGGGAGGAACCATTACGTAATTAAAGTTCTGTCATTCGTTGATAATTTTGGTTTGGATCCCACATTAGTTTGACGGACCACATTTCTTTACTTTCATTTATTTCGGTAACCACAAGGTGTAGTTGAGATATATTGCAAAATAATAATAATAATAATAATAATAATAATAATAATAATAATAATAATAATAATAATAATAATAATAATAATAATAATAATAATAATAATATATAAAAAAAACTTTGTTGACTTTCACAACAATCGATTATCTGATCCGTAACAAAAATTATAAACCCTATTTGTGATATAAAATAATTTTATGTTTGTTAACCTAATATGTTAAAAGAGAAGAAAAATTCAAAGTAAGAAACGAAAAGAAAGTGTATCTTATTTCTTGGTAATTACTAGCTGATTCTGAAGCAAATTTGAGAAATAAGAGATTAAATCGTCATTGAGTACTTCTTAGATTTTCGGTCTGATTTTAAGAATCAAGGTATAATGTTTGAAAAATTAGATTTTTTTTTTCATACATGCGAACATTTCCACGAAATAAAGCTCAAATTGTAGAAAACTACCTTCTTTGTATTTTGGGTTGAAAATTTTCTATATCCTGAAGCTTATGTAATAAATACAAATATAGCCATTACCTGCATTATTTGCAGAAATATCATTAGTTCAAAAAAAAAAAAAAAAAAAAAAATCGATAGACACAATTCGATAAACGTTTTAAGTGAAATGAGCTAGTTCATATGTTCTGTGAATTGTTTCTTTTGATGTTAAACATTTTGTGTATTTATACAGTTTGAGGTTAAATTAAGTCAGCTTGTTCATCGTCAGATATTAAATTTAAATAACGCTTGAAAATTTGAATTCAGTAGTATTGGTATCATAGGTAATATTAAAAACATGAAAAGAATTTCCGCACAAGTTGTTTAAAATGTATGGTGAATTACTCATAATTGGATGTTTTCTTGTACTGCCAGTATCTATATTTTTGTAAGTTAATAGGAACAGTAAGGGAAGATCTGATACATGTCCACAGATCAGAAATTGGTTCAGACTGAAAATTCTCATACACACGTGGCTACAGGCCTAATGCTTTTCCCCCCTTATTTTGTAGTCATCATATGTAATTGTGCATCTATATTATAAAGGATAGGCGTGGACAAGAGTAGGGGTATGAAATATAAATGAACCAATCAAATTAGTATTATTCTACAAGTAGGTATTGATTTTTCCTTTAAAAGGTCGTATATTTGCACCATTTTTTTTATGCTAACAACCTGTCAATCTGTACGTTAGAAAGTTTACATTGTGGATAATTGTAGATATTTGTGATCTAATCCTTAATCTGTTTGGATTAGATGATTAGGCATTTGAATTTATTAAGGAATTTCTACTTTATCACTTTACTTAGAGATGTGGCACCTATAGAAATAAGTTCCTTAAATGTTACATTTTTTTTCTAAATTACTAGATTTTACTAGTAAATTTTCTAAATAATGCCTTTCCCTTATTCTTAATCTGTATTTTTTCGTAAAAACTTCATCATCAAAATATTCTGCAATTGTGTATAATATACATATATGAATTTTTCGTATATATTAGACTACAAAACACCTTTCACTTCACGCATTTGTTTCATTTCATTTCATTTTGTGTTCAGAGTTCCCTTCAGAAGCGAGGCCATATGAGGCGTGAACCTACACCTTAACGTGGAATCCGAACCACATGAACTCACGCCAGAAATAGAATCCGGTTCTCCCATACTGTTACGCGTTTGTATAAAAATAAACGTGGAGATCACCATCGTAAAGATCATCATCTACTTGATCTCAGAAACGTCTCAGTGACTGCCCTTGCCGATGATGTTACGCTTAGCTACAATAACGTATAACAATTTAAGTACGAAACGGGTCCGAAAAATGTTATAACGTCTAGTATTCATTCAGACTCATTTGACAAGATGTCTACTACAACATATTTAGTGAAACAGCGGTTATTCTTGCACGGAATTTCCGCCACTGTATTCTATTTATTCTGAGTACTAGCTTCTGTATCCCACAGTTATAGAATTCTAGGGCCTAGTCGTAGATTTCAGTCTCCTATAATCCACAATCTTAAAATTAAACAAAAGATTTGAAATGAAATGAAATCTTTGAGTTTTACGTCCCACGGTTATGCCGGTTAGGCTAAAGGAGACGGTGATGATGAGAGATGAGTGAAATGGTGGAATGAAGAAAGTGGGAGGAAACGGGAGAACCCCGAGAAAACCCACAGACACGGTGTTTGTCCACCACAAAGTTCACTTGACAAAAGATTTGAGCCTTAAAGTCGAGTGATGGTTATGGTTTTGTGTACACAGTGACTTGTGAGTTGAAATTTGTGCCCCGTACATTGAAATTGGTTTTAGTTGATACAGAATATCTTAAATGAATTAATATTAATATTAACCAAAAACGGTTAATATAGATTTGAATCAAATTGTAACTTCTTATAATATTTAATTGTCAAATATTAGAATATAAGATCATAACAACGTAAAAATAAAAATTATACCACAATAATGTATAACAGATCCCAGAATCATTACAAGTCTGAAGATAAACGCACTTAATGTGCTTGAAACGTCAATCAAATAAAATAAACACGGACGGCAAATCAAAGGTCTTATTTATTGAATATAGTGCTTTTGAATGTTTCTTCTTTTTCGTTTCGCTGAATTAGTGGAAACCTTCCTTCAATTGTTTGTTGCCAGGTCTCTTTGTGGTTTGATAAATTTCTGGGTAGTAATTAAATCTTGACAATTGTGATTTGTTCCTAAACCTTATTCTGGGATTTAAAGCGTGCCTTTCACTTACAAAATCACTAACTTAGAAAATTTTGTCTTCCATTAAAACCGTAAGTAATTTTTAAGTGACAGAAAGATTCTTTTTTGAAATTGTTATTTTTGATAATAAAAACTCATTTCCTATCGAAACTTCCTTTCTCTAGATTCAAACTTAGGCTCTTTGTGCTAATGAAAAATGATCCATATACGTTTCTTTCGGTGTAGGACGACGATCAATGCAACAGTTTAACTTCTCGAATATTGTGTCTGGGTAAATTAAAATGTTAAGAGAGACTCGACACAGCTGTATTTTCTACTGGAAGGGAATTTACGTTTTCATATTAAAATTGTGCAAGAATAAATTTTGAGAAGTGAGATGGATTGCTTAGGAGTTTCCCGATCTGCTGAAGAAGGTGTCACGGAACACGAAACAGTACAGTTTATCAGTACATTAATTATTAAATCCGATAAATGAAACTGTACGTATACAAATTGTTATAAGCATGCGTCAATTCATATCCTTAAATAATCATTAATCCTTTTTCTTAGCAAATGCAGTTCTGAATCTTTTTGGAACTGAAATTTTACAATTACGATTCTAATTACAATTCTACGCAATTACAACTCTACTACTAATATTACTACTACAATATTACCATTTTGTGGACAGTATGTTATCTTTACATGAGAAAAATACTGAGAACTTCTATACAGAAGTCTAAAGTTTCATACACTGCAACATCGACGAAACAAAGAAAACTAGAATTGGTAATTGTGTATATGCTCTTGACCTGACGATATGAGGACCGGTTTTTCAAAACTCGATAGAGCAAATTTTGAGAAAAGGGTGGTATATATGGGATAGGTATGCTTTTTATGCTACCAAAAAAAAACAGAATTGGTAAATCTCGAAATTTGCAGTGTTTATAGAATACAAATCATGAGCGTTTTTTTCAGAACTCGATAGAGGAAAATGAAATGAAATCTTTGAGTTTTACGTCCCACGATTATGCCGGCTAGGCTAAAGGAGACGGTGATTACGAAAAATGAATGAAATGGTTGAATGAAGAAAGTGGGAGGAAACGAGAGAACCCCAAGAAAACCCAAGAGCACGGTGTTTGTCCACCACAAAGTCCACACGGCGCGAGCTGGGATCTAACCAACGACCCCAAGCACCGGAGGTGAACGCTCTACCACTGAGCTACCGAGCCCCTACTCGATAGAGGTTAGATACAAAAATAATAAAAATGCAACTTCCGTAAAAAAAAAAAAAAAAAATCTTCGTGCTCTATAGAGTTTTGAAAACATATATACAAAAGGAAGACCACAAAGGTTTACCGGGAGGATGTATCAGGCACCCAACACACAAAATGCAAATTTGACAAGTTCAAATAGAACAAAAGCTAATAATACGTAGAAAATTAATTCTCTGTTCTAAAATTAACACTTTTATTATACCATGAGAACAATAATTACACCATTTCGGAAAATCGCTCAAAACAGAAAATATTAAAACAAATATTAAAACAAATATACCATAAAAAGTTTTCCTTTATTTCATTTGATTTCAAACAAATTACAAAAAGTTTTTAAGAAAGCATATTTTTAGTACAACATTTGTGGTCCCAAGGAACACTGAAGAAAAAAGTTATAAAAGTTTTCTCACTAATCAGTTTGATTTTGCAGTATTTATGAAGTCCCATGTATATTCTAAGACACATATATTCATGATGAAATGGAATACACAAACGAGACAGAAAAAATAAATTCTGGATGCAAAAAACAACTATGTCCCAACAATAGGATTATCAAAAATTTGAAATATTACAAAGTACAACATCGGATTAAGTTAATCGAATCAAAAGTTCTTATCATTCATAGAAGCACATAAAGGCTTGCGATAATTTTTAACTCAAACGGAGGGATCGGAATCAATTTAGAACATGAGTACTTCGAACAAAGTTTGGAGTAACATCATTGCCAGCCCCAACCTCGTCACTAAACATTGAGAAAGAAACAAAGATTTAAGGTGTGTGTGTTTTGTGGAGCAGGAAGCAGTTTTAACGTACATAACTAATTTCTTACATTCTATCACGACTGAAAACTTTATCTACGTCTTGAAAATTGCTGACATCTGTCAGCAAAAATTCGACGTTCAACATCATTTTTTTTTTTTTTTTTTTGAACAACCTGTGATAGTTTAGAAGGTCAAGGAATATGTTATGAGCTTATTGAACATATGTTAACATTTAAAAAAAATAAATAAAAAAACGCAAACAGTGCAAGACAGTACTTATACGAAGACTGCAAAAAATAATAATGAAGAAACCGAACTATTGCTTTGTCGTAGATATTAGGTGACTCTGTTTCTAGGTCACTTAAAAATGCAAATCCTTGTTTACCTATTATCTGTTGTCTCCCAAAATCAACAAAGCATAATTTCCTTTGAGACTTATTACATTAGAACAACACTTATCTTATCTAGAAGTTAGCTGAGTGGCTTGTACATTTTATCAGGGAGGCACTTTTCCACAGTTTGTAAATAATAATTCTGAAATAAAACAGCAAACTTGTGAGCTAGTTGACGTAAAGCATATCAAAATGGGTTTTGGTAGACTTAGATTTCTATCTTGTACAGAAAAAAAAAAAACGCTAAAACTAATGAATGTTAAAATTACTCGAATTTTCACCATGAACCGACTCCAATGCCCAATTATATATAGGTTTGTATCGAAGTAACGCAAAATTTAGCTTTTAATTTGGGATGGGCATACCTGCTTGTTTTCTTTTTATTCTCTCTTTAGTTAACGTCCCACGAATATGCTCCGAGACTAAGAGAGGGTGATGGTAAATAATATGAAATAATGGAATGAATAAAATGGGAGAATCAACGCACACGGTACTTGTCTACCAGAAAGCACACTTGTGATCTGGAATCGAGCCAGGGACCCCATGCACCAGTAGTAAGCGATCTATCGCTGATGGCATACAAGTTATAACTGCTTGTTGTATATTTCGCATTGTGTCGTGAGTCACATTTTTCCAAGGATGTTTACGTAACGAAACCTTGGAAACGCGATACATGGTGGACCATTTATCTTGAAACAACCTTGAACTTTTAATCGAATTGAATTGAATTGAATTGAAAAAGGCTTTATTCAAGCGGGCGAGGTTCAGCATATTGCTGCTCTACCACCTAACCCTTGTCACAGAAGTACATTCAGTTATACAAAAAAGATACAATCAATCGAAAAATGAAATGAAATGAAATCTTTGAGTTTTACGTCCCACGGTTATGCCGGTTAGGCTAAAGGAGACGGTGATTATGAGAAATGAATGAAATGGCGGAATGAAGAAAGTGGGAGGAAACGGGAGAACCCCGAGAAAACCCACGCACACGGACAATCAATCGAGTTCAAAAGATACCGTGATATACAGCAAAAAATACAGGTATACATTAAGATGATAAAGAAAAAGAAAAGAAGAAAAGTGGTACTTTTAACAAAACACACACACACAAATACTACAAGTGAAGAAAGAAAAAAAAACATACAAATACAAACATGAAAACGAACACAAACCGATCAATAACGTAGGGACAAAATAAGTTATGCATGTAATTGACAATGCAGGGGGGGGGGAGGGTGATGAAGTATTTCTACAATGCATGATTACTTAATAAAAAGGTGTAGCAGGTCAAGTCTGATTTCATTTACGTGGTTAGAGTGATAGAATACAAATCATGGGTACCTGAATTTTAAACTTTGTTGTCTGAGTAAATACACTGTTAACATTTTCTTGGAGGAATTAAATGTTTTAGCTTCTTTTACTACATTTGGTAGAGCATTCCATGACCTTGGAGCTAATACTGAAAATGTTGCAGTGGTTTGCTTCAGTCTATGGTGTGGAATATCAAAGGTATTTCTTTTGCGTGTTAAGTGAGTGTAAATAGTTGAATTAGCAGGGAGTTTCTTGTATAAACACGCTGCACGTGTCGTTTTAAGAATTTTATAAATGAGAGAGCAATAATGCAAATCTCGTCTTCTGAATATTGTCAACATGCTATTGCTGTTCAGAATAGGCAAAATATGATCGAATTTTCGTACATTGTAACAGAAGCAGATGCATGAATTTTGAATCTTTAGAATCAGAATAGCATTGCTTCTTGTAAGAAGTAGGCCAAAAACGCGACGAAATTTTTTAACCTGTGATGGCAATAAACAATAACAACAAAAGAATCAACATGAGTTGGTAATCTTATCTTTTTTAAAACAAACACAACTTCAACCTGGCATTTCACTCGCGAGCCACAGTCACTTTCCTAGTCACAGCAACAATCGATAGGAGAAGGTGCTTATCATTGCTCTTCCCTGGTGAGTCCATTTATTTTTGTTTTCTTTATTTTCAGTATTTCTGCATTCTTGTTGTATTTTCTGTGTTTTTTGTTTGCTCAGATTAGGTTAGGTTTGTACTTCCATTCATGGTTTGTAGAGATCGGCTTTCTCGGTGTATTTTTTGTTTGTTCAGGTTAACTTAGTATTAGCTTCACTTAGTAATTACATTTCCGTAACATCAACTCACTTTCACCTTAAACATTCTGTTTTTATCTAATTTTGGCCCCCCAAATCCAAAACTATGCCTTCTTCTCAGAAAACTATGCACAATGCCTTCTCAGAAACTGTGGTAGCCGGTAAACATTGCGCCCAACTACAGGGATAGATGTTCAACTGTGCATATCTTTTGCAATGGGGTTGCCACGGTGGCTTAGTGGTCCCTTGTTCTTTCCCCAGCCGAGTAAATTTGTGTTGAACAATATCGTATCTGTGGGTTTTCTCGGGGTACTCCCGTTTCCTCCCGCAATTCGTTCAATATCATTCACTTGCCTTAATCAGTCTCCCTTAGCCTAAAGGGCATAATCGTGACCGTTAAACTGAAAGATTTCATTTTATTTTCTTTCCGAAAGGGAATAGGAATTATTTAATAAAAGAACGCTAATTCTCGAGCAATTATTTCTAGTTTTTTTAAACTTAACCACATTTTTAAAAAAATAACCACATTTCTTTAGGTGCATTTACAATTATTATGTATTGGCCTTACATCTTCCTCTTCACATTTATGTTTCAAGAAATTAATGAATTTGTAGTCATATGTCGGCTGATATATTATTAATTTACACACATTTGTTGCAGAAATAAAGTTGGACTTTTCTTGCTATAATTTATTTTATTTATTTATTTATTTAAAGAAAGAAGAAAATGTAATATATTCATAGTATCCAACATATTGAAGAATATACATAAAAATACATAAACATACTAAATTATAAAAATAACAATATACAAAATATTAATGGAATAAAATAAAAGTATAAGGAAAAATTAACTGCTATAGAAATTAACCAGTCAAATTTCCTACTTGTAAGTGCTATTACTTCTCCAAAGGAAATCGGACTTCCTAGATTCCCTTTATTAATAGAGTTTAACGTACCCGGTGTTCAGAGATGACAGGACTTCGGACTTCCAGAAGTCATGTCTATCTTCCGGTGTCGGGCAGATTCAATGCACTTATTTCTATATTGGGAAATTTTTGTATTTCTTAAGCAGAGAATAAAGAAAAGATAGAAAATGGCTCACATAAGCAAATGCTTGTGTGTGAGCCTGATTCTCGTGTTTTATTTATTTATTTCCTTACCGTAACATATGAGGTTTATAATTCTCACTTTTAGCTAACAGTAGTTTTTTAAAATACTTTTTGATTCTTTTAACCACTGTAAAATTAACCTTTTATATGTTTTGAAATTACCTTCCTCTTTGATTCGGAGTGGGAGTTCATTATAGATCTTCCGAGCTCTGTAATATGTTTGGTATTGAGTTATAGATTTACTCGTTGCTTTAATTTCTAAATTTTTGTTTGTCACATTTCTGGTTATATACATATGTTTTATTACGTCGCATTTGTTACTATTATTTTTAACATATATTAATACCTTCTGCAAATATAATTTTGAAAGTGTTAACACTAAAACTTGGTCATAGAGTCTATCTAGTCTACTTTCAAGTCCCTTTTTTAAACATATTCTTACAATATTATTTTTATGAATGATCAAAGGTTTTAAATGAGTAGGGTAAGCAGCACCCTAAATGAATATGCCATATATAAATACACAATTTACAAGAGCATAATATACAGTACGTAATATTTTTATGCTTGCAATGTTTCGTAAATGAACAAAGGACCTCGCACTTTTCTTATGGAAAGTGGATTTCGGCTAATGTTGTTGAAACTTCGCTGGTTGATAGTTCTTAACATGTGGATCAAAAGTCTCAATGGGCACAAAGACCGAAATCCGCTCCTTCCCCCCAAAAAACAGCCTCCGAGTAGCTGGGGGGATTGAACTGATTTCAGCATGTAAAACAATTGATTGTTTTAACCAACCCAACAAGGACCCCAAACAACCACATGTTAGACTATCAAACTACCCCACTTGACACCGCCCTTTTCCCCCACATATCCCCCCCCCCCCGGGAATTACCTTACGGATGTTCCATATTACTGTAGTTTATAGTTGCGCGTATGTGTTGAAATACCTAAAGTTTTGGTCTCACCGACGATATAATGGGTTTCACGTATCGCTGATTACGAATCTGAGGCGATAGTTCTAGAATTCAAGATGGAGGATCAATATGACGGATCAAAAACACGAAACTCCTGAATGTAGCCACAAATAGCTGTTTACTAGGGTATTTTGGGTCGTTGGTTACGAATCTGAGGTAAAAATTCTTGAATTCAAGATTGCAGATCCAATATGGTGGACAAAAACGTCGAAGCCATAAATCGTAGTAGAATAGAGTGTTTTTAGATCGCTGTTTAAGTACGCAACATTCCTTGATACTTCAGCCACCATGTAGAATTATTCTGCACCCTTGACCTTTACCAAAACCCACCACAGATATCTTAATGCTGAACGGTGTTAAAATAATTCATCAATTATCTGTTCATTATTTTCATCATTTCGGTTTGCAGCATCTAATGTGGTACTTAGCAATGAGTCATCGGGATATCTAATATTCTGTAAATGTCGTGCATGGCCTAAATACCACAAGACACTTGCAACGTGCGCACATGTACCTAATGTACGAGCACCGCTTTGACATGTACAGTAGTAACCTTGAATAACATTTTGATCATAATCCTGGTCATCTTTATCATTGGCTACATATGCTATGAAAACTTGATGCTTAGTTACATTGTGGAACCTTGAGTAGAGACGTATGCGCAGGAATCCCGGTTCAGTTACGTTTTCGTCAAGCTGGAATTGCTCATCGTTATCTCGTATTAGTTTATCTTGGACGTAAGAGGATGAGAGATCTACTTGATATGTGCCTACAGTCAAATCTCGTAAGTAGTTGAAGTTAAGTACAGGGAAATCAATTAGGTCTTGCTCATTCAGCGGTACCCATTGACCGTTCCTTCTAATAGGATTATCTACCTCCACTCTTGCTTTAACAACGTTCGGCATGATTGACCTATTTCTCATTTCTCTAGCTAATTCAATGGTTGCATCTTGCATGAAAATAACGGGATGGCATCTGTTCAAAATAGCTCCAGCTATGCGATTCCTTTCGTAGAACTGAGTTGCAGATTCGACTAACCGCAGATTCGTAATCAGCAATACCCGAAACCCATTATATCGGTGATACCAAAACTGTAGGTATTTCAACACATACGTGCAACTATAAAATACAGTAATCTGAAAAATCCGTAGGGTAACTCGTGGGGGGGGGGGGTGTCAAGTGGAGTAGTTTGACAGTGAAAACTGTTCTTGTTTGGATTCCTTGTTGGGTTGATTAAAACAATCAATTCTTTTACATGCTGAAATCAGTTCAATCCCCCCCCCCAGCTACTTGGAGGCGGTTTTTTGGGGGGAAGGAGTGGATTTCCGTCTTTGTGCCCATTGAGACTTTTGATCCATATGTTAAGAACTATGAACCAGCGAAGTTTCAACAACATTAGCCGAAAGCCACTTTCCATAAGAAAAGTGCGAGGTCCTTTATATAATAATTTTCTTAGGATTGTGGCGACATGTGTGATGTGAGAAGACCATTTTAGATGCTTATCAATAAATATACCTAAGTATTTTACTTTATTTTCGCTAATAAGAGGACTACAGTTACATTTTTCAATATTTTGACAATAATGTAATTTTTGTGACATGTTTTCCGGCTGTCCTGCTAAAGTTACATACCTGTTTTTTTTTTGTTTTTTTTGTTTTTTTTTCAGCATTTAGTACTAACTGATGATTATCAAGCCATTGTTTCACTTGTTTTTATTTCTGCTTCAGTTTTCTTGAATACATCTGTCCATATTTTACCAGTAAATATGAGAGGTGTCATGAGCAAATGATTGTTTATGCCCGTCCATTTTTAAATTACACAAATCATTTATATAAATTAAAAATAATATGGGACCTAATACATTCCCTATTGGACTTTCATACTATATTTAAACATTGTACACATGAACAACTATCTACCTTACGGCTTCGGTCGTCATTGTTTCTAGCAGTTTTATCTGCCCATTATGCAATCATTATTTCATTTATAGCGATATTTAAGCCTACTGGTCTGGAAATTACTACACTTGCTTCTTACACCAAATCAAATTTACTTAAGTAGAGGAATTTGATTGTTGTTTGGTGGCTGGGTGTTGTGACAAACATCTGTAATCCAGCGTGCATGGAGGCTGGAAATCGGAAATGGTAGGATCTCCTCCGGTTCCCTGGGGGAGATCAGGTGCACATAGCGTCCGGAGTCTCATGAGGTGCTGCATGAAGTCCCTGCCTCTCCCCTATCTAATGCTGGCTGTAGGAGGGACAACTTACTCCAACTATGTAAACCACTACCACCAACCGATTTCTTTTTCTCATGGACAAGGTGAAAGGTTCAAACCATGCTAGGATATGCATTTTTTAAATTTGAAATTTGCTCAAGTTAAGCATCAGATGAAAGATATATTTAAGTTCCTTTATATATAGTTCCTTATATATATATATATATATATATATATATATATATATAGTTAAGTTCCTTATATATATATAAATAATATAACTTAGTTTAAAACTTACAATAAACATTTCTACGTTCTGTGTTGCATCCAGTTTACTCACAACTGAAATCATATTTATTTTTAAGTGCATGCAATAAAAAAACGTAATTGTAAACAACATGAAGTCATATTTTAATTTATATTTTGCCATTATTTTGTTTGTGCTTACACGTGTATGCCTATTTGACCAGGGTGCTCAATTTTCCTTTCCTCACTCACAGAATTGTACGTGCGTAATTATGTACGCCTTTATTTGTCAGTAATTGCTTTTAATTTCACAAATACAACAATAATAATGACAGACTTAAAATGAACTTACTGTTTTGATGGTTTAATAAAACAACATATGCGCCACCTATGAGCATTTGCTGGAAGCTACTGAAACAACAAGATGAAACATTGTTGCAAGTTACAGACAACAGATGATGTGGTGAAATATATAACGAAAATTAAATGTATCGAGTTGATGGTTTGAAATGCTGCAAGAACACATGCGATGCAGGTGCCACCTAGGAGCATTTGTTGCAAGCTACTGAAGTAACATTACAAATTACAGTCAATAGATGCTGTTGTGTGGAGATACACAAAGAAAATTAAACGCAAATAACTATTATACCTTGAAGACAATTACAGCAGAGGTTTTTTCACTGATAATAAATAAAAATTTCAATAGTATGAATTTAGGAGAGACATTTACTTGAAGGTTTGAATAGCTTGTGAGTAAAATCTTTCGGAAATTTGTCACAATTCCATTTATATCCATATAAATGAAGATGAATGTAACCATTTTTCTCTCGATAACTACTCTTAGACCATTCACTGATGTGGACGACTTTTGGTATATGAGCGCATCGTGGCCTAACTTAGGTCCTTATTAAATTTTAGTCATGGAGTTGTAAAGAGGTGAAGGGAATACATACAAAAATAATCAAAATCGACCGATAGTAGTGTTCTATCGATCATTTTCGGGGTCGCTGAAATTGATAGTGCTACGATTTCTTTTAAATACAAATTCATTCCTCATTGGCATGGAATTTCATTCCTCATTGGAGGGAGTTAAATTAAAATAATTGAAAACGACTAATTGGTGACCAGTCTATAGTTCCTGGGATGGCTGAGATGAATAGTGACATTCCCTTTCATGGAAAATGAGAAGGATTTCTGCAAGGGAGGACTTCACGGATTTTATCATTACACTTTCATTGAAATGAATATCCTAAGGATACATAAGGAATTCAAATATTCTTCATCGATTTACACAACCACTATGAAGAATAGGCATTTCAGCTGGTCTACTATAGTCCAATAATGAAATAAGAAAACGTTGTATGTTACAACATAAAGAAAAACAATGAACCATTTGATACGAATTTCTGGACACAGTATGTACTGTGTCTTGAACTGGGTATTTTATCCTGTCATTTTCATTAAAATGTCCCTCTTTAGGAGGGAAAGCCTCGATGGTTTAGTAGTAGAGCCTTTCACCTCTGGTACGTGGTGTATCTCTTTCGATCCCAGCTCGTGCCAAGAGGACTTCGCGGTGGACAAACACCGTGTGCGTGGATTTTCTCGGGATCTTTCCGTTTCCTCCCACTTTCTTCACTTCACCATTTCATACATTTCTTATCATTACCGTTTCCTTTAGCCTAGCTGGCAAAATTGTGGTATATGAACTGATCATTAAACACAAGATTGTACCATATCTTCTGCAGCATTTTTGAAAATTCTAATCTTCAATACTTGGTACTCTGAAAGGGAAGTAATAATAATAATAATAATAATAATAATAATAATAATAATAATAATAATAATAATAATAATAATAATAGAAAGAACGCTCGAAACGTAGGAATCAATTTCCATTATAGGGGATGCGATTTGAATCATTTTACATTTCTCAGACACCATTCTGTATAGATTTTTGCAAAACTTGCGGATCGCAACGCATGGCCAAAAATTAGACAATCAATTAAACCGTTATGACAATTATCGCGGACTAGAACGCAAATTTTGTGTTGGGTTGAGACAAACCAGGACAAAATGAGAACCCTACTGTTCATGTCATGTTTCCTTATGCACTCTTGTACTTTCTTGTCTATGTCCTGTTGATGACCACTGCTAATTGCTTTAAATACGGGTATATTGACACATAGTGGATACTTGCAATTGCAAAACCAATGGAAGTAACAGTTATGTTTCCTTCACACACATTTTAGTTTTCAAATGGTAAATTTTAGCATTTTGGGATTAGTAATTACTTTTAACATTATTTACTGATTGTCAATTGTACCTGTATTCAATTAATACCTCTCTTTACTAATTTTATGTAGAATCATCACTTTGTCATTTTTGTTTACACATAACTTTTAATGACATTCTTCAGACATACTTTTCTTCCTATTTTTCCTGTGTATTTTTTTCCTTTGTTAATACACAATGAAGTTTACGGAGTCAGGGTAGTTCAGAACTAAAAGACTTATCTCTACAGCAAAAGTGTCCTTAGTTCGATTTGTCATGTGGGTGGAACCAGCGGGACACCAAAAGGGATTTCGAGGTTTAATCCTCCTTGAGAAAGATGGTATGGAAAATAAACATTTACTACGAGGGGCGATCAGAAACTAATTTTACAGAGTCGATATTTCTGGAGTTTTATCTCTTATAGAGGAATGGATAAGATAATATGAACAGAGAGAGAGTAACAAACAAATATGTTTTAAAACGGGTAGGAGAGAAGAGAACGCGTAGCCAGCATCCCATGAGAGCCAATTGGATTGGACATACCTTGCGATGAAATTGTCTTCCCCACACAGCCATAGAAGGAAAGATGGAACGAATGTGACGAGTAGGAAGAACACAGCTGATCGATGATTTGAAAAAAATAGACAAAAACATTGGGAGTTGAAAGAAGAAACTGAAGATCGAGAAACGTGGAAAAATCATTTCGAAGCCCAAACCTAAACTAAACTATAAAAAAAAAGAAAAAAATATGTCCAGGACCTGCAAAAAGGCAGAACACTTAATAATTATTATGCCTTAAAAACTTGTATTCTACTACCAACTCAATACAGAGATTAAGTTATCCACCAGAAAGTATTCGAAGTGGAGAGAAAGAAAGCTTGCGAGTAGCATTTAATGATTAGAGAGCACGAATGTACAGGGGCGTGTGCTATTTGCACAATGGTTTTGGTGTTGGTTTAGGCTAAACTCAAGAGCAAATCCTAACACACATCAAGTTTATCCAAATAAGCTTATTCATTTATTTATTTATTTATTTTTCGTGGTATCTGGAGAATAAATTGGAAGTGTTATCATCAGTGAGGATTTCAGAGAGTGACATGGGAGAATTTTCATCCGAGATAGATCTCCAATGCTCAATGTGGTTTAACCATACCTTAGCCCACCATATATTTAAATATTTATAGTTCTCCGGGGAATCTGAAATATACAATCAGTGATGCCAATTTAGCCTATGTTTGGCTAAATCTAGCCTAACTGGTGAGGCATTTAACCATACAAATGTAAAAAATGCTTATACCTTAAATACAGGTTATTTTATGAAACTGTTTTGCAATTTTGAGCTTTTTTTTATTAACCGTTAAATTAATTCTAAAAATACTCTTTCCATGAAAATAAAGTGTAATTTCTAAACAAAAGATAGACTATTTGTCATTATATATTATTGTATTAGTTGATTTCTCTAGACAGAAAGATTATTACACAACTAACACTTGTTATTCATTCTTCTTGGCTCCCCACCCACAGATTTACATCTACTTAACAGTATTTATCGACTCAGAAAGAATTTCAATGTCGCTTCCGTAAGTACCCTTTTTGCTACTTTTTAATTATTTTAATTTTCGCATTTCAGTGCAAGAATGGAAGTTACCAAACATAAATTTAGTAAACTGTTCGGTTCTTCAAGCCACAGAGATTGTTTTTGTTTATTAAAGGAAATAAATAGGTTATCTAACTAGCTAGAAAACTCCCAATGCAGTCATAATGATTCGTGTGGGTCTACGGAGAAATAAGAAGGGTTTGTAAGGACTATGACCTGCCGAAAGAAGTACTTCTGAAAATTGGGACCTTGGTAGTCTACAAACACAACCAATCCACAATTCAACGATGGTGCATCTAGTTCCAGCATCTCGGGTAGCTGTGACGTCATTGATGTTGATTTATTTTAATTCAACTGATAATACGGCTGTTGACTTTCACAAATTACATGAGTTCTTGATGGATTTTATTGTAATTTAGTCATGTATGTTGCTTGTTATTCTTTAGTGAATAAAATTCAACATTTCAAATTTTACTATAACTCACTTATAATCACACACAAAAAAGGGGTTTAAAAATCACAATTTGTGTTATAAGTTAGCAGTTCAACATCTAACCATTTTTTGCTTAGAAAAGCTTAATTCTGAAGGCCATCTATCCTGTTTTCTTCAGAGGTTGTTAGCAACACTGTATACAATCGAGTGCATACATAGATGGGATTTGTCTATCATGTTTGCGTATTCACAAAGAAGGCTAACATACTACATATTTCACCACCTTGGTATGCATACCGTCAGGAGAAGCAAGTATTACTTTATGATAGACCAATTTGATGACTCCTCAGAAACAAATAGTATTATCTTTATTACATGATGATCAAAACTCTGAACGGTCAATTGTGTTTCAGTAACTAACCTAGCTGTTGTATATACACAACTGCATAGTACATCTTTTTTGGGAGCAAAAATTTTGCCTGTTACCACTGTATGCTAGGTACACTAAAATATAGACAACAGATAAAATTAAGCCCTAACATTGGACAATCACATTTCTACGTAGAATCCTTGAATTCAAATTTAAATCTCAATCTTCACGTTGCGTCACGAGAGATCGAATTAGAATCGCTTCCCGCCTAATCAGACTATTGTTCACATAACTAGCGCCACCTAGTAGCAAATGTATAAAATACTCGTATTTAAACTAATGACGCAAAATGTAGACATAGTGTAGCGCTGTCATCGTTAAAATGAACCAATTAAGAATAGCAAAGATGACAGTCCTGCATTGTGTATGAACTTTTTGTTATTACAACTTAAATGCGAGTATTTTATACATTTGCTACTAGGCGGCGCTAGTTTTTATATGGAAACGAATAACCAATTTCTTTTACACGAAAAATTAATACTCCTGCGTAACGATGTGTTTATGTTTAATACCAGTTTTATTATTTTTATATACATTTTAAGTTATTTAATTGTACTAGTTAACACAATAAATATGAAGTTAAAAATGGTAATGTGACGTTCTTACATGATACATACGAAAACTATTGTTTTTAATTATAACAATAGTAATATTAGAAGTTTAATTGAGGTTATATAATTAATATATACAACGGCTCGCTTTTGATGTGTGTTTAATTTATGGAGACTTGTGTCAGGCACTTATCCACGGGGGCAGGGAGCCAGGACCTCCTAAATTTTTACTGGACCCCCTAAAATTTTTTTGTACGCTTGCAAATGAAGTATAATATGGTTGGATCGGGACCGCTACATTTTTGGGCTGGCTACGGGTCTGATTTGTGCTCTTTTGCTTGAGGGAATACAGGTAAACTAAATTTTATATTATTTTGTAGGTTTACGTTTCATATAGCTCCAGTGTTGAAAAATGGTCAAATCTTGTATATTGTTATTTAAAAAGAAATAATAACTAAATGCGCTAAGTAGAACTTCCTCTTGAACCCTTTTCCAAAGGCGAATGGAATAGCCTAATGCCAGAAGCAAGGAACGCTTAGCAAGTCCGCAGCCAGTCAGAGAAGTTGGGGAGGAGGAAGGCGTGAATGTGTTAGGGGGAGCACTTCTTCTTGTTCACATCAACCGTAGGTTGGTGGGCAACATGGACATTTTAAAACTTTTCTCTCCCTTAGGAGAGCTGTTTTATACTTTGATAACACCTCTTCTTCGTAACTGCATCTACATACTTTATCCTTGATCTTCCTCTTCCCGGTTTTCCTTCTGCCTTTCCCTCTATTAGCACGGTGATCCAATCAGAGTGCCGAATAAGATGGCCAAGCATGGTATTTCTTCTTTTTCCTATTATCTTCATGATCTATCGTCCTTCATTAGCTTTCTTTAGAACGTCTTCATTCTTTTTTCTTTCGGTCCATGATATGCGTAGTATTCGGCGCCAACACCACATTTCAAATACTTCCATCTTTTCTCAATGTCCACGTCTCTGATCCGTAAAGCGTCATGGTCTTAATAAATAGTTTCCGAACGTCCAATGACACATTCCTTGATGTTAGCAATCCCCTTTTCCTATTGAATGCTTGTTTGGCCTGAGCTATTATGGAACTTACGTCTTTTTCACTTCTTCCGTCCGAGGATATTAGACTTCCTAAATAGGGGAACGTCTTAACGTCTTCGATTCTTCCCATCTAGCCATACGTTTACCCCTTCCTCTCCTGCTCTTTTGCACTTTATCACTTTGGTTTTATATGTATTTATCTGCATTTTACATGTTTTTAGCAGTTGGTCGTTCAAGTTTAAAAATGTGCTTCCTTCAAGTCCTTTTCGTTCTCCCCTAAGTCATAAAACTTGTATCGGAATTCAGATATCTTTAATGCCTGCTTATTTTTTCTTTTTACTTTATTTTCTGAAAAAAAAAGAGGACAGAATTACAATTTACATAAAATTCACATTATTTTGAGGGAAATAAAGCCCATTTGAAATTTCTATTTTGCGAGATTTTAAATTTATTTTGACGTTTCAGGTTCCACAAATGTAGAAAATTCATAAAAAAGGAATATGATTTTCGAAATCCATTACATGTTTTGTCATTTCTTTATCTTTATTTATTGATTCAATGAAATATCTATTAATATTTTCTGCAACCTTACCTAGATCTCACTTGGATCTCACATTATTTACATTATTTTCAATATTGTACTTACTTAGTTCAGATTTTACATTTTCCAAATAGTCTTCATTATTTTATTTTTTTTACTATTATCGCAGTCTCACTTTTTATTTATTTATTTATTTTTACTTTTAATAATAACTTATCTTTAAAAAATATATTTTTGATCAAGTGCTTTCGTTAAGTACCTCATCAGATAGGAAGGAAAGAACAAAATGAAAAATCAATGGAGAGAAGGATACAAAGTTGGGGATGATGCCATTTGGGAGTTTCACTATTTTTACCTTTTTATTTTCTTTACCTTATATGTTGAAGCATTTAGCGAAACGACTTACCGTTGTCTGATAATGGTATTATTGTTTTCTTGTAAGCAATTAATTTTCCATACCTGCCTCTGGACTCGTTTGTTGTAACTACCTGTGTATACTAGCTTCAATGCTCGTTCTTCGCACGGGGAGAATGATTTATGAAAAATGTTTAAATTCCCTTTCCCTTAACGTACGTAATTTAATGAAAAGGTAATGATAAAAATATAGAAGATACTCTACTTTCGGGATAAATTTTGAAACAACCTATACTTCCAGAATGTGCTATTAATCACATTGATACGATTGAAAAATCCAGCTTCAGGTGGGTACTAACTATCTTCCAAAAGTCATTTCAAGTGGGTTAGACGTTTTCCGGACTCGGAAAACTATGAATTCGACACTAATCTCAGCCATTTTCATCCTTTATTCTCCCTCTCTGTCAATTAACTGACTTGAACTTAAACGCATTTGGAGCGTCACTGTTCATTTCAGCTATCGGAAAACTATGAATTCAGCACTAATATCGGTCGTTATGAATTAGTTTTACATGTCACCCCTTCTAACCACTCTTTGGGATGTCCTACTCCCACAATACATTTCAGATTGTAGGTCAATGTCTAGCAAGTTTGGTTGAATTTCCTTCAGGCGTTTCAGAGTTACATCGGAATATACAAACATGCATACACCTACATCAAAATATACATTTTTATTCCCATTTGGATGGCAGTCACTAATCGCGAAACAGCATTAACTCCTGCTTCTGAAAGTTATGTGTGACAGTAGCAGCAGAAACTGACTGCAACGAATTCGCGGCGTACAGCTCACCTCATCCCTGTTTAGTCAACCATGTATTGACTATTTTGTCTACTTTTGCTTTTGTGATAATTTTGGCGGCAAGAAAACAACGTGTTCTTGGTTTCATCTATTATTTTTGTGGAAAACACTAAAGTATTGACACTATAAAAAAATGTCTAACACTTATAAATGTTCTTACGTTATATAGGCACAACGGTGCCAACTTTGGTCCAATTGTTTCTCGAGACATTACAAAATTGTGCTGTATCCATTTTTCGCAGCATTCGGCAGTAATAATCATTATTTATCAATAATAGCAATATTTATCAACATCTAAAAATATTGATTATTATTTTTAGATGTTGATAAATATTATTGAATATTTTTTTATATGTAATAATGAAATAATACGCACTAGAGATTGTGTTTTTATTGCTATACTGAAAAAAGAAAGAAAGAAAGAAATACTGGACACAGGAGCAAGGCAGGCCCAACCCGTAGATGTGATGAACTTCAGCCACCTGAAACTTTCAATTGTTTATTGGTTTATATTTATGAATGTAAGGTGTATTCAAGTTAGCTCCCCGAGAAATCGTCTAAGAATCTGTCTTAGTTTCCAGACTGCGGACCTAAGAGGGGGTGAGAAGACCTGGAGAGTGTGGAATTCCACACACTTCATATCTTTTCCTTACAAATTGCTACAAGTCAGTACTATGAGATATATGTAAGTTATTGTTACCTTCCACTGCAATAAAAACTATTCCGTACACTGATTCGGGGCAGGTACTGAGAAATTTTTTAAAGAACTAAAATTTTATTCATGGTCATGGTCATGGTTTGGTGGTTAGGTAGTGGATTCTTGTCTGGGCAGTCCTGTTCGGAGCATCCCAAATTCAGCTGTCTATCCAGCGTCGTGAGGTAAACTGGGAAGATACGTAGAGGCATGACAGCCACCTAGACTAGAAAACCCTGGCGATATACTCGTTTCCAACATGTAGCGGTCGTGAGTTGCTGACCAAGTGGCCTGAGAATCAGGGTTTTCGAGAGCTGTGACACTTTGAATTTATAGAATTCCACGAATAGTAGAAACTATAACTGTGTAGAATATGACACAGAGTTGGAAATTAAGATAAAAGGCTGACTGCATAATTTAGAGATTATTTGTAATATTGTAAACATTAAATACGCAAAGACTTTTTACTGTCGCGAACTGTAGCCTAGCTGCTGAATGTAGCGAATTCGGGACACACTGAAAGTACACAGTAATAAAATACATTCTGCATATTTTACAATTGATCCAACTTTAGTGTCCTTAATGCAAGTAAAATACATAACTGAATGTTTTTTTTTTTTTTTTTTTTTCAAAATATTTTGAGTAATTCCTGTATAATATGTACGAGCAACTCCCCTGTAGATTTCCAATGGCCTGACATGCCCATTCTTGTCTCAACTTGGGTTTAAATGTCATCAGGATTACCACTTAATACCTTAGCGACCACGACAAGTTTGGATTCCACGCTAATCTCGGTCATTTGCTACATTTTATATTTTCCCCGTTTCCACCCTAAATGCCGATAAAGGATGAGCTTGGACTTTACTCTATCGGGTATGTGACTATTAATCTCAGTGTTGCCAAGAATTATGGATGCGATGCTGTTATCAGTCGTTCTTGATTATTTTTTGTAGTCACTTGCTTCCCACCGCCATAGGGTTGCTAATGAAGGGTAAACGTGGACTTAAACGGTTTAATGAGTGTTACTATTCATCTCAGGGACTCCAAGAACTATGAATTGCATGGACTATAATTGATCATTTCTTTATAATTCTTACACGTTCCTTACTCCCTACGCCCCTCTAGGAGGTGTAGGGAGTGCTACCAAAATAGTGGGCTGAACATGGACATAAAGGGCATCCGAATTGTCCCAATCAACTTATTTACCCCACCCGAATCATTTTTAAATGTCCCCTACCTCCCACTCCCTTCTAGGTGTGCTAGGAGGGGTCTTTTCTCAACAGTATCCTTTCCTAGATTGTAGGCAATACGGCCAATATGTGATCAAGTTTATATATCTAAGATATCTCTTTCAGTTAGTGTCTGATGAAGGCAACGTTAAGTTGTCGAAACCGTTACACTGTAATTTAGTTTTTAATAAACAAGTGTATATACTCTGGTCAGAAGTGTTTATTATTTCTTTTGTGAATTCCAGAGTCGTGATGGATAGAGTTGCATGAACAAGTTTGGTTAAAATTGCTCCAGTCGTTCCAGAGTTATGTTGAAATATACATGCACACATACATACACATATATTCATTTTTATATATATAGAAGACTAGCTAAAACGTTCATCCTTCGCACGGGGACAATTGGTTTATGGGAAATATTTGAACCCCCTTCCCTCTTAGCAGGGGTGTAGCCAAGGGGGGCCCATCGGGGCCCGGCCCCCCCAAATGGTTTCCTGGCCCCCCAAATGAGCAACTTTTAAAACATCATAGTAAAATTATCTCGCTTCATTCATTTAAAAGTAACAAAGTTTATTGACAATTAATAATTTATGGTAAAATAGTATGGAGAAATATTGTATTTCCATACCGATCGAAAAATAGTATAGTATCTCTTCCTTATACCGATCGAAAAATAGGATACTTTTTTGTGACAGCAGATTACACAATTTACTGCGATTTATATTTGACAGTTTGAAGACAAACGTTTTAACAAGGTACTACAAATACAGCCATAAAACAAAGGTACTAAACTGATTTGTAAGTACAGTATATTTTATATGCTTTAACAAGTGTTTTAAAAGACATAGAGGATGGAAAATTTGGTGAGAAACAATGTTTTTATTCAATTTGGATTTCATTCGCTCTCTTTTATTTCTACTCAGTGTAATAAAATAATTCTGTTTTGTTTTAGTCACGAATAATAAATACATATTTTTGTCAGGAAACCATAAAGAAATTAAGTGAAATTTCAAAGAAAACCAATCTTGTGTAGACAGGTTCTGTATACAAGGTCTTAAATTTAAATATAAAGGTAACCAAGAAAAGTTTTGTTGCTTTTTCACCCACCACCTTCAAACATCGATATGTCACCTAACCTGGAAGATAAAAAATAGTCCCATCAGCATCAACGACCTTCTGAAGACGTTCTGGAAGGCCATGCAATCCATCGCGGTAGAACTTGGTGGGCCGTGAAACGAAGAAAGTATGAGGTGCATTTTGGACTTTTATTAGGGATTTGAACTGGCGTCCTCTAAGGTGATTCTCCAAAGAATGGAACAGGTGATAATCGGACAGTGCAATACCCGGGGAATATAGTGGTTGCAATATTGTTTCCCATCCAAGGCGGAAAATGGTGTCCTGAGTCATCCTAGCCACGTGGGACTTAGCGTTGTCCCGTAAACGAGGACCCATTTGCAATTCAGAAGTGATGGCTCCAGAGTTTTGAGTTCTTGTTGAGCACAGCTCAACTGCTGACAATACACAGTTGAACTGATACTCTGACCAGCTGGTAGCAGTTCCCGATGCACGATGCACCAAACACACAGAAGGACCTTCTTCTGGTACAGTGCTGGTTTCTGCTGTTTTGAAATCGGTTCATGGGATGCTAACCAATGATGACGGCGCCGTGGAGCTTCGTATAGGACACACTTTTTATCACTCTTCCGTCGAAGAGAACAGACGTGTCTTGGATTAGCTCTGAGTGATCAGTGTTTCCATCCCAATGGGCATTACAATTCAGCAGTGGCGCGCTGCTATAGGCAGGTTCAGTGCAGCATTCGAAATGAAAGTTTCGAAGGAAGAACTTGTAACAACGGAGAAATATAGAAGTGGGAAGGCGATCTGCCTAGCAATTGTGCTGATAGCGCTGTTGATAGATAACATTGAAACAAATCCAGGGCCAGTGAGCAAAGCTCTTGAATAAAAAATAGAAGACATCCTTCAAAAGTTAAACAGCATGGAACCGAATGTGAACAAGATTGGATTAATTGATGCAAAAATTGACAAATTACAGTCGAAGTTTGATGACCTTTCAAAGGAAGTGAAAAATCTAGAAGCAAAAGTGGCTCACTTGCAGGACGAGAACAGTGATTTGCGACAGAAAATTGATGAACTTGAAATGAAGTGTGACTATATAACGAAAATCAGAGCAAGAGAAACAATCTTATCTTCCGAAATGTGCAGGTCAAAAGTGAAGGCTTGCGACCGTCATGGAAAGACTGTGAGGCGGCCGTGAAAGATATTATAGAAAAAAAGTTGGGGATTAACATAGAACATGATGACATAGAACGTGCACATCTCTTAGGTAGGGGGCGTAACCAGTCGGGTATAGTTGTGAAATTTCTGCGGTACAAAAAGAAAGCAGAAATTTTGGAAGCGAAATCCAAGTTGCAGGGATCCCGTGTGTATATTCATGAGCAGTTTTCAGAAAAAGTGCTTGCTGAAAGCAGGCACGTAGCAAAGGGGGGGGGTCCGGGGGGTCCGGACCCCCCCCTTCAAGACCAGAAATGAAAAAAATAAGAAAGAATGAAACAAAATAAAATGAGAAAAAGAAGGATCAGCGTTAAAAATAAAAACAAAAAACTACAGGAAGCTTATATGGTGGTGAGGTGAGCGAGATATCCTGGCAGAGTCAGGGAATTTGAAATTTCTAGAAAACTTACGGAATTCTCAGAATTTCTGCTACTAGTCTCGGAGATTTCAAGCTTCCGAAAGCATAGTGCCGTTGTGTAACAGCGTGGACAATTTTTTATCATAATACAGTACAACCCCTCAAATCCGAACTAATTGGGGCTGAAGCCTGTTCGGATTTCGGGGGGTTCGGATTACCCGGGAAATAATATTACGTACTTATTTCGCCACTGAGTTGGCGGTAAAACAACGACTGAGGTTAGACAGGGTGGCCTAGTGGTCGAAAGGGCAGTGACCTTAAATGGCGGGTGTACAATCAGTAATCGTAATCCAGTTAACCTAAAATGATTTCATTGTTTTGGATTTTTTTAAATACGTAAGTAGACGTAAACTATTTCCTATTTTATCTAAACTTAACTGTATTTTATAACGTTTTGAATAAGCATTAAGTCTAAAAATGTTAAAACCTTAAAGAAACTAAATTTGTGTGATTAAATCTATTTTTTTTTCATTTTCCAGCTGTAGATATTTTTTTTTTTTCTGAGAACGTGTTCGGATTTACCGGGTTTTCGGATTTCCGGGGTTCGGATTTCAGGGGTTGTACTGTATTTTGTTATCGCTTCTCTGCAGTATCAAATATATTATTTCAAAAACAATTTTCTACTCCTCCTTTAACCTGTGATTTGGAACAGACAGTAGTTGGCGGAATAATAAAAACAAAAATTTATGAGGAAAGAAAGTTCTGTTAACACTTGATTTAACATACAAAGGAATGCAGATATTGAAAAATATTTTACAAGACATTATTGAGCTTGCACTTTTTATAATAGTGAATATCTACTTTTTATACAGGGTGTTTCAAAACAATACCGACGTTTGGGAGGTGATTCCTGACACTAGGATAAGACAAAAAGTATAGACCTATCTGGGTGCACAAATGCTTCCTTTTGGACTTATAGGCTGCGAAAACATGAAAGAATTAACTTTAAAGATCCATAGCCTCACAATTATAGGACCTATTGTAGTCGGGTCAAGACTTCACTTAGGAACTATTATATGCCCTATCCAAAAATGCACTTTTCAGAATCCTGAGGTACTTCCACAACCATTTTTATAGAGGGGGTATAGTTACGGGCATATAATTTGAAGTAGTCACAACTACCTCTATAAAAATTGTTGCGGAGGTACCACATGATTCTGAAACATGGAAATTTGCATAGGGCACATAGGTCCCATACTTTTGGAGCTATGGGCCTTTAAAGTTCACTTTTTCATGTTTTCGGGAACCTATAACTCCAAAAGGAAGCCTTTGAGCACCCAGGTTGGTCTATACTTTTTGTCTCCTCTTGATATCAAGAATCATCTCCCAAACGTTGTTGATATTGTTTTGAAACACCCTGTAATAGTTGAGATCATAATAAAAGGAAAATTCTTATATTTGGATAAAGAGAGGAAGGACGTAAATATTGTAAAATATTTTTAAATACGTCTTTTTATTATTTTACTCGAGATTTCTTCATAGTTTATTAAAATACTTACCAACATATTCTCATTTTATTCTTCTAACAAACAAATATATGTTGCCAGTGAGGTAATTAGATTGATCGAGCTCCTGGGCCTCCAGTATTTCTTGTTACCCCCCCCCCCCTCATTACGAAATCCAGGCTAAACGAACCAATATATGTTTCAATAAAATAGTTTAGAATGATCGAGCCTCTGGTTTGATGACCACAGTATCTCATGTCTCGGACCCCCCCCCCCCTTCACGAAATCCTGGCTACGTGCCTGCTGAAAGACGATTATTGTCTGAAAAACTACAAGAGGCAAGGAAGGAAGGAAGGTACGCAGTGTTAGTGTTTAATAAACTGAAGATTGAAGGGGATATCTATCGTGCTGACACAACAAGTAACACAGTGTTTAAAATTTTCCGCGAAAGTCGTAACAGTGATGAAAATAACAAGAGAAGTGAATTTAGTGCTAGTGCTAGTGTTTCTAATAATTCTGGGGTGTGTACCAGTAACGAAGATAAAGGCGAGAGTGTGGATAGAGAAAAAGTGCGTGTGGTTAGCAATACTGAAAACAGCTTTCAAGAGAAATCCAAAGGCGAAAAACACGGAAGGTGGATGACCCCTCGGGTACAAAAGGAAGGCAGTGTTAGGCGGGGCAGGGAAACAACAGAACCCTCGCACTAGGGGTGCAGTTCAAGCGCCAAAATAAATGGCCGGGAAAATTGCCATCAGAGACAACAGAAGCCAACATTTCCAGTAAGTAACTATTCTTTTGGTAGAATCAGTGACCCATCAAATTCAAAACATCAAAACCAAACATTTTCTTTGTGCTTTCAAAATGTCAATGGCCTGCGTACTAAAGCCAGTTGTTTTCATAATGCTGTTTTATCTAACTCTTATGACTTTATTAGCTTGGTAGAAACTTCTTTAACGACAAATTATTCTGACTCAGAATTCTTTGATGATAGGTATGTTGTCTGGAGACAAGACAGAAATATTGAACTACAAAAAAAGACTAAGGGTAGGGGAGTATTGTTTGCTGCACTTAAAAAATATAATATTCAAAAAGTAAATAGCTGGGAAACTAACTTTGAAAGTGTAATTGTCAAACTGGTTTTGAACTCAATTACCGTGTATATTTGTACTGTTTACATAGAGCCTGATTCACCACTTCATATATATGAACAGTTTTTTGAATTTGTAGAATAAAATTGTCCTGTGGGTTGCACAATTCTTTGTATAGGGGATCTGAATCTACGACCAATAACTAGTTCAAATTTCGATTTAATGACGTCATCAGCTAAATGTAAAAGTCTTGACAATTTTATGTCCCTCTTTAATTTGATTTCAATTAATAATATTCCTAATAGCAATGGCCGAACCTTAGATCTTGTTCTTACAAATCTCTCAAAAGTAACAGCTCAAAGAGAATGCGATCCACTGGTAATAGAAGATAAGCATCATCCTCCCCTTCTTATTCAGTTTACAGCATTGTATTCAACCAAATTTAAAACAGTGCCTAACACAGTAGGTTATAATTTTAGGAAAGCAGATTTTGAAAAACTTTACCGAAACCTATTAGCTGTGGATTGGGGGATGCTGCAGAATATTAAGGATGTCAATCACGCTGTCGATCTATTTTATGAAGTATTGTATCAAATATTTGATGATTGCATTCCCCGTAAAAGAGCAACTAATAAAATCTACCCTACATGGTTTACCCCGAATATTATTAATAAAATTAAATGTAAAACTTATCATCGTAAAAAAGTCGTCTCAGTGTAGGCAACACTAAGTACCATGAAGAGCAATTTCGTCAACTGCGTAGGGAAATTAAAGCAGAAATAACCGCTGCTTATAAAGAGTTTTTAAGCAGCACAGAAGATAAATTGAAGAATGATCCGAAATTATTATGGTCCTTCATTAAAAATAAATCGCGTCACTTGTCTTCTGATCGCATACAGTACAATGGTCACGACCTTACTGATGATAGGGACATAGCTAAAGCATTCGGACAACATTTTAGTTCAGTCTATGGCTCCTTAAGAGCGGACTATGATGTATCGAGCATGTCTCTAAATGATCGTTCCAGTGCTCTTCTCGATATATTTTCACTACCTCTCATATCTGAAAAAGAAATAAAAGAAGCAGTAAGGAAGTTGAAATCGAAAACAGCAAGTGGCCCAGATATGATCCCAACGTACATTGTGAAAGGCTGTTCAGATATATTCTTACAACCTCTGAATATTATATTTAATTTATCTATAAAAACATGTACCTTTCCTGAAAAATGGAAGGAGTCAGTTGTGTGTCCAATACCCAAAACAAACTCAGCTAGTAACATCGAACAGTTCCGACCAATTTCTATCTTATCTGCGTTTGCCAAGGTGTATGAATATATACTGCATAAGCGAATAATGGATCATGTTAAACCTGCATTATCTGTTAGTCAACATGGATTTCTGAAGGGCAGATCTACTGTATCAAATCTAGCACTAATAGCAGACTGCATTTCGAAGGAACTTGACAAGCAAGGACAAGTAGATGTCATATATACTGATTTTTCTAAAGCATTTGACGTCATTGACCATGACATTCTCTTAAACAAACTGGCATCCTTTAACTTCTCGAAATCAACTCTGCAATATTTTGCTTCCTACCTTCAAAATCGTAAACAAACTGTATTGTATCGTAATCATAAATCTCAAATCTTTCATGCAACATCTGGAGTCCCTCAAGGCTCGAATCTGGGACCTCTACTTTTCATTTTGGCGGTAAATGATCTTCCTGAGTGCTTTGAATTTTCTAAAAATCTACTCTTTGCTGATGACCTTAAAATATTCAACAGAATTGAAACAATTCAGGACTGTTTAGAACTTCAGAGTGACTTACAAAATCTTGAAATTTGGTGTAAAAACAATAAATTTAAGTTAAATGTTCGTAAATGCAGTTATTTAACATTCACTAGAAAAGAAAAATATATTCAATATAATTATTCAATATTAGGGGAAAAACTAAAAAAGCTTGATTTTAGAAGGGATTTGGGAGTTATTTTTGACTCAAAATTAACCTTTATTCAACATATTGAAACTATTTGCAAAGAAGCCTACAAAAATCTTGGATATATTTATCGAGTCAGTAAAGATTTTCAAAATGATCAAACTTGAATTGTGCTGTATTATGCATACGTCAGGTCAAAATTAGAATATTGCAGTAATATATGGAACCCTGATATACAGAAATACTCATCCTTGATTGAGCGTACTCAAAATAAATTTTTAAGGCTTCTTACCCTTAAGAAAACAAAATTCTATCCAAAATTTGAAAGCTACATTAACCTTGTTGAAAATTTTAATTTTGAAACATTAGAACTCAGGAGAAGAAATATTGATTTATTGTTTTTACACAAACTCTTTCATGGCAAAATAGACTGTCCTGATCTTAACGAAAAAATATGTATCCAAGTACCATCCATTCAATTGCGCACTGCTTCGAAAAATACATTTTTTGTATGACAGCGAAAACAAACGTTTTAAGCAGATCTCCTATATGGAGAGTTAGTGCAACCTACAACAGGTTAGTTAAAGAAAATTTCAACCTGGATGTACTGGCAATGGATGTAAGTAGTTTTTTTGTAAGACAAATGTAATTATTACTAATAGCTTTATTAACCTATATAATCTGTATAACGATATACTATGTAACACTGTAATTAGACTTGTGTCTGTTGTGTTATATGTCAATAAATCTAATCTAAATTTTAAAAAAAATAAAAAAAATCTAACATGTCAACGCCCTGTCCAGAAATGGCTCCGAAACAGTAAATAAACACAGGCGACTGCCGCGTTGCCTTCTGGCCCGTAGTCAAAATATGAGACCCCCATCGACCCAACTTGTAGTGTTTCACAAGTTGATGGATGTGCTGCTGAATGGTTTCACCACATACTGAATTGTAGTCCCAGTTCCTCTTTGTATATGTGTTGGTCTTCTGGCACGTGGTGTTTTCGGGTGTTTCGTCACTGTCCTTAAACTTGTTAAACCACCGCTGCACTGTCCGCGTTGTCACGACACCCTCACCAAAGGCCTGGAATATCTTCTGTCCCGCTACAGCGGCGTTTGACCTCCATTTGAACTCGTTCAGCATACATGCTCTTATGACCATCTGTGGATGTCCCATGTTCCCTCTGTCTTTACGCAAGTTCACGGTGTGTCTGAATTGCCACAACCAGGTAGTATGTTGGATATACCCACACCAACAACTGACGTTCGCCTTATCTCCACTTGCATTCAACTCACAGTGTGAGGTCCAATTGAACACAGACCTCCACGACAAGGGACAGAACTTTCTTGGTTACCTTTATAGTTATGCACAAAAGTATAACGTTTGGTCCCGGGCAGTAGTTCTTGATTAAGCATAATAAAAACTATATTGAACATAATTTATGGATAATAATAATAATAATAATAATTAATAATAATAATAATAATAATAATAATAATAATAATAATAATAATAATAATAATAATAATAATAATAAGCTAAAATAGTGTTTTTAGTCTTCCAGAAGGAAACCAAAATTTCCCTTTCTTTCAGGCCTCAAAAACACTAACAGCGGCACATTTTTTTTGGCTTTGTGCATTGTAGCTGCCCCCCCTCAAAAACGACGCCCCCCCTACACAAACCTGCTGGCTACACCCCTGCCTCTTAGTATATCCTAATTATATATAAAACTACATGAACTGACATAAAATAAAGGGGTACTTTTGGTTGACGTAGGAAGTTGAAATTTGGCATAATTGTAGCTCTACGGACTAATCGACAGGAAACTTGCCAGAAGTGAATACTTTTAATTTTTAGGGGGTCTAAAGGGGAGATGAAGAAATTATCGAGGTCATTGAAATGGGAATTTTTCTGGATTTTTGCGGGAGCTCATGTGGTTCGGATTCCACATTAATCAGTAGGTCCACGTCTCGCTGCTGAACGGGACGTAAAACTCAAATTATCGAGGTCATTGAAATGGGAATTTTTCTGGATTTTTGCGGGAGCTCATGTGGTTCGGATTCCACATTAATCAGTAGGTCCACGTCTCGCTGCTGAACGGGACGTAAAACTCAAAAATCAATCAATTAATTTTCTGGATTTATGATCTCATATTTTAGGTACTTGGAATTTCAATATAAAGTTGTAATTTGATATGCTTGTACGTTTTCGTTAGCGTTACCTAAGTATCATAAATCAGTAAAAAAAATCCAACTTTAGACTGGTTTTATGAGGAACTGGAAAATCTTTCTCATGTCTTAAAATCTTATCTTTTAGATAGTTGAAATAAGAAAAGAAAATTGAAATTCGATAGAATTGAGGGCTTAAGAGGCAAATTCAGGAAATATGGAGAACAAATGCACGAAAGTCACTATTGATGCAAAGGCTGATACATAAGAGATACGAGGCCGTAGCCATGCAATTCTTGGGGTCTGGGGGTGGAATTCAAAGCTAGGCAAAGGTTAGTTTATTTCAATAAGAGTGTAATGATAAAAATACAGGACATACTCTGCTTTTGGCATAAATATTGAAATACTCTACCCCACAGAACACGCCTTTAATCAAATTAATAAGATTTTTTTAAAAATAAAGAATCCAGCTTGAGGTGTGTACAATCTTTCAAAACTAATTTCAAACGGGTTAGCCGTTTTCTCTATCCTGAAACTATGGATTGCACACAAATATGAGTCTTTATCCATCACGACTCTGGAACTCACTAAAGGAATAATTAACACTTCTGACCAGAGTATATACACTTATTTATTAAAACGAAAGTACAGTGTAATGTTAAGTTGTCGAAACCGTTACCCTGTACTTTAGTTTTAATCAATATCTGTATATACTCTGGTCAAAAGTGTTTAACATTCCTCTAATATGAGTCGTTCTGCATTATTTCTTACATATCCTTTCCAACTCCCACTTCTTGGGGTGTCTTACTCCCACATTTCTTTTTCCAGATTGTACGTCGTATGCCACAAAATTTGGTTGAAATTGCTCCAGGTCCTCCAGAGTTATGCTGGAATATACATTTATACACATGTAATCTAAACATATATAACTGTACGAGTAATGCTTTCGGTGTTGCCTCTGTGATGAAGTTTGCAACACTGCTGAAAATGGCGTATTTCTGGACAATATTTAAACTGATTGTTGTTTTCCTTCTCTTTTATAACTTTTAGTAGGTGTAATTACAACAAGTCCTCGCAATTACATGATTCAAGCACTGTTGCAAACTTCACCAAGGTTTATCATATCTCCGGAACGGTTTGAGATATCGAAGTACTGTAAACGGCAAAATAATTTACACATCCATTGCAAACCACGCAAATAACTAGATAATGATACTTACCTAAGCATTTTTTTTCGAAATAAAATCTTTTGAAAAAATGTCAAATTTCTAAGCCCTTGTAACTTCATTGCCGCTCAGTGGTAGAGCGTTCACCTCTGGTGCTTGGGGTCCCTGGTTCGATCCCAGCTCGCGCCGTGTGGACTTTGTGGTGGACAAACACCGTGCTCGTGGGTTTTCTCGGGGTTCTCCCGTTTCCTCCCACTTTCTTCATTCCACCATTTCACTCATCTCTCATCATCATCGTCTCCTTTAGCCTAACCGGCATAACCGTGGGACGTAAAACTTAGAGATAACTTCATTGCTATTCATTCAAAACAAGTCATACCATGACCATAGTATCCAACATTAAGGTACTTCCCGATGTGCAATGTCTTGTCCATCTCCGTTGTGCTATATGTGTGACAGAAAATTCCAAAATTTGGATGTTTGTGATATTATAACATCCTTAGTTTGCAATACTGAATAATAAATGTGATATTTTAAGTTTTCGTTTAACATGTTGATTTGAAATATGTAATAATCTGACGTAGTGTTATTTGAAAAAAATATAACTTTATACTGGGATGGCAACAGTGTTCACTGGGTGGTGTTATTTAATACGTAGAACTATGCCCCCCTGCTTATAGTTGTTTCATACAAAGTTTCGCTTTTCTTCCTCTTTTGATTTCTCCGTTATCACGGATGTTGCAGGTCCACCTTCTATATGAAAATGCATAAAACCTAATAACTCTTGAACTACCCAACCAATCTCAATCAGAAAATTTCAACAGAGATGATGTTCGGGCCTGGGATGATTTTTATCATTTCACTTCGACGGCACAACTTAAGAGAGAGGTGGGGGAGGTATATGTAAAAAAAAAATGTGACTGCTTCTCTGACTTTGTTACTCGGGAACCACTCGACCTATCTCGATCAAATTTTCCACATATATGAGGTTTGGTCCTGTGATTGTTTTTATCATATCACTTTGAGGTAGAACTTAAGGGAGGGTGAGAAGAGGAGGAGATATATAAAATAAATGTAACTTAACTCTTAACCACCCGGCCGATATCGATTAAATTTTCCGCATAGATGAGGTTCGGGCCTGTGATGATTTTCGTTATTTTACTTTGACGGTGCAACTGAGGGAAGAGGAGAAGGAGGTATATATATGTAATATAAATAAAATAGAGATTTTTTTTGTGCTTTTGTCTGTCTGTCTTTGTGTGGCCTGGGGACCAGACGAGTGGACCGAGAGTTACCAAATTTTGGTCAGGGGTACCTTTCCCCAGGACTCAGATAAAAAAGAAGCCCGTTTTTCAAATTTCGAACCAGGGGAGTCTCAGGATGGCGTTTACCGGGACATGTAAAAGTACTAGAAAATGACCGATATTAGTGTCGAATTCATAGTTTTCGCGGTCGCTGAAACCAATGGTGAAACTCCGATCGCATTAACTTCCAAATTCACGCTATTTGGTCCCGGGCCAGGAGTCACCGGGGGGCGGGTTATCCAAAATTAAAAGTAATCCAAAATGACCGATATTAGTATCAAATCCATATTTTTCGCGGTCGCTGAGATCAATGGGGATACTCCCACAAGCGTTGACTTCTATATACAGCCCCCGTGCGAAGCATGGGTATATTCAAGTAGTATAAAATAAAAATGAAAGTAACTGTCTTTCTGACGTCATCACTCTTCAACTACTGGATCGATCTTGATGAAATTTTCATCATAGATGAGGTTGAGATCTGAGATTGTTTTGTCATATCACTTTGACGGTGCTACTTAAGAGAGGAAGGAGGGAAGAAGCATTTATAAATGATTGAAAATGACAGATTTTAGTCGAATACATAGTTTTCGGATTCGCTCAGATGGACAGTGACACTTTCGATCCCGTTCATATGCAAATTCAGCCCCGCAACTTGGAGGAGGTTATAAAACTGATAAAAAATGGCCCATATTAGTGTCGAATGCATGATTTTCGGGGTCGCTGAGATGAACGGTGACACTTCCAATGCCGTGCCCCGTAACATGGAGGAGGGGGAGTATATGAAAATGGTCGAAAAAATGGCCGATGTTAGTGTCTAATTCGTAGTTTTTTGGGTCGCTGAGATAAACAGTGACACTTCCGATCCAGTTTAAAATCAAATTCAGTCCCGCAACATGGGAGAGGGAGAGCTATATGTACTGTATATATATAAATGATCGAAAATTACCGATGTTAGTGTCGAATCCATAGATTTCGGGGTCGCTGAGATGAACGGTAACAATTGAGATCCCATTTAAAATTAAATTGAGCCCCACAACTTGAGGGACGAGAAAATATATAAGAATGATCGAAAATGACCAATATTAGTGTCGAATCCATAGTTTTCAGGGTCGGTGAGATGAACGGTGACACTTCGGATGTCGTGCCTCACAAATGTAGGAAGGGAGGAAGAGATATATGAAAATGATCGATACAATGGCCGATATTGGTGTCTAATCCATAGTTTTTGGGATTGCTGAGATGAACAGTGACACTTCCAATCCCGTTTAAAACCAAATTCAGCTCCGCAACTTGGGGAGGGAGAGGTATATAAAAATGATCGAAAATGACATATTTGTATCGAATTCATAGTTTTCGGGGTAGCTGAATGGAACAGTAATATTTCCGATGCCGTTTAAATCGATGCCACTACAAAAGAAAACAGCATATTTCACGGGTACCAAATACATGAGATAGTGAATTTAAATTTCCATTTTAACCCAGCGGAGCGGGTAATCGATGCTAGTGCCTTATAATATTCGCTATTGATCGTTCTTCGCAGCAATGTTTTGATTTCATTATCCATTTCTAACTCATAGCCTGCAGGATCAATTGAATATACGGTTGTCCAAGTAGTATGTGCGTACAGGAATTTGTTTATCTTCGTTAGGAAAGCAGAAGTCACAATAGATAGAAGCTGTTAGGTAACAGTGTAATTTGCTATATATATGGTGCTCAAATAAATAAATAAATAAATAAATAAATAAATAACACTTTCTTCCAAAATGAAAATAAAATCTTTCAGTTTTACGTCCTACGGTTATGCCGGTTAGGCTAAAGGAGACGGTGATTATGAAAAATGAATGAAACGGTGGAATGAAGAAAGTGGGAGGAAACGGGAGAACTCCGAGAAAACCCGCGAGCAGGGTGTTTGTCCACCACAAAGTCCACACGGTGCGAACTGGGATCGAATCAAGGACCCTGTGCACCGGAGGTGAACGCTCTACCACTGAGCCACCGCGCCCTCCAACACTTTCTTCCAGTTAAATAACAACTGTCAATTATTTTTGGCAACACATGACACACATTTTAGTGCCATGAAAGTTCGTTTTTTTATTTTGGTTTGCTCGAAAACTGTTTATGAGAATTCATCCTGGAAAATATTTCTTTTTCAATGTGATGTTATCTTTCACTGATATATGGCTTGTGCTTTGATTATATTTTACTTCAACCGAAATTAAACTTAGAGAGTCAATTATGCTTTTAGGCTGTACCTCATTATCCATACTATGAATGATGATTCTGTTAGTGTCATAATGAAGAGTTTATTTAACATATATTTCGTCATCAGTTTTACCTCATTAAGTGGCATGGTACAGTAGAAGTTTCTAAGTTAACAAAGAAATTAGGTTTCCTCTATTCTCTCAGAAACTACGCCTTCGGTGCGAGCTGTCCCGGGTTCGATTCCCGGTGGGGTCACTCAGTCGAAAGAGTGTAGCACGTTTTTTTCAGGCTAGCCACCCTGAATGAAGTTTTCCTGGGTTTTCCTCATTCACACCAGGCAAATGCCGGGGTTGTACCTAACATATAGGTCCCAGGTCGCTTCCTTCCTTCCTCAATCCTTTCTTCCTTCTCTTTTCCCGGATTGTGTGCTCGCCCAGGGACGTCAACCCTCAAATCATGCCGGGCTAAATAGCCTTAGATGCCGAAAGCCTACAAATCTAAACCCTAAACCCTAAACCACTCTCTCATAAACTACTCATGATATTCCGTCTATTTGATGAAGATAGGTCTTTGATTATACATTGTAAGAAATCCAATGCAACTTCTGACTGACTTCTGTTCTGGAAAAGTAATTTGACTAATTATACCTGGTATAACGCCTAACTGCACTACATATTAAATTACTCAAAATAGTATGGATGATGACATTGTGCGTCTATAAACATTAGCAGAACTAATTTTCAACAGACACCATTGTCCAGTAGAACAGGCGAGAAGATCAACGTAATTAAATATTGTTCCGTGGTCTAGATTTTCAGTAAAGGTGAAGCAGGCTACAGGTTATGCTTGTTTTATATTCAAAAACAAATGTATATATAAAAAAAATACATTTTATTAATGAGATACTAGTACATCATTACATCTCACAAACTTACAAAATACAATATTTGATTCTTTATAGGCATTTGACAGTTAAAGAAAGCCTATATATTGTAATAGAAATTAATTCAAGTATATATATATAACAGTTGTTCCATTAACGATCATTAACATGTTTTAGATGTATTTAAGGTCTTATTAAAATAAATAATTTTCATTAACGTCTGTAAGCACTAGCCAATAGCTGTTAATACGCTTCGTTTGGGAAGTATATTGTTTTAATGAATATTTACCTACATAGTTGTTAATTTTTAACATCAGCTATATTTCCCTTTATCAATGTTATTGGAAAATATTCTACATTCAGGTGGATGACATACTTAGGACAATTATATTATCTTCTATCCAGTTAATTATCATGATTGTGCCTAGGTACGATAAGGATTAAAAGTTTCTTGGAAGTCACACATTCAACTTCTATATATAACCTAAGACATATATCAACGTGATTCTGCTTATAAACACTATTACTAGTAATGCATGTTTCGACTACGGAAAGGAATGTCTTCAATTGACTGCATCAGGTTTTTATTATAAATACCCAGTACATTTATTAAATGTTCAACACATTTGTTCCATGAATTTTCTATAATTCTTCATCTAAATACCAATTCCTGATTTTTTTTTTGGGGGGTGGGGGACAAAACTCTAATAAGAACAAATTCTAACTTCGCTGACCGATAGCTCGAAAATCAAAGGCCTGCACAGAAATATATTTTACATGCACATTAATCATATCAAGCTCTATCTTTACAACGGTTCCCATATCTTAGAAGTGCTTGGGCATAATCTTATCAAATTTACAATTTTCTCCTCCCCCTCTCTCCCGAGAAAAAGATACTGGATCAGGTTTGGTTGCGATTAAACCAAGATAACTTGCTTTACATACGAAATTTTACTAAATTTTGGATTTTTTGCCATTCTTCAAAGCATCAGCATGCATTATTAAAGTTCGATTGTGTCATTTGCAGTGAAAAGTAATGTTTTCAGAAAATCTCATTGGCGCAACCTGCAACCTACAATTTGCCAGTGAGTAGCCCTATATTTTCATACCAAATTTCGTCAAGATTGAGTTAATTCTGTAGATCAGTGCAGTTCATAGTATCCTTGCTGTTTATTCCTTTCTTTTAAAAAAATGATAGACGATAAAAGTTTTTAAAAAAAGTTACACACAACAAAAAATTGAAAAATGAATAAAATAACAGAATCTTGCCTATTTTTTAAAATATATTCTATAACCTAGAATAACTATTATATGTGTGTTTTAATGGGGTAAACAACTACAATCCGTTATTGACAGTGAAATTTAAAATTAATATACGATAAAACAATTGATTGTTCTAAATGCTACTTGTTTATTTATAAATAACTTCAGTTTGATCTTAACAAAAATATGTAGGTTTAGAGAAAATACAACTGAATATCACTATGTATCTTGTATGTTCCTTTTTTACTTTCTAAATTTAACGCATTATAATAAAATTTGATTTGTAAACATTCTGAGCTTGTTTTAGTTTATGAACATGAATAATTTTATAGAAACACTTTCTTGATACGTTTGAAATCATCTAAGTTTCCAAATGTTCAATATATTTACTTATATACGACAATTCAAGTTATTATAAGTAGCAAACAATTTGCAAAACGTGCCTTTTTTTACTTTTACAAAATGTTTGGATTTCGACATAACTCTTGACCATTAAAATCACAATACAAATAAAAATTACAATACTAGAAGAGAGTTTTGTTTGCCAGTAAGTTACAGAATTAAAAAAAAAATAAAAGTAAAAATACAAAAGTAATATATACAGTATATACAGTATATTAATATATGTATATTGTATGACCATAGTTACATATCAATTCTATGAATCAATTTACTCACAAATCTCAGAAAACTCTCTGTTAATTACAAAATTCGATCTATCATGGAATGTTGGAACAATACTCACATAGTTAACAAAAGCACCAAAGCTGTCTGGGGCAAGAATGAATTTCATAGAATATTTTGAAAATTTAGTATACAAATCATAAGTATATTGGAATTTGTAACCCAAATACACAATACTAAAAAAAAAATGAATAAAAGTACCAAAGCTTTTACATTTTGGAAATTCAATATACAAGTCACAAACATGGCGAAACTTGTTATTCAAACATTAAAATGAGAAAATACATAGGAAAACACTTTCTCTAAAAAAAAAAAAAAAAAAAAAAAAGTCATTGTAATTACCTATACAGTGAAATTGGTGACATGTCTAATATTTCTTTCTTTCTTTCTTTCATTCTCTATTTATTTATTTATTTATTTATTTATTTATTTATTTATTTGTTTGTTTATTTTACTCCTAAGATTCATAATTGAATAAGATACTTAAAAGATCAAAATAAATTAGTAGATTGTATTTCGTTCTGTTTAAGATATAAGACGTGTTTTGTCGGTAAACACAGGGGCAAAAGTGCGGGGGAACACGGGGAACGCCGTCCTCCCACCTCCAAAAAATATGTACGGCATCTCCCCAGTTCCTAAAAAATTACAATGGGCAAAGATAGGTAAGAAGGACGACGTGACGCCATGCCGCTACCTACCGTCCCCCTACCTTTTCACACCCACTTTTAACCCTGGATAAACAATGTACCGTAATTGCGGGCTACTTGGACCCTTAAGGGACTACTTGGACCCATACCAAAAACTCGTTTAAAGTCCCATTTGCAATGCAATAATGAGTGAGTTCAGAGTTAGATCCCTTAGATGGGATCAAAATGCAGGCGTACACACATTGAAACTAGTTCTGTGGTAGGCTACGATTGAGCAGCATTGGTGAGAAAGGTCGTTGACGAAAAAAGTGTATTTATTGACCGCCAAACTTTTATGTGTGGACACTATTTGCAAGGAAGTGGAACCAATGCTAAGTAAACACATAAGTAGTTACATATAGGTTAATGAAACTGACATGGTAAACTTTCTCATATACAATAAGATGTGTGCGTAATTGAATTATTTATGAAGTGTGTACATATGACCTGGAAAACATGGATAATTTGTCCCACCACATCTTTTGTTATCTTTATCCCACTCCATCCTTTGTTATCTTTATCAATGAAAAATAAAGGTATGTTGTCACGTGTCACACAAGTAAAAACTTTTCATTGTTTCCTTAAGGATACCGGTACAAAATGGTACATCAATATAAAAGATTGCCTACAGGTCGAAAATATGCTGGTTTTTCATAACAGCTTGAAGAATGTTTACCAGCAATTCAGTCGAGGAAAATGTCGCAAAAAGAAACAGAAGCTCACTTCAAGATAAGTCGTTCCACCATAGAAAGAAGACTAAAGAACAGGTCAAGACAGAATCCGGGCCATCTGAAAGTGTTCACTGAAGAAGAAGAATTAGCCTTCGCTAGTCATCTTGATAAAGTTTGTGATTTCGGATTCCTCGTTAAATAACTTGATTTCAGATTTATTGTGAAGTCCTATTTAGCCATGCATGGGAGAAATGTCATTGCTTACTAAGACAATCTTCCCAGCCGAGATTGGGTGAAGTTATTTTAGAAACTGCACCTCCAGTCAACGACTAGATTCGCTGCTAATATAGATAGGGCTCGTGCAGCTGTAGAAGAAAACGTAAACAGCTATTACAGTCATTATATTTGATAGTACCTCTTAACATGTTCTCTTTATGGTTTGCAGTAAATAAAAAGTGTTGTTCTTGGAACATCTACGTCCTACTTAGTCTCAGAGCAGATTTCAATGGTTTTCTGTAGGAAAATATGCGGGTGGGTTCAAGTAGCCCGAACGCGAGTATTACTTGGACCCATTTTTTTTTACAATAATCGCCTGTGCTTTGTTTTCAATATATGTAACTAAAACTGTCCTCGATATATACAATGAAGCCTGTAGTTCCACTTAATATGGGTTATGACAATAACGTTCTAGTTTTCGTGGATGAAAACAGGCCGAAAGAACGAATTTATTGCAAAATTGGGTCCAAGTAGCCCGCATCTACGGTAGTGTAACATATAGTTGGTTTGCATATACACAATCAGTGTTTATAAGAATGTTTATAAGACAACTTAGAGGTTCGAAGTTCGTGTAGGAAATACAAAATCGAGATACTACATATGTTTCAGAAAGTACTGTATATTCGAAAACGTTTTATACATGTTCGTAATTATAGACCTATTAAAGGCGACAAAATATAACAAATATATCTAAAGGTGCCTGTCCAGTGACCCGACAATTGTCACGGTAACGACAATAGTGTTTGTTGCTTGTCGTTATTTGTTCTACGAGTTCCTTGTTTTCATTATATTATGAACAGACATTACTCTACCCGTGGGAAGCCATTATTGTTGCTAGTTTAATAGAAATTTTCAAAGAGAGAAAAGGAACAAGAAAAATATTTGAATAAAGCGGAGTACATTATCGGTTTAAGATTAAAGAGGATCAGACGATAGAAATTAGGAGAGGAGAACCAAAAACAAAGATAAAAACTGGAACTAGTTCAGGCAATCGAAGTGCTGTTGGAGGAGAGTCGACTTAGAACCAATGTTCGATATATTTAAGTAAAAAAGAACCCAGATTGGAAAGCAACCACATGAACCAACTTGGTCTTTCCTCCTTTATTTAGGGTCATTAAATCTAGAAGGCTCACGTGGGCAGGTCATGTTAGCCAGGATGGAAGGAAGCAGGAACGCTTTTAAAGTTTTAACTGGGAGGCCAATCGGAAAACGACCATTAAGAAGACCTAGGCGCAGATGGGAGGACAATATTAAGATGAATCTCGCAGAAATAAGAATACAAAGTAGAAACTGGATCCAGTTGGCTACGGACAGAAGTCAATGGAGAGTTTTTGTGAAAGCGGCATTGAACCTCCGGGTTCCATAGCCCATAGAGTTAGTTAGTTATATGTAAATAAGCTCTGTGAACACTTGATGAAGATTTAGTTTGGTGAAAACTCTAAGACAGTGTTTGTTTAAGATCAAAGAGGTTCATATGATAGAAACTAGGAGAGAAGAGAAAAAAAAAGACATCGATATATGCCGAAAGTCGTTCAGTGCATATTGGGAAGCTACCACTTAAGTCAGCTTCTTTTCTTTTTTCTCACGTTTAGATAACATCCGTGAACACTGTAATGCTGCATTACTTTGATAAAGACCAGAAGACAATATTGGTTTAAGAACAAAGAGGATCACACAATAGAAATTAGAAGTGAGGAACGGAAAAACAGGGATGAAATTGGGAAGTGATTCAGTAACTCGAAGTGTTATTGGAGGTGAGTCGAGTTATAACAAATATTCGATATATTTAACTAAAATGAACTCACGATGTCAGATTGGGAAGAAGCATCTACCATGAGCTTATTTTCTTTCTCACGTGTGAATAAGTTCTGTGAACGTTGAGATCTGGTTGAAGGTTAATAAACTAGAGTTTAGGAATGATCAAAAAATGGATCAAAAGATTATGATCTTGGACAATAATTAGTTTTTGAATCATTCTTAAATTCTTGTTTATACAAAATTTTTGAACTCTCCTGAATCGAGTTCCCGAATTTTTTTATGCAATAAAGCACATCATCCTGAGCTAAGTGATAGTTTGGGTTTCTTTACACTATATGCAGTTCTCGCGTTATAAGGCGTACAAGAAAATTTTTAATTGAAATGTATTGGAGTTTTTTTTTGTATCAGGGGCTATAAAATTTTTGAACAGCCCCTAAATCCAGTTTTTTTTTTTGTTTTTTTTTTTTTTTTTTTTTTTTTGCGGAATAAGAACATCATACTGAATTAAGTGATAGTTTGGATTGGGATGTACTATAGATAGTTCTCCAGACATAAGAGGTCCCAAATTTTTTTGATTGAAATGTATTGGAGTATTTTTGGATCACGGGATACAAAATTTTTGAACGGTCCCTAAATCGAGTTTTCGTAATTTTTTACGGAATAAGCACATCATGCTGGGTTAAGTAATAATTTGGGTTTGGTTACCTCCCGACATAAGGCGTAAAAGAAAATTTTTGATTGAAATACACTGGATCTTTAGATAAAAAAAATGGAATAAAAGAATAAAAGTAAGAAATAGTATTGCCACTTGAAGTGAATGTAAGAGAAGTTGAGTCAGAACCAGGATTCGTTATGTTAATGTAAAGAAGAACCCAGATTAAGAACCAACCGCTTGCGGCAGCATGTTTCTTTTTTTCTCAAGTTTAAATTAGTTGGGTGCACATTTTAAGTGGGGTTTTATGCTGAACGTTTAAATGACTTCCGTGAATACTCACGTACCAAGAGTAATAATATAGTATAAGAGATTACAGCTGCTCTTCCCGCTGAAACTGTGGAGACTGTGGCGCCGCCACTCAAGGGAGTTTGATACTACGAACTACTAAAAGCAAGAACGAATCAAATCATTCAGAGCGCGTGTGTCTGATAGAATTACCCGATGATACACTCAGCTACTACAGTTAGTTACAACTCTAGCCGGTAGTGTCACAGAGTCAGTTTCGTTGCATTGTGGGAACGATTTGAATTTCCATTAGGAATATAGGGAGTGGTTCATCAGGGTATCAATGTGACGTACCGTATTAATTTAATAAAAACCGTAAGACAACGTTGGATTAAGAACAAAGAGAATCAGGTGATAGGACAAAACAGAGCGAATAACAAGAATAAAAGTGGGAAGTATTTCATTCAATTAAAGTGCTATTGCAGATGAGTCCAATTAGAACAAAGATTCGATGTATTGGAGTAAAGTAGTACCCAGAATGGGAAGAATGAATCTTAACCGGCTTGTTTTTTATCTTTCTCACGCTAAGCAAATTCCTTGAACATTGTGATAGGGTTTTAGGTTGATAAAAACCAGAGGACAACGTTTGTTTAAGATCAAAGAAGATCAGATAATAACAATTACGAGACAGGAACGAAAAACAAGAACTTTTTCAAGGAAAAAGTGTTGTAGCTAGATCAATTCTTTGTAGCACATATTCATTATTATCATTAAAGGTTTTAACAATACAAGTAGTTGCAAACATTGATGTAGCTCCTAAAAGAAAAAGCGACTAGAGCCCAGGGCGGATCCAGGACAGACTTCTGGGGGGTTGTAATATTACTACTTAGAGCTACTTTTAAGAGCTCCAAACTCTGATGGATTTTATTTATATGTAAAATAAGAAAGTTTCCTCTTCTGGGCACAAGGCGATCGAACCGATCGCCCCCCTGAATCCGCCCCCGCTAGAGCCTACTGATTACTTTGTTATACTGAGTACGTTTAGTTTCTTCAACAATATAGTAATAACTGACTGTAAATTGCAACAATAGCATTTCAACATGAAACACGATATCCCCACTACGTTTCTGAAGATAAATGACTTGTCAAGTATGGTATATTTTTGCCATTACCTCCGGCATTAACTGCTCCTAGTGAGTTTGAAAGACATGTGCTACATATAGAATTTACAGTAGTTATATTTCTGTCGTGCTAGGAGCCACAGAGGAAGCAGCCAATGAAAGGACGTTCTGCTTGAGGGTAAATTTATTATCCACTCGATTTGGCACTGTGAGTGAATATCGTGTATGTTACGTTGCTGTTCGATGTTGGGTTTAATAATTATGAAAATAAAGAGAAAACAAATGGAAATGACCAAGGCTGGCCTAAAGCAACTTACGCCATCCAAATCTCTAGAAAGAAAACACTTTAAGAGCCATGAATTCATGTACGTCATATCATAATTTTAGAAGCATTAAGAAAAATATGTTTCATCGAAAGATGATAATGATACACTATTAATAATAACAGTTGTAGATTGTGAGATCGAACAAAGTAACAGTAAGTTAATCAATAAATAGTTTTCAGCAACAAGTATATATTTCAGACCTTAGACTAATTTCATGCTAGAATGAACTAAAGTCTACAAATTATGTATCCTCTCAGTAGAATAGAAATTATGATTTTCTGTTGTAGGAGAACTAACTCCCAGCCGTGAAAGTTTGGCAACTCTGTTTAATTTAAATTTTCGGCGTCTGCTAGCGTTAGTTAGCCCTGTATACGCTATAGAGGATGTCTTGCGAGTTTGTGTGTTAAAATATGTAACGCAACTGTAGCGAAAGTTCAAAATAGAGTAACCGATAAATCCAAGTTCAGTACCATCGAACAGATATGAATAAGTTGAATGAAACAGGAAGTGTTTTAGTGCAACATTTGATCATGTTGCAGACAGTGTACTGCAGTGTTAATGGATATATTTACCTTACTGTTTGGACACAAGTGCTGGGCATTTGGAATCAGGATTGTTCAAAGGTGAAGTTGCAATATGCTTAACTGTCTCTTCACAATTAGCCTCCAGGATGTGACAACAGTTCCAGTTGAAAACAACGAAATGAATGGACCAGAAAAAGAGTGTCCGCGGTAAAGAACGCATGAGAGTGGAAATATTGAATATTAACAGCCCGTCGGGATGAGAACATGAATGCAATCCACATTGTTTCCACTGGTACGTCCAATTTGAGGCAAGGCGTTTAATGCCTCTTCAATATGGCAATACTCTATGCAATAAGCAGAGCGGCACGAATTTCCTTAACCTCCTATCACAAACAGGAGCATTAAAGTGATGGAAAGATTGTGTGCAAGGAAACTCAGAATAGTGCATAGTGATTCCGTACGGTGCTTAACCGAAGTTCAGTCTGCGTAATGACTTTCGATATGTGTACGTGTTCAGGGAGACTATGACATGTAATGATCATTCCCACATCCAAGAAATGAACCCTGCCGAAACGGTAGCATCACGATGTCAGACAGAATCGTCGTCAGTGGTCGAACGTACTGTATATCTTACAACAATGCACCGTTACTACCCACAGGTGCATATTGAACCAAGTATCAGCTTTGTTTCGAGACCCGTAGGACCACTGTTCTGGTACGGGATAAAGCCCGGGCACAGTTAATGGACATTTTTAGACGGAAATGTTATTCGTGAGATTTCGTGGACTACACGTTCTTGTAATTTCCACATCATTAAACATTTAAGAGGTTTTGCTGAGAATCATTACACTTCGTCATCTTCGCCTCCAAACTCTTACAGGTCTCGGAACTGCTCCGTTTGAGAAGTGGAATGCTTTGCCTCAGGAGTGGAATATCACAAAAGAAAGGTTTGTGGAAATTTGCTAAAGAGACATTATATCAATATATGGCTGTACTTTTTGTATTTAAATCTTTCTAAAAGATGGAAAGCTGACTAAAAACGAAAATGCTTATATAAACCTCTCAAGTCCGTATGACTATATCTCTACCGAAGAAATCTTTCCATTCCACAGGGGAAAATAAGTTACAAAACGCACCTAGCGTGAGTCAACCTCTCAAGCGTCAATGCGGCTTTGGAGACGCTGGAAATGACCCAGCGATTGTTCAAGAGTGAAAGCTTGTCAAAATCTGATGTTTTGAGACTACAATAGTGCTTAAAAGACGGTCGAAATTGTGTGGAACACGAACCCTGGGCAGAACGTTTGTCCACAAATAGAACCGAGGATTGTGTACAACGTATTCGTAATGTGCTGAACTCAGAAGGCGGTTAAGTATTCGGCTGATCGCAAACGGCGTACGACTTGACAAAAGGAATGTGCACGTAACCATTGCTGAGGTTTTGCAGACGAGAAAAATATCGCTAAACCCATCACGAAACTTTCAACAGAAGACCAAAGACAAAATCTTGTGCAGTACGTTAAAACAGGCTCTAAGTTTTTGAGCAATGTGATAATAGGCAACAAAATGTGGGAGTTTTCCCCACGACCTAGATACGTATGACCATTTTTTTTATGTGTCGCCCAGATACGTTTTGATATAGAAGCAGATGTGGCTAAGTGAGTATGTAACTTGAGACTTGCCCATTATTATCCCTTTCGGGTACCTGGGTTTTTGGGGTATTTTTTAGACTTTCAGTCAAGCAGCTACTACGTCGTCACTACTCACACTAGGATCATGGTTCATACCTCTTTCTCTCGAGACTGGACTTGGCTTTCAAATGGTACCACTTGCATGCTCATACCATATACCAGGAGAGGGAAAAATGATGTCAAAGGAAAAATTTTGGGGGAAATTTTTTTCACAATTTGGGCCCCTCTGGAACAGCCCTGTCTGAACACAGAGATCTGAATAAAATCTGATACATAGTACTGTGTAGACTAAATGCGTGTGCCAAATTTCAAGTTTCTATCTTGAATACTAAGGGCGGGAGAAATTTTATCAAGAATCCCCACAATGCCCCAAATGCTCCGAATCCCCGCAAAATGCCATGATCTCAGGTAAAAAATTTCCTGAGACATCTCTATTTACCCTAGGACTATAATCCGCCAATCATTCTCTTCAGAATAGAACTGCCTTTCAGGCGGTACCATTCACATGTCTCCATCAGGTATTTAAGGCAGGAAAATCCCGAAAAAGGGATGTTTTGTCTAAATATCCTTTTTTGAACTTTTAATCCCTCTGGACCCCCCTGTTTTAACGCAGAGATCTGAAAAAAACTGATAAATACTACTAGGTGGGCTGAATGTTTATGCACAATTGCAATCTTCTAGGTGCAAAAGTAAGCCCGCCAAAAAAAATATATACCGACAATGTCCCATATTCCCGTATACAGAAGGATATTTTGTAAAAATTCCCTGAGACATCCCTAATTACTCTAGGATCATGGCTTGCACATCATTCTCTTTAGAATATAACTGTCTTTCAGGCGGTAGCATTCACATGTCTCCATCATGTATCTAAAGCGGGAACATCTCGAAGAAAGGGATTTTTGGGTCTAAATATCCCTTTTTCAACTTTTAGCCCCTCTGGACCCCCCAGTTTTAACGCAGATATCTGAAAAAATCTGATACATAGTATTAGGTAGGCTGAATGTTTATGCACAATTTCAATCTTCTACGTGCAAAAATAAGCCCGCCAAAAATAATGAACATAGACTTAATAAAAGAAAATATATATTTTAGAATTATGACGTCATCACCTCCTATGTCTCGACGCAGGAAGGTGTGAAACCATACGTAAGGTCTTCTACAATGCCTCTGGACCTGAAAAAAAAAAACGAACGAAAAGCTCAAATAGGAGAGTTATAACGCAATGTACCATGAAACACTCGTATGGTACAAATTGTACCATGGGATCCCCAATGATCCGGGAAAATTAGTCTTTGACAATGAAGTAGGTGTAGCTTGGTGCTGCTTGCAATTCGAGTAAAATTCTCGTAATCTTCGCGCATAAGTCTTTTAAGCATTTCCAAAAGAAAGTGTGACCGTCAGCCTGGCCACAAAATTACGTTTTTGGACGAACAGTGTATTTCCTTTTAACTTTTATTCATGCAACGAAATCATTATTTTACTCATAGAAAAGAAAAGTTTTTTTTTCTGGCTGGTGAGAAACTCAACTCTTTCTTTGTCTGCAGGTGTTCCTCAGTTGCTCTTATCATTTCTCACGACGGAACAAAGGACTTGTTGTTTTTCAATACAACGCTTGTCGTCTGGACAAAGTGCTTTGTAGTAACAAGCTCATTTTTTCTTTCCCTAAAAATAGTTACCAACTTATGGTTTTCGTTACCATGACTGTTCCATATATATTTTCTTCATAACGACATTTATTAAGGTTGGGAATACTTTTGGACCTGAAATTGATATTGTGTGTGAACGAATTTTCGTCGTCTGTCGTGTTCTCATGCACTCATATTGCGTCATCCTTCATACCGTGAGAACAGTGTTCATGGCTTGTAGGAGTCGTAGGTGAAATGACTCATTCACACAATTACCAACGTTCGCTCCTTTCCACTGAACTGCTTTATGTATAATAATAGTGTAAAAAATCCAATAGTCACGGGAGGAATCTACTAGTTCAGCCTGCAACACTTTTTTAACTATCGCTTTCAAGTTATATTCCCACAGGACCAATAAATGTGTTGCCAGTGTTCTCTATTATACCGTCGTCATATTTGCGTTGTGTAAGAATGCAGAAAACTTTAACATTTCTTTATTATTTTGTTCAACGCACTACCAACCCTAAGTATAGCAAACGGGATGTTCCCAAGCGTTGGTAGAAGCGATGAGTTAGCCGAAGCCGTCAGAGCAAGAAGGAACAAAGAGTTTCAAGAACATTTTGCCGCTATATTAATATAAAGGAGTACGACGAAGAATTAAGTATGAGATAGGAATCTTACTTTGGTGTTAAGCTAAAAAGTGAACAACCATCTTTCGGAATACAGCATTCCTTCGGAGTCAAGAAACTTTTTCATGGATTAGTGTTTCATGTATCTCCCCATTCCCCTTGTCCTAATTACGCAGTGAAAGTCTCATCTCAGTACGAATAATAAGTTTATAGTGCAAGTGATATCGAGTAGAAGGGCTATGTTTCTAGTGTTTTAAATAACATACGCATATCTACGTCTATTATGCAATATTAAGTGTTTTATTTTTTATCATTTCGTTTATTCAATTGCGTTAGTGCAATTTCTTCTCTTTGAGCGTTTAAGCTCTGTAAAGTGAAAATTTTGTGTCTTGTTAGTATTTCTCATTCCACTCCGTATCCACATATATGCCTATTTAATAAATAAGAATTCATCTAAGGAAATACTATCGTCTTCGTTCATGTGTGTATGAATCCCTGCGAGCAGCCGGCTTGCCAGTTACGTATATGTATACGTATGCATACACAAAAGTAAGTATAATCCAACCTGTCTCAAAAGCATCAACGTTGCTCATGTCAAATCCCTTGTTGTATTTCAATATCGTCAATCTGCGCCTAAACAGAACATGAGCCTGGACCAGAATTGTTATCAGCTGTTTTCTTAGGGAGTTCTCCGGAAGCCAGCACCCAAGGGAAACGGTAGGTAGCAATTTTAATGGCGCCCGAACACGGACTCGAACCCTGGACCGTTAGTGATTTGTGCATGGAGACAGTAGTTATATATGGATAAGTACTACTAATATTGGAATAGGAAATTTTATTAATCATATTTTTCTTTTTACAGGTTGTCCCAATACAAATAATAACAGTAAAATTTAGTATTTTCGTACTCATATAGTGTTCTGTAGTATATGTATTTTATTTGAATGTTATTTACATTTATTATTTGCGATTAGTAATTGCATTTTCATTATGGCTCACCAACGAGTTGACTTACTTAAGATACTTGAACAAATGCAAGCAGAAAATAGATAACATTTTCAGAAAACCGAAGAAAAATTAGATAGGCAGGAAGAAAAACTAGATAGACAGGAAGAAAAATTAGATAGGCAGGAACAGGTACAGAATGAGAATAAGGAAAACCTTGCTAAATTAGGGGCACAAATAGAAGCAGTTGAAATTAAATCCGATGAAGGAACTACAAAAATAGCTGATAGAATACAAGCGTTAGAGAACAAAGTAGATCAAAATATTGAAAGGGTTCAAAGAGGAATCGAACATAATACAGTAGCTATTCAGCAGACTAGAGATAACATAGAGCTCATAGTCCGCGACGTACGTTCAATGGGAATGAAAGTAACTAAAAACAAAATCATTTAATGTGTATATCTGAAAGATTAGAATTGACACAAGGACAGATAGATGCTAACCACACCATCTGTAACGCTAATAAAGAACGTTGTCTCGTAGCGCATAGAGAAACTGAAAGTCATTTAGACGAAATACAAGACGAAGTTATAGATTTAAAAGAACAGGTTCGAAAGAATGAAGGTCACTTCAGATGTGCTATGAAGAGATTAGGCAACTAGATTATCACGTTAAAGTTAAAAATGAACAGGTTTTCGAGAACAACGCGGAAATTAAAGTAGCACAGCGGGAAATAGGAGAAATTAGGCACGATTTGGCGTTAGTATACCAAAAAGTAGAAAGAATCGAAAACAAAACACGGGAATCGGAACCCAATATAGATAGTGACATTCACGTCAGAACTGGATACAAATCTAACAGTGACTCAGCTTACACCGAACATAGTGAAGTTAGTAGTAGCGACGAAACTCATGTTAAGGTCATTGCTAATAGAAACTTTAGACACAATCATAGGGAATCTAGACATAGAAAAGTAGGAACAGCTAAATTGAAAAACCACATTACGCCGAAAATTATCGCATATTTACCCAAGTTTAAAGGTGATCCTGCTACTGAGTCAGTACATACATATCTGCGCAAGTTAGCATTAGCTGCGGAAGTTGATATATTGTCAGAAAAAGCCTTAGTACAAGCCATACCTCATGTATTGGAGGGTGTAGCTTTAAGCTGGTACTACGCACGTAATGAAGAATTTAAGACTTTAGAAGAGGTTAAAAAAGCGCTAATTGAATCTTTCGCTGGAGACGCAACGATACAGCACAGGCTGTCAGCTTGTAAAGCAACTCGATTCAATCCTAAGACTCATGACTCAGTACATGCTTTTGCTTTAGATCAGTTTAATAAACTTAGAGAATTGACACCGCAATTTCCCGAGAATTTGATATTAACAGACATCATACATATGTTGCCTCAGAGATTTCGTACATAACTTTATTTACATTCTTGTACTAATATTAGGGAATTTTTGGCGTCTATCCAGAAATTAGAAACATTGTATTTCCAGCAAAATAGAGAGGAAAAACATTCGCAGAGTAACAATTCTAACAATAGACAGAATCAAACTTCTCAGAATTATTTGAGATCTTTCGGTTATGGTAATAATAATAAGAATAGGTATTACAATCAGAAAGTTAATAATACCAAGGCTCAAAGAGGTGGTAATTGGAACAGAAGACATGCAAATTATCGTGAAAACAACGATCGCCAACCACATTCTCGTAATCAGAACACTAACCACGAGCAAGATCGGAATCGTAACCCTCACAATTACAACAAACGACCAAAACCACGTAATAGTAATTCTAAGGATCGAAGAAATGTCCACCGAAATAAGAAAGGTAGAGGTAATAAACCATTCTACGCTCGTATTAATGACAATCAGAATAGAAACGACGAACATGATTATAAAAGGTCAAATCATCGTAATGAACGAGACTCTGATTCTCAGGGAAACCGCTAAAAGGCTGTACTAGGGGTCGAGTATCAGCCAATGTAAATCACTTTACGGAAGGCCCAAATAAATATTTTTATGTAACCCATACGCTCATATGTAGCTGTAAAGACCCAAATTTAGCCAGAAGTGATTGTGAATCGGACACCGATAGTATAGACCACTACGTTAGTTCTAAATCAACCCAGATTTCTTCGAAAATTAAAGTAAACGTTGTAATAAAACGTAAGTAAACGTAAACGTAAGTTTGTAATACAGATGTAGAATGCCTATGCGATACAGGCTCGGATCTTTCTCTTTTATCTTTAGCTCTTTGGAGACGTATCACTGCTGACGTCACGGCACCAAAGCTAACTCCGGCCGATAACATTTTTCTAGTTGATTTTAGTGGGTCTGTGAAAAGAAAAGTAAGAGGCTATACGTTAATTACAGTACAAGTTGATAATATTTCTATTTACTTAAAAGTATATGTTACCGAATCACTTAACCAAGACCTTATTCTAGGATTAGATGCTCTCACAGCTCTAAGTAGTAAAATATATTTATCTCAGGGTACTATTTCTATGGAGTACAACAATTTAAAAACTCTTGTCGATCTTTTACCTGACCAGCACGAATTAGAGGAAATTTCAGACGATGAAAAAGGTGATATTGCCGATAAAAACTTTTCGATCTCTGCGTCCACATTCTTCAGGCAACATGCTACGGATGAACAAATTCGAGATGCTGTGAATCGAACCCACAACCTTACACCACAGCAAAAGAAAGAATTACGTTTTCTTTTATCCGAATATAGGGATATTTTTACCAACTATCCTGGACTTTGTAAGGATTTTGTTTATGAAATGGAAGTCAAGACTGACAAAACACTGGTCCGAAAACAGTACGCCATCCCTCATAAGTATTTACCTGACGTTCGAGAAGAAATTAATAAACTATTACAGCTAGGGTTAATTTGCCACTCCAATTCTATCCACAGCAACCCCATCTTAGTTGTACCTAAGAAAAATGGCAAACCGAGAGTGTGCGTCGATCTGCGTTTGCCGAACAAGTACATCGAATTACGACAAACAAAATCAGAAGGTATACAAGACCTGTTGCTGAAGGTAAGGTGAAAACCATTCTTAAGCTCTCTTGATTTAGTGAGCAGCTATAATCAAGCATTACTTACTCCCAAATCACAGGAATACACCGCATTCAATTTTGAAGGCCAACATTATCAGTATCGTGTTACATGTTTTGGATATAAAAATGGTAGTAGTGTATTGAATAGTATGTTGCAGAGAGTATTAGGACCCGAACTGCACGCTAAAATATTAAGGTACATCGACGAACTCGCATGTTTCACTGACACTTTCGAAGAACATCTCCAGCTGTTAAAACAAATTTTTCAGAAATTTAGAGAATTTAACCTTACTCTCAACATTGAGAAATGTTTATTTTGTACAGACTCTGTTCCTTTCTTAGGTTTTCTCATCACGTCTGAAGGCATTAAAAAGGATCCCAAAAGTGTGGAAGCTGTACACAACTTACCCCGACCTACTAACATAAAATCTTTAGAATCTGTTATAGGACTTTTCAATTGGTCTCGTTCTTTCGTTCCTCATTTTTCAGAAAAAATGAAACCATTATTCGAACTTCTTAAGAAAGGTAAGAAATGGCGTTGGGAGGCCCACGAAAACGCTTTTCAACAAATCAAATCCGATATATGTAAAGATGTTCCTTTGTCACATCCAAATCTTAACCTACCATACTATATTGAATCAGATGCCTCTCGGCTCGGGATCAGCGCAGTCCTCTATCAGTATGTAGGCGACAAGAAAAAAGTAATCCAATTTATTAGTAGGACTCTGACGTCACCAGAATCCCGGTACAGTGTGAGTGAGTTAGAATGTTTGGCGATCATCTTTGCCGTTCGAAAATGGCGTCAACTATTGATCGGTCATCATGTCATTTTTATAACAGACCACAAAAACCTCAGCTGGCTGGACAAAACTAAACCTTGGAACACCCGTCTTTTACGGTGAAGTATTGCATTACAGCAGTTGGATTATGAGATTCGTTACCAGAAAGGTTCCGACAATTTGTGTGCAGATGCACTTTCACGTTTATTTCCTTCTGCAGATCTACCTACTAAACGTGTTCATTCTTTACAGGTCATTCAAGATGAAATCCTTAAGGTATCACCTGAAGAACTTCGCCGTTTACAACGCGAAGATTTTGAATATTTACCTATTATTTCTTTTCTAGAAGGTGAAATCATGGAAGAGTTACCTCGAAATTCCAGAAACTGGTCAAAATTCTTTAAGTTAGATAATGATATCTTATTGTACAGAGATTTTCATTTCCCTGATTCATGGAAAATTTGTATCCCTAGATCTTTAGTGGAGAAAGTAATAGTTGCATATCATGATCAATTTCATCACCCAGGTACTGACAAAACAGTGAGAATTATTTCGAAGTCATTTTATTGGAGAAAGATGAGATCTGATGTGAAGAAGCACGTCAGGGATTGCATCAAGTGCACGCAGTTTAAACCGGATCAACATCCACCCGCACGTTTATTGTCTACTAATGCTTATTTACATCCTAGGGCATTGTTAGCATTAGATTTCCTTGGGCCTTATCCCACAGGAAAAGGTGGCGCTCGTTTTGCATTAGTTACAGTAGACGTATTCACTAAATACTGCACAGCTTATCCCTTGAAATCTACTACAGCTACTGCAGTTCTTAAATGCTTATTTGATATCTATATGCATCACTTAGGTCTAGTGGAAGCCGTTCTCACTAACAACGCTCCAGTATTTCAAAATAAAAAAAATATCGAAGATGCAGGAATATAATATTAAAGTACATCACGCCACACTTTATCATGCCCAAGCTAATATCACAGAACGATCTAATAAATAAATTCTTTGTATTCTTAGGTTGTTGTGCAGTCAGTCACACCAGCAATGGGCTGAGAACTTAACTCAGGCAGTTTTGTTACATAATTATTCTATTACAGAGAGCCTCGGAGTTTCTCCTGCGAGTATACATCTTAATATTCATTTTTCTCGTCCTATTTTCAAACATTTCGGTCCACAGATTTCTGAAGATTTTGACGAAGAAGATGGCATTGATTGGTCAAACAAACTCCTCATGGCAGACCACCGCAGAAAGTCGACTATCAAGAAGAGGAACAAGCGATAGAATCAAACCCAACAACGTCGTCTAGTGGTACAAGGTGACTTAGTCTTTGTGAGACAACGGAATACTAGTAATTTACTAAAAAAAGTAATCTACAAGCTTTTCGACATCTACAGAGGATCTTTTCTTTGTGTGAAAGCCCTTGCTAATCGTGTTGTCGAACTTATTGACCCCATGACAGGTGAATATATAGGTTTGCACTCCATGGACAGGACGAAACTTTGGAATCTAACGCCTGAAACCAGCAAAATTTGGTTAACCTTGGCACAAAGGTAACTACCAGAACTCGTTTTACAAGATTTAAATTTAGTAACACCTGACACTCCGAATAATCTTACTTCTCTTACTCCTAGTGGGAAATTTCACTTATCCAAACCCAATGAGGAAGCAGAAGAGGATAGTGTGAACGGTAATTCAAAAGGTGATTCCCAGGTAAACCAAGTTCAAACCAATAATTTAACATCTACCCGTTTGTTATCTTCATATTTAGGAGATCCTTTGTTGAAATATTATTTCAACACTTCTTACTAGCAACCCTCATTTCTCAAACTGATCGTTCCGAACTTGACTGGAGGACTTCTATTGAGAAGAGGCCTATTTTGAAGAAAAAGCCAGATTCAGCAGACTTATTATTAAGTTTTGACTTTTAATATGATTAAGTGTGTTTGCAGAACATGGTACAAATGTGTCTGATATGGTACATTGGTATTTTATATCGATATATGCCGAACAGTGTAGACTGTTAAGTCTCAAGATATTTTACATTAAGATTTTATGTAGTTTTTCCTGTTATAGGAAACACAAGAAGATATGTATTCAAGACATGCGGTCGTATCCTTCGGTTGCGGTAATTACCGTAGCTAAACATTTCTTTTGGAATCTACCCAAACTATTTGGGCTTCTCATTAACATTTCTTTTCTTTTTGCTTCTTTAGCATCTTGATGCGACCGACTCTTCGGGAAGGAATTTTAGGGTATATTAACAAGGGATGATGAAACTAATATGAAAGAGATGGAAGAAAGGGTTCGATCAATTCAAATGGATGTTCTTGTCTGGGGTGCAGCTAAATTGGTTCCTGTTGGTTATGGTATTAACAAACTACAAATTATGTGCGTTGTGGAAGATGAGAAAGTATCTGTTGATCTACTGACAGAATTCATCTAAGGAAATACTATCGTCTTCATTCATGTGTGTATGAATCCCTGCGAGCAGTCGGCTTGCCGTTACGTATATGTATAGGTATGCATACACAAAAGTAAGTATAATCCAACCTGAGTCTCAAAAGCACCAACGTTGCTCATGTCAAATCATTTGTTGTATTTCAATATCGTCAATCTGCGCCTAAACAGAACATGAGCCTGGACCAGAATTGTTATCAGCTGTTTTCTCAGTGAATTCTTCAGAAGCCAGCACCCGAGGGAAACGGTAGGTAGCAAAAGCATCCATGTTGAAGAGACAGAAAGACGTGGATAAGAGCAGGAAGTATTGTAGTGAATCGAAATACTGTTGAAGGTGTGTCAAGTTAAAGCCAATTTTCCATTATGTTTAAGTAGAAAATAATCGAGTTTCGGAGGGGAATGACCTGCGTCAGGTTGTTTTCTTTATCTCTTTCAAATGACTCTTGTAAAAATTGTGATGTAGTTTTTGATTTATTAAAAACAGAAGATAACGATGAAAGTGCAAAGTAGTGTTGTCAGTCAAAGTGCTGTTGTAGGCAAGTTGAGTTAGAAAAAAGATTCGGTATATTGCTTCCTCAACATACAGTACGCATAATGGGGTGTGAAATAGTCAGTCAGTTACTTGTGGACGGATATGAATATTCCTTTATACTTTTTACACCATTAAAAGGCAGTTATCTTATATAATCTATGCGTATGAACATTCGAGAAAAATAGCTGCGAAATAAACTTGTAAATATGATATTATTAATACTATATGCGTTATTTTGCTGCATCGCAGTGAATTGTAATGAAGTATAAAGAATATGTGTTCCAGTAGAAATTTGCCCAAAGCAGTGTTGTACTTATTTTTGTCTTTGTTCATGTTATCAATGAAAAACTAAATTTGTACATATTTTTAAAAGAGGACGGAAAAAGTTCACATTTTTCTAGAGATCGAAGTAATCTGTAAATTTGTGAAATGTTATTTGTATATGTAACTGTGGTTACTATCCATAATGATTGTATATATTAAATATGTATATGTTTTAAGAGACCGGTTGTAAACTCTTTGTATAGTCACTTAGTCATTGAAAGAAGCTATTCTGATATATGGAGATCCCGTTAGTCAGTGCATGCAATAATTCAGATTAATTAGACGTGTTTTATTTCAATATTACTAAAAACAAGCCGCTAGAGTGGTCTCATTTTTCCACCGTATGCATTTTACCGAATTTTCTGCTTGCTAGTGGTCGTATAATAAAGGCTATGTGTTCGAATCGTTTTCAGAAGACCTTTCTGTTAGTTACTTCCGACCGTTGTTTGATTAAAGTGATATATTGATATATTGATTGATATATTGTAAGCGGAAATAAAACGGTTAGCGAATCACAATGGAGCATGGAAGCTTCTCAGTTACAGCAAATTCCTGCCAATAGTGTCAGAATATTTATGATGATGATGATGGCTCACACCTGGGTTACCATACAATGTTTTCTTTCCAGTATTTCTGAAGAAGCTAATTCTGGTCCTCCAGTTGGCACTCCAATGTCACACTTCTCTGAATACCGGAGCGTTAAGCAAGCACGTCTGGTCTCAGCTACAGCTCACATAGAAATTGGCAATGCTCTCTAAAAGAACGTGCTTCCTGCACAGGGTGGTTTTGTAAAACTAATGTTAGTTGTTTCTTACGACATCCACGCTATCATTCTGAACAATGCTGTACTTCACAAGAACGGGCAATGAAACTTACTGCTGCAACAACTTGAGACAAAACCTTCGTCCTGCACTCTAGACAAATTGACAGAACGTTGGACATTATATGGTGTCACACGTCTAACACTGACAGAGATTCCTCGACAGGGGTAGTGAGACACTTGAATATCCGCCTTATTCATCTGGTACGAGTCAGTACGATAACGACTTTTTCACCGAAATGATGGAACCACTTCAAAGGAATCACCATGACACACGAGAAGCCATCATATGTACCATAGGGTGGTCTCTGCGGATTATCAACAACGATTTACTTGCTGACGGTGCTCGAACACTTCCACACGTGAGGCGGGAAGTGATTGAGCTGTGAGACGATTCATTAAATGAAACGACACTTTTTATTCTGAGTATAAAACCAAGTAACAATTCAAGGACACTCTGCAAGAACAAGGTAATTCTAGTTACCTCGATTCCTGGTAAAACATAGATAGAGAAGGCTTGTGGACTTAGTTTCCTTTTCTGTCGCCTCTAGTGCGTATTCGAAACGTCAGTTATGAGAAAAACACTATTCATTTGCACCGAGTCGCCGTTTTGCGATGCAGATAACAGAGGGCGCCACTATCTTCGGCTTGTAATGCAAGCACTGATAGATGCGATAAGGCGACGCGACGTGTTTGTAACTTTGTTTTGAAGGGTCGGTGAAGTGAAAGCGCTGTGTGGCATCAATGCACCAGCAATGTTACAGCTGGTACGGAGACATACTTGACGATTTTGTTTCGAAATGACAAAATCGAATCAATCGAAGAAAAACGACATAAGCGCAAGGTATGAAGAAAAAGAAACTTCGTGAACTCTTGAAAAGAAATATAGCACTATCAGGGCGAAATGTCAGCGTTTCTCAATTGAGCGGTTGTAGCCCTACTTACGCTATTTCATGCAAGTGGCAGACCGTATTCTTTGTGTGAGTATACCTATGGTTTGAAGTAATTGTTTAGAAATTACTAAGAGTTTTGCGTAAGAGTCAAATTAAAACAGAGAACTCTGGCAACAGTGATGTGTGACTAGTGAACACTGTTTTTGTGCCTCAAACAAGTTACTGTGTTATGTGAAAATAGAATCATCTAAGTGGGTTTTACTGAATGTATTAAACAAAGTAATATCTTAAGTACTGTAGATAATTGTTTTGTATGTATAACTGCGATAAATCATATATAAAATGCATTATTCGTCACATTTTTACTGTGTTAGGCTGTAATGTAAACAGACAGTATTGCCAACTCACATAATTCTGCAAATTGGGCACAGAGTATTGCGTTTCGTTTGTTTAGATACATCGAATCACGATGAGTTCCTGCATCGTATGTAATAAGACTATTGTGAGACAAGAAACAGCTTCTAAATTACAGTGCTCGGACTGTTTGAAGTTATGCCATCTTATAAGTGCTAAATTAGAAGAGACGTATTTAGAATTCATGAAATCAGTGAAACAACTATGGCGCTGCATGTCATGTGATAAGACAAGAAGACGTAGCTTGCATTTAGACTCCTCTTCTTTACCAGAGACAGAATTACCAACTCTTTCTGATGTGTTTAAATTGTTACAAGAGCTAAAGCAGGAAGTGTCAGATCTAAAGAAATCAAACATTGAAACTGAACGGGAACTTGGAAACTTGTTAGAACTGGCACATAAAATGTTACATGAAGACGCCGATTTAATCACGAAACAGGCGGAAAAAATACAAACTTCTTTAGTCACTGTAGAACAATTAAAACTGGAAAATGTGACACTAAAGAAAGAATCACGGACATTAAACTGCGAATTGATGAGGTAGATCAATATAACAGAGGAAATACACTAGAAATTTATGGTATTAACAAACAAATTAATGAAAATGTATTAGATATGGTAAAGTCTGTGGGGCGAGCATTAGATATGACTGCTACAGATATGACGAATTAACATCTATGAATGAAACAGTGTATCATAATTAGTTTTGAAATATTCATCATTTGCTTGAAAACGTGCGGAAAAAGCGCCTACATTCTGGAAAGACAAACTGTGTTCTCCTTCTGAGAAACGCGAGTGATTATTGTGCGATCATGGTCATGGATTTTTTGGCTAAATTCCGAGTTCCTCTCCTCTCTTTATTCTCCTGATATAGCTAATGCAGACTTCTACTTGTTTCTTAAAGTGAAATATTTTTTGAAAGGGAAAGGATTTTCCTTGATTTAAGACCTCGAGGGAAATACAATGTCTGTACAAAAAGTAATGAAATCATTTTTTATGGTGAGGCTGTAGATTGCAGCGTGGACGCTGCAGGTAGGTTCGATAGAATGGTTAATAATTTTCAAAACACCTAGCGTCTGTCTTCTATAAGCTTCTTTGCAACTAAATTCTGTGTTAGGCTCGGAAAATTGGCTATGGAACATGAACTAGCAAATACCTCTCAAGAGTAGAAGCCTATCAAATGCTGCGGTTTTGAGATGGCACAATTGCGTCAAAGACGGTGTGTAACAGTAATCGCGGGAAATACCCAGTTCACAAGCAGAACCAAAGATAGTGTGCAAAGGAAAGTGATGTTTTGAACTTGGTTAAGTGTTCCAATAAACGAAGTTAAACGTTTGAATGATCGCAGACCGCGTAGAAATTGATAAAATAAGTGTAAGCATAATCGCTGCCGAAGCTTCGCAGATGAAAAAAATCTTGAAAAAACTCGTCCCGAAAGTTTTGTGAGATAATCAAAGGCAAAAACCTATGTACATTGCATTAAAACAGACCTAAGTTTGTGATCAATGTGATACCCGGCGACGAAATATGAGTGTTTTAGTACGACCAAGAGGCATATGCCGATATTTATACGTTCCGGACGAAGTAGTCCTTGTCCAAGAAATAGCTGTGGTTTTGTAAGCATGCGTTTTAAGGCAATTTCTGGTCTTTCTAGGTTGAAGCCTTCACTTCAACTTTTTCAGCATTTGCACGTAGAAAGCATCCGTGACGGAATTTCGTGCGGGATAAAATTGTGGTGGACATACACTTTGAATCTACCTTTTTCCGCTCATGTATAAAAAGTCTATGAGAGCTAGATAAGGAATTTGAAGACAAAGAATGGCGCCTGTCGTGCGATCGACTTAAAGAATTCTCTTATGCCTCTTTATAGTTCTCGAGGTCTGCGATAGTGCTGCTACCTGTGGAGAGGAAACTAAAGTCATTTAGTGATAATCAAAATATTTTTTATTGGTGCATGGAATATGAGCAATAATACTATTTTATTTATTTTGTATAATACTAATAACAATAGTTGTTATGTGGTATTAGTGCATATAGTGCTATATGGTTATTAGTTTAAAATTATATAAACTTATATTGCGTAGGTTTGTTTTTAATCAATCCAGTTTAAGGGGGACTGGTTTTCTGTTTTTGCCGGTTGTTTGTAAAGAAAAGGTTGAAGAGCTACCACTGTGTTCAAGTGAGTGAGTTCCGAACAATGTAAATTTTACAAAGGACTCATAATTAAGTATGGTCTGAGGACAGAGTGGGCCAAATACTTGTATTTTTTAAGTTCTAGAGAAAGTCGATTACATCAATTTAGAGTAACTACTCAACTCCTGTTAACGATTGAGAAGATAGTAATTTTAGGGTATAAAGGATGAAGGAGAAGGCCTAATAGGCTTTTATTAGTTCTTCCTAGTTTATATAACATAGTGAAGACCGCAAGTAATATAAAATTTTCTCCCCTATTTCAGATGTTTGTGGATTCTTCATGAGAACGTAGTTGGTGAGGTGAAGCAAGACCATGTGACCTGCGTAGAAGATTCTCGGTGTAGTAGTGGATTCGCTAATTAAGGTGGAGTTATTGGAGGTTATTTTTCCTGAATTGGGACTAACAGGTGATTCGTGCCCTTTCAAAATCTTCTCAAATTGTAAAATAGGGTAAAAAAACTTTAAACTCTTGCCACTTGCTGCAGCAAAACTTATATGTAAGATATTTGGAAGTGAGGAGTACATATTTCATTTCTGAATTATGTTTACTTGCAATATGATGTGTTAGTTTAGTTATTTCCAGTCCGGTTCATGAGTCCTAAGTCTCTTCAGTACCACAAACACAAATGGAGAAATTCCAGTAAACACAAATGAAAGCAAAGGAAGAATTTGGGGTACAGAGTTGAAGAGTGTAACAGAAGTGTGTCGTAAGTTCGGAATAATGTACCACAGAATGATAATTGCTTCAGTACAACGAGACAGATACAATAAGCTGCAGGAAATAGAAAATAGAAGCTATGGATGTGTTTTGCAGTAGAGAATTGAAAATTTTAATAGAAGATTGTGTTATGTTCAGAAAAGTGTACCAAAGAGAGGTCATTACTTTAGTAACACCGAACAGATATGGAGAAATTCCATTAAACACAAATGAAAGCAAAGGATGACTTTGGCGTAAAGAGTCGAAGAGTGTAACAGAAGTGTGTCCTAAATTCAGAAAGGTTACCAAAGAGTGATCATTACTTCAGTAACACCGGACAGATGTGGATAAATTCCATTAAACACAAACGAAAGCAAATTATGACTTTGGGGTACAGAGTTGAAGGATGTAACAGAAGTGCGTCGTAACTTCAGAAAAATGTACTACAGAGAGATCATCACCTGAGTACCACCAAAAACATAAAAATAAGGTGCAGGAAAGACAAAATTGATTTTATGATTGTGTTTTAAGGTACAGGGTTGAAAGGTGTAACATACGCGAGGGTATGTTCACAATAGTATACCACAGAAAAGTCATCACTTCTGTAACACCGAAGAGATATGAATACGGCCCAGGAAGGAAAAAAGGGAACTCTTTGTGTCTTTTGCGGAACAGGGTCGAAGGGTGCAACAGAAGTGTGTCCTTATATCAGAAAAGTGTACCACAGAGAGATCATCGCTTCAGTACCACAAACAGAAATGGAGAAATTACATTAAACACAAATGAAAGAAAAAGATGAATTTGGAGTACAGAGTCGATGAGTGTAACAGAAGTATGTCGTAAGTGCGGAATAATGTACCACAGAGACATCATTACCTCAGTAACACCTAAAAGATATGGAGAAATTCCATTAAACACAAATGAAAGCAAAACATATCTTTGATGTACAGAGTCGAGGAGTGTAACAGAAGTGTGTCCTAAGTTAGGAATGTGTACCACAGAACGATAATTGCTTCAGTACCACACAACAGATACGAATGAGTTGCAAAAAATAGAAAGTAGAAGCTGTGGATAGGTCTCGCAGTAGGGAGTTGAAAATTTTAATAGAAGATTGTGTTATGTTCAGAAAAGTTTACCAAAGAAAGATCATTACTTCAGTAACACCGATCATATATGGAGAAATTCCATTAAACATAAATGAAAGAAAAGATGACTTTGGGGTACAGAGTCGATGAGTGTAACAGAAGTATGTCCAAAGGTCAGAAAGGTGTACCACAAAGAGATAATCGCTTGAGTACCAGCAAACAGATATGAATGAGCTGCAGGAAATAGAAAATGGAAGCTATGAATGTGTTTTGCAGTAGGAAATTGAAAATTTTGATAGAAGTTTGTCTTATGTTCAGAAAACAGTACAAGGGAGAGATCATTACTTCAGTAACACGCGCACAGATATTGAGAAATTCCAATAAACACAAATGAAATCAAAGGATGACTTTGGTGTACACAAATGAAATCAAAGGATGACTTTGGTGTACAGAGTCGAAGAGTGTAACAGAAGTGTGTCCTAAGTTTAGAAAAGTGTAACACGGAGCGATAATCGCTTCAGTACCAGCAAACAGATATGAATAAGCTGCAGGAAATAGAAAATGGAAGCTATGGATGTCTTTTGCAGTAGGGAGTGGAAACGTATAAACGAAGTTTATCGCATGTTCAGAAAATTGTACCAAAGAGTGATCATTACTTCAGTAACACCGAAAAGATATGAAGAAATTCCATTAAACAAACGAAAGCAAATTATGACTTAGGGTTACAGAGTCGAAGGGCGTAACAGAAGTGTGTCCTTAGTTCAGAAAAGTGTACCACAGAGAGATCATCGCTTCAGTACCACAAACAGAAATGGAGAAATTACATTAAACACAAATGAAAGCAAAGGATGAGTTTGGGGTACAGAGTCGATGACTGTAACAGAAGTATGTCGTAAGTGCGCAATAATATACCACAGAGACATCATTACCTCAGTAACACCGAAAAGATATGGAGAAATTGCATTAAACACAAACGAAAGCAAAAGATATCTTTGGGGTACAGAGTCGATGAGTGTAACAGAAGTGTGTCCTAAGTTTAGGAAAGTGTACCACAAAAATATAATTGCTTCAGTACCTCAAAACCGATACGAATGAGCTGCAGGAAATAGAAAATAGAAGCTATGAATGTGTTTTGCAGTAGGAAGTTGAAAATTTTAATAGAAGTTTGTCTTATGTTCAGAAAAGTGTACTAAAGAGAGATCATTACTTCAGTAACACCCGCACACATATGGAGAAATTCCATTAAACACAAATGAAATCAAAGGATGACTTCGGTGTACAGACTCGAAGAGTGTAACAGAAATGTGTTCTAAGTTCAGGAAAGTCTACCACAGAGAGATAATCGCTTCAATACCAGCAAACAGATATGAATAAGATGCAGGAAATAGAAAATGGAAGCTATGGATTTCTTTTGCAGTAGGGAGTTGAAAAGTTAAATAGAAGTTTGTCGCTATGTTCAGAAAAGTGTACCAAAGAGATATTATTACTTCAATAACACCGAACAGATATGGACAAATTCCATTAAACACAAACGAAAGCAAATTATGACTTTGGGGTACAGAGTCGAAGAGTAACAGAAGTTTGTCCTAAGTTCAGGAAAGTGTATCACAGAGAGATCATCACTTCAGTACCAAAAAAAGAAATGAGAAAATTCCATCAAAGAGAAATGAAAGCAGAGGATGACTTTGACTACAGAGTTGAAGAATGTAACAAAAGTGTGTCGTAAGTTCAAAAAAAAAAATGTACTACATAGAGATCATCACTTTAGTACCACCAAACAAATAGGAATAAAGTGAAGGAAAGACAAAATTAATTTTATGATTGTGTTTTAAGGTAGAGGGTTTAAAAGTATAACATATGCGGGGGTATGTTCAGAATAGTATAGCACAGACGAGTCCTGACTTCTGTAACAACGAAGAGATATGAATAAGATCCAGAAAAGAGAAAAAGGGAGCAATGAGTGTGTTTTGCGGAACAGAGTCGAAGAGTGCAACAGAAGTTTGTCCCAAGTTCAGAAAAGAGTACCACAAAGAGATAAGCGCTTCAGTACCAGCAACAGTTATGAATAAGCTGCAGGAAAGAGAAAATGGAAGCTATGAATGTGTTTTGCAGTAGGAAGTTGAAAATTTTAATAGAAGTTTGTTTTATGTTCAGAAAAGTGTACCAAAGAGAGATCATTACTCCAATAACACCCGCACAGGTATGGAGAAATTCCATTAAACACAAATGAAGCAAAGGATGACTTCGGTGTACCGAGTCGAAGACTGCAACAGAAATGTTTTCCAAGTTCACGAAAGTCTACCACAGAGAGATAATCGCTTCAATACCAGCAAACAGATATGAACAAGATGCAGGAAATAGAAAATGGAAGCTATGGATTTCTTTTGCAGTAGGGAGTTGAAAAGTTAAATAGAAGTTTGTCGCTATGTTCAGAAAAGTGTACCAAAGAGAGATTATTACTTCAGTAACACCGAACAGATATGGACAAATTCCATTAAACACAAACGAAAGCAAATTATGACTTTGGGGTACAGAGTCGAAGAGTAACAGAAGTGCGTCCTAAGTTCAGAAAAGTGTATCACAGAGAGATCATCACTTCAGTACCAAAAAAAAAAAAAAAAAAAGAAATGAGGAAATTCCATCAAAGAGAAATGAAAGCAAAGGATGACTTTGACTACAGAGGTGGAGAAAGTCGCAGAAGTGTGTCGTAAGATCAAAAAATGTACTACTGACAGATCATCACTTTAGTACTACCAAACACATAGGAATAAGGTATAGGAAAGACAAAATTAATTTTATGATTGTTTTTTAAGGTAGAGGGTTTAAAAGTATAACATATGCGGGGGTATGTTCATAATAGTATACCACAGACAAGTCATGACTTCTGTAGCAATGAAGAGATATGAATAACGTCCAGGAAAGAGAAAAAGAGAACAATGGGTGTGTTTTGCGGAACAGAGTCGAAGAGTGCAACAGAAGTGTGTCCCTAGATCAGAAAACTGTACCAGCAACTGTACCACAGAGAGATGATCACTTCCGTACCACAAACAGAAATGGAGAAATTCCATTAAACACAAATCAAAAGAAAGGGTGAGTTTGGGGTACAGAGTTGAAGAGTATAACAGAAGTGTGTTCTAAGTTCGGAATAATGTACCACAGAATGATAATTGCTTCAGTACAACGAGACAGATACAACAAGCTGCAGGAAATAGAAAGTAGAAGCTATAGATGTGTTTTGCAGTAGAGAATTGAAAATTTTAATAGAAGATTGTGTTATGTTCAGAAAAGTGTACCAAAGAGAGATCATTACTTCAGTAACACCGAACAGATATGGAGAAATTCCATTAAACATAAATGAAACCAAAGGATGACTTTGGGTTACAGAGTCGATGAGTGTAACATAAGTGTGTCAGAAGTTCAGAAATGTATACCAAAGAGAGATCATCACTTCAGTACCACAAAGAGAAATGAAGAAATTCAATTAGATACAAAAGAAAGCAAAAGATATCTTTGGGGTACAGAGTCAATTAGTGTAACAGAAGTGTGTCCTAAGTTTAGGAAAGTGTACCACAGAAAGATAATTGCTTCAGTACCACAAAACAGATACAACAAGCTGCAGGAAATAGAAAATAGAAGCTATGGATAGGTTTTCCAGTAGGGAGTTGAAAATTTTAATAGAAGATTGTGTTATGTTCAGAAAAGTTCACCAAAGAGAGATCATTACTTCAGTAGCACGAACAGATATGGAGAAATTCCATTAAACATAAATGAAACAATGGATGACTTTGGGGTACAGAGTCGATGAGTGTAACCGAAGTGTGTCCCAAGTTCAGAAAAGTGTACCACAAAGAGATAATCGCTTCAGTACCAGCAAACACATATGAATAAGCTACAGGAAATAGAAAATTGAAGCTATAAATGTGTTTTGCAATAGGAAGTTGAAAATTTTAATAGAAGTTTGTCTTATGTTCAGAAAACAGTACAAGGGAGAGATCATTACTTCAGTAACACCCGCACAGATATGGAAAAATTCCATTAAACACAAATGAAAGCAAAGGATGACTCCGGTGTACACAGTCGAAGAATGTAACAGAAGTGTGTTCTTAGTTCACGAAAGTGTACCACAGAGAGATAATCGCTTCAATACCAGCAAACAGATATCGATAAGCTGCAGGAAATAGAATATCGAAGCTATGGATGTCATTTGCAGTAGGGAGTTGAAAAGTTAAATAGAAGTTTGTCGCTATGTTTAGAAAAATGTATCAAAGAGTGATCATTACATCAGTAAAACTGAACAGATATGGAGAAATTCCATTAAACAGAAATGAAAGCATAGGATGACCTTGGCTACAGCGTTGAAGAATGTAACAGAAGTGTGTCGTAAGTTCAGAAAAATGTACTACAGATGGATCATCACTTCAATACCACCAAACACATAGGAATAAGGTGCAGGAAAGACAAAATTGATTTTATGATTGTCTTTTAAGGTACAGCGTTGAAAAGTTTAACATACGCGTGGGTATGTTCAGAATAGTATACCACAGAAAAGTCATCACTTCTGTAACACCGGAAAGATATGAATGAGGTCCAGGAAATGGAAAAAAGGAACTATGGGTGTCTTTTACGGAACAGGGTCGAAGGGTGCAACAGAAGTGTACCACAGAGAGATCATCACTTCAGTACCACAAACAGAAATGGAGAAATTCCATTAAACACAAATTAAAACAAAGGATGAGTTTGGGGTACAGAGTTGAAGAGTGTAACAGAAGTGTGTCGTAAGTTGGGAATAATGTACCACAAAGAGATCATTACTTCATTAACACCGAACAGATATGGACAAAGTCCATTAAACACAAACGAAAGTAGATTATGACTTAGGGGTACAGAGTCGAAGAGTGTAACAGAAGTGTGTCCAAAGTTTAGAAAAGTGTGCCACAGAGACATCAACACTTCATTACCACAAACAGAAAAGAAGAAATTCCATTTGTGTATACTATGTTGAGTTTTAGTGAGACTTTAGCACGGAAATCCCACTTCGAAGGTAAGAAAGAAAATATATTGAGTAAAGCTTTGTCGAATTTACGCATTTCATATATAACGCCATAGCAGTGTTGTAGTGTACTTGTCATTACAAACGTTATCCGCAACAACGTTAAAACCTCTTAAATGGACGAAAGAGAGAGCTTTTCGACTACGCAGACTACTAGCAGTCATTCTAGCCTTATTTCAGTAAAGAAGGAGGTGACTAATTCTCTTTCAACGTTTTCATTACTATAAATAGTTATATGGTATCCAGCCAGCAACCAGGATAATTCAGTTTCAGTGAGAAAAGTAAAATATTATAAATTATTAATAATTATAATTGCATAACAGTGACAGAGTTAATATTCTTGAAAAACATAATTTCTCTAATGCTTCATTATACTTTGTAATTGCAAGAAAGGAATGAACTCTTTTGTATTACATAGAAATTCCTTTCTTTCACTAATATAACATGAAGAAAGAGCTTTATGTTGCTCAGGTTGCGTATCGAAAAGACGTCCCCTAGATATAGAGATGTAGATTATAGTGCTCTTCGAATATTCTTGAGAAATATTTGAATGAAAATAACGAATAATTTCTTAATATAAATTGTATCGATCTCTCTCGTGAACCTGCTACACTAAAGAATATTTTCCCTGTATTAGAATTTGAATCATCTTATAGGAATATTTTAACTGAGAAAGCAGAACGTTCTTTGGTAGAGATACGTAGGAATACTTTAAGCAATACGAGACAGCCAAGTACAAGCTGCAAATCCTTGTTAGAGTCAATGATTCAACATCTCTTTGTCATATAATTTTCTACCTGAAGACGCAAAATTAACCCCTTGTGTTCCAATGACATTCATGTGAACGTCATGTCATTTCCGTTTCTCAGTCCAAATGTTCCACAATGTATATGTTTTTAATCAGTAATGTGAATGCAATCTTTGCGCTTGCACACTAACTATGACCTACATGACAGTCTAAACAGTAAATGAAAATCTTGTATTACAGCACGCACATAGGAAAGCAACACCTGGAACCCAAGGGGTTAATGGTCTAAATGTACAGCTAAGGATAAAAATCTTTAACAAAATTCTGTAGTCTCTTGTGAACACAACTATCTAAAAAATTACTTGTACATTTTATAAAGAAGAAAATAATAAAAATATCAGACATATCAGCTAAGAGTTATGCTCTGTAATGTATTTGAGATGTTATTTGTTGTTTATGCTGAAATAGCTGAATACTACATATCTCACTGTTTCTGTTGAAGGCGAGTATTAGTATGAATTCAGAGTAGGAAGATTGTACACTACTTTTCAGTGATGCCAATTATCTTCAGTAAGTAGGAGAACAAATTCTACTTTATTTTGCTCAAACTAGATAGAATATCAAGTCAAAATTGACTACAGATCAATAATGGGTATATTTCGAGGTCCAGATACTCTCGTTCATACTGTAATTATCAACACAGACTATTATCTGTTGCAGTTTTGTCCACCTTGGAAAGCACATATAATCGAATTATAAGACTACATCTGGAACAACAAATTGAAAATGAAGTTTTAAGACAGTTAATTTAACGCTACGGAACTGTTAGAAGTTTTATTTAAATCAGATTTAAACTACTCGTTGAGGAAAAGAATACGTTTCTTGTAAAAAAAAATATTAACGTGTATCGATTTCATTAATTATCCACTTGCCTTCATCAAACACTATCTGCCACTGTAGCAGTATTACTTGCAAACGTTTCATAATATTTTCGTTGTTATCGTAATATGTTCCTTATATTCTTCATAATATAACAGAGAAAACACGGACTTTAAGTTCCGAACCAAACGGAAACTGACGCATACTTTTAAATAAGGTACTTACAGGCGACTAATCATAAGCTTATAAGTATGACCGAAAATTAAACGAAATATCATCGTATTATAAGGGTTTAAGTTCACTAGGACCAAACAGCATGAAAAATCGGCGAATGTGAAGATAGATTGGTGTTTCTTTTAATTCTAAGTATACCATATATGTATGGATTAGTCTCTAGGGCGAGGCAGATAACCATAATTACTTTCGAAAGAGGTTACTCATCATTTGCTTGAAAATATTAGGAAAAAGTAACTGTATTCTGGACAGGCAATATTTGTGTTCTCGATCTCGAAAACGGGGGGATTATTGTGCATTAACGACCACGGACTTTTCGATCAAATTTCAAGCTTCCGTTAACACCAGATACAGCTCATACTTACTTCTACTTGTTTCTACTTGTAAATTGAAATCTTCCTTGAAAGGGAAAAACATTTCCTTAATTAAAGACCTCGACAGAAACAATGTCTGTATGAAACAATTCTTTTCTTATGCGGATGAACGTTGCAGAGCGCTTGTTCCAGGTAGGCTCGATGGAAGGAGAAATAATCTTCAAGAAAGTGTCAGTCATGCCAGTAGCCTATGAGCTTCAATGCCACCAAATTCTCTGTAGGGCTCGAAAAATCGGCTATGGAGACGTTGGCCGTCAGCCTGCAAGTGTTTGAGAGTGAAAGTTTATCAAAAGCAAATGCTCTTAGAGGGCATAAATCCTTCAAAGACAGTTGAGAAAGTGTGGAAGATAAACCCCGAACAGGATCCCCGTCTACAAGTAGAGTCAAAATTGGTGTGCAACGTCTACGCGATGTGTTGAACTCTGACTGTCGTTGATGTTAACTGTTCGATTGATCGAAGACGGCGTAGGAATTGACAAAACGACTATGGAGATAATAATTGCCTCGGGTTTGCAGATGAGAAAAATATTGCTAAACTCGTCCCGAAAGTTTTGACAGAAGGACAAAATCAAACAAATGTGCAGCGTGTTTGAACAATGTAATGACCGGCAACGAATATGGGTGTATCATTACGACCCAGAGATATAGTACCATTTTTATGTTCCAGAAAAAGTAGTGCTTTATTATGAAGCAAGTATGTCTTAGCGTAGATCCCAATTTTAGGTAAAATCTGTTTGATCATTTGTTCCAATCTTCTCAGCATTTTCATGTAGAAAGTATCGAAGTAGAAAAGACTGAAAGATATGGAGTACATCTAAAAGTACTTTAGCTTATCGAAGTGCTGTTCGAGGTAAGTCGAGTTAAAGCCAAGATTACTATGTTGAAGTAAAGTAGAACTCACATTGGAGGAAACAACCTGAGCTGGCTTGACTTGTTATTTCTCATGTTGAATTAGGTTCTGTTAACATTGTGATGCGGTTTTAGCTTGATAAGAAACGGAAGTAAACGTTGGATTAAGTTAAAAAGAACTCAGATTGGGAAGCAACTACCTGTACCAGCTAGTTTATTAGAATAACTGAAACACAGTGATGAAGTTGGATAGTAGTTCCGTCAACCGAAGTGCTGTTGGAGGTGAATCAAGTTACAGGAACGATTCGATATTTTTAAGTAAAAATAGAACCCAGATTTGGAAGAAATCTCCTCATTTTCTCGTTCTCATATTTGAGCAACTTCCTTGAACATTGTCGTGCTATATCAGCTCAATGAAAAGCAGAAGGCAACGTTGGTTTAAGAACAAAGATGATGAGACAGTAGAAATGATGAGACAAGAAAGCGAAACACAAGGATGGCAGCGGAAAGTACTTCTATTACTTGAGATGAGTGAAGTTAGAACCAAGATTCGTTATGTTGAAGCAAAGTAGAACCCAGATTCAGAAGGACATTTTGAGCCGGCTAGTTCTCTTTTTCTCATGTTTAAATATATTTTGAGAATATTGTGATGGGGTTTGCGCTAATAAAAACTAGGAGACAACGTTTTCTTAAGATCAAAGGTTATCAGACAACAAAAATCAGTAGACACCCAGAAACTATGTTAAACGGTCGAAGTAGTTCAGCTAGCCGAAGTGCTGTTGGAGTTGAGTTCAGTTAGAGTCAACATTCGATATGCTGATGTAGAAAGAAACCTTGATATGGACCCGCCACCTGAGCTAGTTAGTTTTACTACAGCTCAGTGATATCTAGTGTAAAATCTACTAGCAATATTTCAGAAGTTTGTGTAAGTAATGGCCAAAATTTTCGAAAATTTCTTGATATGTAAACTTCAGAAACAAAAAATTAATAAGTGAGCTCAAATAAGCCACAGAAGATGGTTTTCCAACCAGTGCCTAGGGAGAAGCACGGTGAAACAAAATTTCACTTAGTTTATAGTAAAAACCCCAAAATAATTATACAACTAAATGGAATGCTTAGAGAATACAGATTCCTAGATGAACCCAACAATTGTAATAGAATCTGTATGATATGACCAACACAGCCTTTGATTTGATGTTTAGCTTTAAGCAAGGTTATATGAGACTGGATCTCTAACATAACGTAGGATGAGATCCTACCGTGAATCGAACTCAGGTTTCCCACGAAAAAAGTGAGTGCGCTAACTGTATAGACGTCCGGGAGTTCATAGCGTGAGATTATAAATATATATCCTGATCATCCAAAACATAATCACGTACCTATTATCTGCTACGCCCATTCTTGACACACAGGAAAGTAGCACAGGTGCGGGTTAGCATGGAAGAAATGAGACCATGTTTGGTGCCTGGGGACATGGCACAGATACCAGTATAAGCCAATTAATTCATGTAAATTATACGATGAGCTAGGATCTGACAATCAACCACGTCCCAAAGCTGGCAGATGAATTAAGATTGCATGAGTTCGAGGCCCATTGTAGCAATTAAAATTCAACACTTTACTCCTTGAAGCACTGCAGGATAACGTTAGCCTTATGATAACAACATTGTCCTTCTGAAAGATGCCATTGCTACCTGTAAACATGTCCGATGTGAGTGATTGTACATGACTAGCAATGACCTGAAGATAGAAAGGATCGGTCATTGCCTCTGACACATACTGCTAAGAATATGATGAACATGTAACATTTCCTCAAATCATAAGCAAGCCATCAAAGATCTATAGTGGACCTACTGGGCACGCTTCGAGCAGCTGTATTCTGCAAGATGATAGATTTTGACTGTTCCATTGATGCGATGAAGATAAAGGGTGTCAAATATGCAATGCAATCCGGAGTGTGGGATAGTAGAACATTTGATCGATATATTTTTACTTACATGCACCCGGCAACACTGCTATTCATTTCTATGGGGCTATTTAAAGCAAGAGGTATACAAGAGCAATTCTCGAACTATTCAAGACCTGGAAACGAACAGTCGCAGTGCCATTGAGAACATTAACACTTCTAATCTTCGTAAAGTTGCTGCCAACCTGGTGAAACGTGTGAACCATGGTTTGAATCAAAACAGGGGACACTCGCAGCATTCGCTGTAGAGCTGGTAACTCATTTCTGATAGCAGCTGTGTTGCCGGGTGCATGTAAGTAAACGTTTTATCATGATAATTTTAAAGTTTGTTTTTCATTGTTTTCAGGAATTGCATAATGTAGACAGACCCTTAACATACCTTTTGATGCACTGAGACATCAGCAAACAACACTCTTCAGAGTGTTAATTTATGAAAACTACGATTTCCCTAGTTCCCCGTTACAGAGGTCTGATCCGATTAGTTATCGGTGGAAATGAAAAATTCTTTTTTCTGCTCTATAGTTTCCAAGCCACTCCACCTAAACAAACTGATAATTAACGACAGAACATCCATACGTATGAGTTATGAGTCAATTGACATATTTTGCAGAAAAAATTGATTTATATCTTCGGTTACATCTGGCAACACTGTGTGGTTCCTAATGAACTGCCGATAGATAGAATTCGTCATAGTGCCACCAAACACACTAATAAGAAAATGACGAACATGCGACGTTTCCCCGAATCATAAAGGAGTAATCACGGACTTATAGTCGACCCATTGGGGACGTTTCAGGCAGCTGTTTAGCTGTAAGACAATGGATTCTGACTCTTCCATGGATGGAATGAAGGTAGCATTGCGACTCATCGCAGTAGAATGAACTACAAATGGACCAAACAACATTGTGACAGTCGCTATATTTCCGATATGTTTCTTCCTAGCTGCCCGACCATAACAAACTGCCACTGTCAAAGTGATAAATTGTAGCCCTTCCACATTTTACACATAAGCACCACTCTGACTTAGTTATATTATTTTCTCATTAAAACGCGGAAGTACTGGATTGACTGTACACATAATGAAATCCAAAACAGCAATGAAATCCAAAACTTCTTACGAATTAAAATATTTACAGAAAACACCATTTTGTCAAGCAGCTCGTTCCATAGTGTACAGGTATATTAGCTGGTGTCGAAGAATAGTGATTTGCTGCAAATAGTTATTATGCTCTCTCAGTTGAGTGTTGTAACATCTGAAAAGGTTATTTTACAAGTTTTAATATCCTCTTATTCAAGACAGGTATGAGTGTAAACGCAGAGTATAAAAATAGTTCACCACTTGAGTTGCCAGAAGTCTTCAGAGAGAAAAGAAACAACAAACTGTTCCTCCATTTGAACAAGACATGTGAGAACAGAAGTCAAAATGGACAACAGATCTAACAACAATATATTTCCAGATGTTGATATTTTTATTTGCATTGTATTTGTCAATACAAATATATTGAAATTACACCTTCCACATACAACATATCTTATATTGACATGATCAAGTAATTGATGAAGTAATAGAAAGTTATATTCATGTTTTACGTTCTACAGATGTTCCGGTTTGGCTTGAGAAGACAAAGGGAATGACACTGATGTACAATGTACTTAGAGAAGGACGTACTACAGCCAGCAATCAGCCATTGGCAGCCTGCGAGAAAGAATAGCGAGCGAATAATCTTTCTACTAAATCCAGCCCAAATATTCCGAAAATTAACATACATGTTAAAACATAGTTCAGTTACAGTAAAAAGCTTTTAGAGGTTATTCGAGATAAAACCAGGATTCGATATGTTTCAGTAAAAAAGAACCCAGATTAGGTAGTGGCCGGAGCCAGCTTGATTTTTCTTTCTCACATTCAAATCGTTTTCGTGAACATTGTAATGCTGTGTTAAATTGGTAAAAGCAAGAATACAACGTAAGTATAAAATCAATTAGGACAAATAATAGAAATTAGGAACAAACAGACCTAAAGACAAGCATTAAAGAGGGATGTTGTTCACTTTCTCGAAACACTGTTGGAGGTGTTCTCAAGTTACAACCAAGAACGATATGTTCATGTGAAAAAGGAACCCACAGTAGGTCGCAACCACCTGGATCAGCTTCCTTTTTCATTGTTACGTTTAAATAAGTTTCGTTAAGTTTCGATTGGGTTTTAGGTGTATAAAAACCGAAGACGACGATAAGAATAGGAGGTCGTATTGTCATTTGAGAAGCTGTTGAAAACATGTCAACTTAGAATCAAGATTTCATGTGCTAAAGTAAAAACCCTGATTATGAAGCAACCATTTCAGCCAGCTTGTCTTTTTCTTCGAAGAAAATGTCGAAATGCGATGTTTCGTCGAATCATAAGGGAGTCATAACGGGCCAATATTCGACCCACTGGGAACGTTTCGGGCAACTTTTAAGGTGTAAGACAATGGATTCTGACTCTTCCATAGAGCGATGAAGGTAGGATTGTGATTCATCGGAATAGGCAGAACCACAACAGACCAAACAGCATTGTGTCATTGCTCGGCGCTGTAAAGACAGTGGGTACGTGCCCATTTCACTCGTAATCAACGATGCTGTGCAACTAGCATTGATATACGTGTTCTACATTGCCTACCAAGGCACATATCTAATAGTGTACTTTAAACTGTGTGCTGAGACACTATCACGCTTTGTCCACTGTTAAGTCAGCTGTTAATTGTCTCACAATTCGCGCTCTATCTTTTTGCACTAAAACCTCTTCAGTCTGCTAATCTAACATTTTAAATGCAGCGTCTCGCCCTACACCTTCTCATTTGCTGCTGACTTTACCGTTTTTTCAACGTTTAGAAGACATTAACCTCAGCAGCTCATCACCACCCAACAAGTCATTCTGTTTCCGAGATGCTTGATTCCAGCTGCCCGATCATCACGAACTGCCATCTGTCAAAATGAAAAATCGCAGACCTTTCGTATTCTACGCAGAAGCACTACTCTGAGTTAATCATATTATTTTATCTTTATGACGTGAAAGTAATGGACAAACTCTACAATTAATGATGGAAAACAGCAACGAAATCCAGAATTTCTTACGAGTGAAAATGTCTACAGAAAACTCTATTTTGTCAAGCATCTCATTCCATAATACATATATAGCTGGTGTCGTATCAGAGCGATTCTCTGTAAAGTAATTGTGATGCTTTTTTGTTTGTGTGTTGTAATATCTGAAAAGATCATTTCACAAATTTGCATATCCTCTTAAGCAAGACAGGTATGAGCGTAAATGCAGAGTGCAAAGATAGTTCACCAGTTTGTGTTGTCAAAAGTCTTCAGAAAGCGGGGAAACAACAAACTTTTATTCTGTTTACTCAAAACATGCTGGAATAGAAAGTCTTACTTGACTACAGATCGAACACCAATAAATTTTCAGGCATTGCTATTCTTGTTCATACTGTATTTGTTAATACAAATATATTGCAATTACAACGTCTGACTACAAAATACCTTATATTGGCATACTCAAGTAATTGCTGAAGTAATAGCAAGTTATTTTCTAGTTCGTTGATCTACTGCTGTTCCGGTTAGGCTTGACAACACAAGGAGAATGACATAGATATACACTAAACATAGAGGACGACGCGCTATAGACAGCAGATGCTACTGGCAGCCAAATATTTTATATTGTGAAATAAGCATTTAGATAAATGAGAAATGTGCGAGAAAGGATCATCTTTTTACAGAATCCAGACATAAAGTTCGGTAAATTAACATACACGATAAATCATTGTCAGTCATGGAAAAAGCTCTTGGAGGTGAGTAGAGCTAGAACTAAGATTCGATATGTTTCAGTAAAAACGAACCCAGATTGGATAGCGGCCACTTGAGCAAGATGTTTTTTTAAGCACAAAAGTGGGAAGTAGTTCACGTTCTCGAAGCACTGTCGGAGGTGACTCAAGTTACACCAAGAACGATATGTTCAAGTAAAAAAGGAACCTAGAGTAGGTCGCAACCACCTGCATCAGCTTGTTATTTCATTCTTACGCTTAAATAAGTGTCGTGAGTTTATGAAGGAGGTTAGGGCTATAAAAACCGGAAGTCGACGATAAGAGTAGAAGGTCGTATTGTCATTTGAGAAGCTGTTGAAGATAGGTTAACTTAGAATCAAGATTTCATGTGCTAAAGTAAAAACCCTGATTGTGAAGCAACCATCTCAACCAGCTTGTCTTTTTCTTTCTTTAGTTATATAAGTTTCTTGAGCATTGTGAGGTGTTTTAGGTTGGTAGGAACCGGAAGACAACGCTGGTTAAAAATCAAAGAAGATCAGATGACAGAAAATAAGAGACCGAAAGACAAGGATAAAGGCTAGCAGTAGTTCAGTCACCCAAAGTGCTGTTGAATGTACGTTAGGTTAGAACGAGGATTGCAAATGTTGAAGTGAAAGTGACCACCGAGGTTAGAATGTCCTTTTTTTCTTCTTGACGTTTAAATAAATACTTTGAACGTGGCGATGGGGATTTAGATTTACAGAAACCATGAGATAAGGATGGAAGTTTAATGCATAATGTAAACTGAATTCTCTTGATTTAAGAACGTTTATGCAAATGTAATGGATCCAACGATGGGCGCTGGGAAAATGTATTGATTATTATGAGAAATTACTGTTTTAGTATAAAACTGATGATGAATAAAAATTAAATTAAAATGACATAAGTGACAAAGAAAATAAAAATTAACTCTGAAAGGACATGCTAACCCGTATAAGTAAACTTGTATGTTTTCTTGAGATAAAGTCCTTTTCGGTCATTGAGTCTACTTTACAGTTCTATTAAATGTAATAATTTTTGATTATCTTTTCTGTTACTTACAAAGCAAATATTTTTCTAATTTCCCATTTAAATATGCAAGATCAAATCCAATGCAGTATATATGCGATAAGAATGTATTCAGATCTTATCGAAATTGTGTTCTTATTTTAAAGTGAATATATTTGGTGAAAACATCGTTTTTTAGTAAGATTCATCTGTAAGACATTATTTCTAAATTTGAGGTATAAAATTCAAAAATTTAATATTACATAACTAGAAAACATTTGCTTTCATATTTCTGAAATTCGATTAACGCAGGTTGAATCGACTGTGAAGTAACTACGAGTAACTGTGTTGGTATGTTTATGTATGTTACTGTTACCTTGAGTTGTGATTAGTTGCAAAGCATAGGCGGTGGTCATTTGGGTTAACGGAGAAACTTTAAAATGCTGTAGGGATAGCGAAACGCTATGCGATATTACTGATAATCCAGCATTGGAAATAATTTTTGGGAAACTAACACGTGCAAAGCAAATATCACATTGCTTGGATGTGCCGTATTATATGAGAATAATATATTTCTGTTACGTGGAAGCACTAACTGTAATCATGAACTTGTATGTTGTGTAGCGCAGGACAGTTGTAATGTAGAGAGCCTCGCTACATCTGTTCCCGTTTACAGTCAAACTGTGATGGTCGTTCAAATGGATATTCGTAGACACCATAGTCTTCATTGGAAGAAAGAGGTGAAACCTACGGAAGCTCGAGAGCAAAAATGTGACCTGGAAATATAGAGAACTGAATATTCCAACAGTCTAAAAATGATTTAGTGGTATCACGTCAAGTGGCAGAAGAGTTGATGCCAGTCTTTGAAATTGGAGACCAGTTGCCATTAACAGGAGCCTCGTAGAGCAGAAAGTAGCCATTAAGCTACCTAGAATAGTGTGTATGTCTGTGTAGACAGCCTGTATTTGTGCCTCACAAGTTCACATTTCAACAGACGAAATCCGGATCACTTTGCGTGAACAATTGCTATAGAATCTTAACGACGACAAGTAGACGTCGGATTATTGCAGGTGATGAAGAAACGATCTTACTATGAGATTAAACAGAGTGGTGGCAGTAGTTACGACCGACTCAAAAATCACTGTCAACTAGCTATTTCATAATGACAAACTTGAAACAAAACTCATTTTGAGTTTATAGCGGGATATTTATGCTTCAGTGTTACCGAAACATTGCTTCTATTTCTCATAATAATCTATTTTGATTATGAAACGTAGATAACAAATGTTTCTAAATAAGGTTTAAATTTACTTACTAGTTTCACTATTATTAGTATGCAAGTAGCAGGATACTCCATATTAGATATACGATATTAGCGGCATACCTAATTAAAGGTACATATATTACACTTATTTGTAATTCTCCCTAGGTATTTACTATAAGTTTTTCCATCTTTGAAACTGGACACAAACCTGGTAAAATAGTGCAGCACTTCTTTACAACCTTATAGTGATATATGAGATATTTTGTCAAAAAAGGGACATGCAAGAAATAGTGTTTTGTAACATATACTAATAATAATTGCTGAGAGGGATTTATGTAGTGGAGACACTCTTCTTGCTTAAGAGGAAAACACACTAGAGCCTCAATATTGCTTAGTGACGTTAGGCTCATTTGATTTCCTCAACAATCGAACAAGTATTTGTTGGTGATGCATGATTTATTTGTGTCAGTACTTCAGGCATCGTTTGCTTGTAGCGAGTTAAAAAGAAATATGGAACATAAAGGAAATGTGGAGTTAGAAAGAATATAGGGAACTCACAATGTTTCTGTTTCTTGCAGATATATAAATAAAATAGTAAATGTGATAAGCAGGCCCGTAGTTAGAGTGTCTAGGACGGGCTCAGCCCACCCTAAATTTTCTGTGCCCCCCTAACTAAAACCATAGTTCGAATTAACGGAGGATTCCGGAGAAATTCCCCTTTCGTAAAAATGTATGTCCGGCTCGTATCACAGATGTAACATAACATCCCTGCGGTATACAGTTCTACAGAGTGCCTGAGAAGTCCCGTTGCGTAAATTTGGTTATCACAGAAAACAATGCCAGTGTTATTTGGTCCTGGCATTGGTAACACTGCTTTCATGCTCTGGTATTCCTGTTTCAGGCACTGTTTGTTATCCCCGCTTTTAAGACCTCATGGAGTATTTCAGAAGCCATGGTTGATGTGAATGGTTGCAGTTACATAGTTGGACATGTTTGTTGAACATAGTGACATGTTTGTGGAAACAATAAGGAAAACAATGAGAGAGGTAATGACTACATTTAGCGATCGCCTTGGAAAGAACATGATCGGAAGGAACGTGCGAAAGTATGAAGGAAATGTTTCTAACGATAACTCCTAAGATGGTTTGCGACATGCGAAAGAGGGTAGGGAGAGGAATACGTTTGTGTGTACGGCATGATGAACGATGTAAAAATTTGGTTGATACATAGTTTGTACATGTGAGTACTTAGCTATAGTCTATATTGAATAAATAAACTAAAACTACATTTGCTATTGCTATATGTGATACTCAACTCTAAGGGTATTGAGATTTCTCGGACAACCTTCAAGTACATCTCGAACAAAGTGAACTATAGGTTGACCTAGAAGATTGAAACGTGACATAGAACATTGTGATATGATTATTTAAATAGGGAAGACAAAGGTAATGATAACGGTGCTATATCGTCAGGTGAATAAATATTTATAGTTGAAGATTATATATAGAGTATTGGAGGATATACAGCATTACGTAAATGAGTAGCGCAACTCATAGCAACAGCTGTGTTTGCTATGATTTTCAAATTCTCAAATTTTCAAATTAGCGTAAATTGCCTTAGAAGCAGATGATGCAAAGCATGTTGTATTAAGTCAGATTTCGTCAGTGTATACAGTAGTTTCCAAAAGACAAGTGTGTGGAAAAAGGAAACAAACGTGCGACACAGTTTTCGGACAATCCTTGAGGATAAGCTTCATAAGATAGAATTTAGCTAAAGTGAGTTTTCTTGGTGGAATACAAGAGGAAAACGACAAACGTGTGAACAACACTCCTAAGAAGACGTTAAGTATGGATAGAACGAGTGCTAGTAATCAGAAAAATTGAAATTATGTTGGACGAGGAGAGGTAATATTATAGTTACACCAGTTTTAGGCTATACAGGAACCGTCAACACACTCACATAGACACAAAAGACAAACAAGAAATGGCCTAACCTTTCTCTAGATTTCTTTATCAGGTCCAAGCTTTCTAAACTTACTCTTCCTCTTTCAGTTCTTCCTATTTTTGCGTTCATTCACCTAGTTCCTTTTTTAATCACAGACGCTTTGTTATATGTACACTGAAAAATTGAAAATAAAATGAAATGAAATCTTTAAGTTTTATGTGCCACGGTTATGCCGGTTAGGCGAAAGGAGACGGTGAGGATGAGAGAAATGGTGGAATGAAGAAAGTGGGAGGAAACGAGAGAACCCCGAGAAAACCCATGAGCACGGTGTTTGTCCTCCACAGAGTCCACACGGCGCGAGCTGGAATCGAACCAGGGACCAAAAACACCGGAGGTGAACGCTGTACCACTGAGCCACCGCGCCCCCCACACAGAAAAGTTGACCTGATCGTATAATGTATCAGTATTCATGACTTACTTTCTGATACATCAGCAATACCAAACATGTGTGAGCAGCCAGATCAGGCCCGTGGTGTTGAAATAACAAGGTAAAGTTATATATCAGGCTAGGAACACTAATCTGTGCTGAAAACATTAGTTACACTAACACCATAATTTCATGCTGTGTATAGGACTGCATTGATAGTGGATAGGAACGTCTCTCTTATAAATACAGTTCTCTGTCTGCAAGAATCAGGTGTTGCATACGGACTTATGAGCAACACAGACATACGCTAATTAGAGGATTAACGAAAGTTGTAGCTTTCTTAGGACTCCTTACATTTTATATGATCATCATCGACTTCGTCTTCATAGTCCATTACTGGAAACGGAAATAGGCGTTGTTCCTATTTCTGCGATAATACGCCTAGTTATTTAACACCGACGCGGTGTTGTATTTACATTGTAAAATTAACCACATTTTCTAGTTTTACAGTGCTCCTTACTTACTTTGTGTCACAAAATTGAACTCGAGCCTGTATTAACGGCAACACTGGGCTCTTTGTGTTGAAATAGCAGGAGAATTGGTATAGTCATGCTAGGATCACTAACCTGTGTTAAAAAAATTTAGTTGCACTAAAAGCGTAATTTCATGTGGTGATACTGTATAGGAATGTATTCAGCACTGAATCATAGAAGAACCAACTATTTGAGGTGGTTCAGAATCAAGTGCTGGAAATAAGTAACGTGTCCAAATAATATAGCATTTTCCCGTTGATTTGAATGAAATGTACTCCCATGCGCAAAAAATATTGTGCGTATACTGTAACTCACAATTTTTCGCAATTATTCCATTTTCCATATGTTTATTGGTAAAATTCAGTTATTAGTACGTGGAGATAATAGAAAGCAATCCATCTAAGGGGATATTTCCAAAAAATATAATAAAATAATAAAAATATAAGCAAAAAACAAAATTATGTTCGGTTTTGTGTATACTGGCAATAATGTTTTCGAGGGAATTTTTGGAGTAGCACAGCACGATTGCAGAGGGAATAACAAGATTAGTAGAAGAACAGCTGAATCAAGGAACTGGAAATTGGAGCAAAATATTGCATTTATTGGCTTAAATCTAGGGTGTAAATTGTCTGCCAAATATAAATTAGCTTCTGTAAGCAAGATGTTATACGGAAAATATAAACAAAGAGAAAAACTGTTGTCTTAAGTTTGGAAGTGACATGCTCTATAGCCATGAGCATTTATTTCTTAAGAAAAAGATAGGCAACAAAAGAAAATCTGTGTGGGCAAGTGGGTAGAGTAACGGACTAGTAATTCTTATACTGTTATGACACCAGATCGAATCCCATCCGGTCCTGTTCAATTTTTTTTCTTTACAAAACATTGTAGAAAGTGTATAATTTGTATGTTAATAAAACTGAAACAATACAATTAGGAAATAACTTTTTGTTTCCTCTGATGACGTATTTATTTAGATTTAGTGTACTATTAGTAATACCGATTGCTTTCAGTTTATGGTGTTGTATAGCTTCCTTTATCATCCTCTTTTGTTGAAAAAAAAATTGTCTCCAATAAAGTATGAAAAATATATATAGTCAGAAACAGACATCTTAGTATCAAACATGATTTATCGTGATGAAATAAACAAGTTTCCCGTTATTAAAAAATAAAACTATAGAAAATCCTTGAATTTGGTCTTAAGGTTTTTATTATGCTATATATATTCTTTATAAGACTATACTTTATAAGGCAAGATGAGCGATCATACCCTCAAATTTAGCTAGTGAGTGAAAGATGTTTTCGGCACAAATATTTTACAGGTTTAGGTGCATGAAACACCAATACGTCATGGTCTTGACCTTCGTTTATTTCACATTATTATCCGACATATCATAGCAGGTAAAAAGCAGCATCAATCGGCAAGAAGAACTGCAAGTTGTGCTCTTAGTCTGTTTCTTATGCTCCGGACTCGATCGCCTAGCACGCTCGTCTATACCTTGACTCATACGTCTATCATTCAGTGCAGGCACATATCCAGCTTTACTTTTCGGAGGGGACCCGACACGAATCCTCGTAAGCACGTAATTCTAATGTTTCAAAAATATCAATAATAATAATAATAATAATAATAATAATAATAATAATAATAATAATAATAATAATAATAATGCAACAGTTCTGTATTTCTCTTAAACGTTTCTTACTTGTCATTTATGAACCGGTCAAACTTAATTCTAACTCACACGAAATCAAAAAATATTTTCTAGAGACATGTAAGGAAAACTGTCTGCTACGTATATCACATAACAAAAATAGCAAATGGCAATGAGTGTATCGTTCTAATACAGTAATGTTATAAACAGACCGGAAACGAAATTGTAATCCCATTTAAAAGTGTTCTTTAATTCCACCTGGTATCAATGGCATTACGGTATATTCTTACAAGTAACACTTCCCAAGTGTAACACTCCGATTTTGATAAAATTTGACAGGCAGATACTACACATAAAATAAACGAATACATGTTTTTTATTTTCTGCGGAAAAACTGTTTTACGGGGGCAAAAGCACTCACCCAAAATTTTGAAAGTTGACGCCCGAAAGACAAAAACAAGTGGACCAAAGTGTACGAAATTGTGCACAGATATGGCAGACGTAAAATGAAGGAATACGTGTTTTGTATTTTGCAGGAAAAAACGGTTAGGTGGGACGCAGACCCCTCCAAACCTTTGATCATGAAATATCAAAAGTGCTAGTAACAATATGTCTGATGTGTGTAAAGGACGAAGAATTCCAATGACACTTTGTGTATGGACAATACGCAAAAACTAAACGAATGCCTGTTTTAGGGGACAAAATCCCCCATCCAAAATGATGAAAGTTGACGCCAGAAAGGCAAGAAGAAGTGAACCGAAATGAATGAAATTGTGCACAGATATTGTAGACGAAAAATGAGGGAATATGGGTTCCGTATTTTCCTGAAAAAAAAAAACGTTTCGGTGAGACACAGACCCCTCCAAAACTTTGATCGTGAAATATCAAAAGTGCTAATAACAGTATGTCAGAAGTGCTTAAAGGACATGAAGAATTGGAACGACATATTGTGTAGGGACAATACGCAAAAAAAAAAAAAAAAAAAACGGGTTTATTTTCTGCGAAAAATTGGTTTTAGGGGGCAGAATTCCCCACCCAAAATTTTGAAATCGTGCACAGATATTCTAGACGTAAATTGAGGTAATTGTGTTTCGTATTTTCCTGAAAAAAAGCGATTGAGTGGGGCACGGACCTTCTAAGCTGTTGATTAGGAAATATCAAAAGTGCAAATAAGTATGTATACGTCAGAAGTTCCTAAAGAGTATGGAGAATTGCAACGAAACTTCGTATAGGGACAATTTGCAAAACAATAAATGAAATGCATTTTAATTTGTATGAAAAAACAGTGTTGGGGCCTAGAGCCCCTCCAAAAAAAAGTTAATATTACCGTAAAAGTGCAGGAAGGAGTGGACCGAAGCAAATGAAATTGTGTGTAGATATTGTATAGACTGTATGTAAAATAAGGACTTTCGTGTTTTAAAGATGTCCCTATCAATTTTGGCACATCAACAGCAAACAGGAAATTAATCGGCACGTGTTTTTGTTTATGCGGAAAAACATTGTAAGGGTTAAAGTTGCCTCGTGAAATACTACAAAATACGCTATACTGTTTGTGCTTGATGTTGATCTGCCAAATTTGAAGAAATCTGATGGAGACACATGTGAAACACGAGAGGCTTTATTTTTCATATCCAATATCTACAGACAATTTCATTCGCTTCGGTCCAATCCTTCCGACACTCAACGCCTCGGTCCACTCAAAAGGTTTTTTCTCTTTTCAGGAAAATACGAAGCACGTATTTCCTCATCTTACCTCTACAACATTTGTGAACAATTTCATTCAGTTCGGTACATTTTTTCTTGCCTTTCTTGCGTCAAATTTCAAAAATTCATGAGGGGGACCTTTTGTCCTCTAAAACCGTTTTTTCGCAGGAAATAAAAAAGCCGAATTTGTTTATTTTTTGCTTATTGTCCTAACACAAAGTTTTGTTCCAATTCTTCATGTAAATTTAGGCACTTCTGACATACTGTTATTAGCACTTTTGATATTTCATGATCAAAGGTTTGGAGGGATCTGTGCCCCATCTAACCGTTTTTTCCAGGAAAATACAAAACACGTATTCTCTAATTTTATGTCCGCAATATCTGTTCACAATTTCGTTCACTTTGGTCCACTTGTTTTTGCCTTTCGAGCGTCAACTTTCAAATTTTGGGTGAGTGCAAAAAAATAAAAAAGCACTTATTTGTTTATTTTATGTATAGTATCTACCTGCATAATTTTATCAAAATCGGAGTGTTACACTTGGGAAGTGTTACTTGTTAGAATTATAACAACAACGCATTGTCCACAGTTTGGACACTGACTCAAAGTAATCTGACATAAATAATAATAATAAAAAAAAACTCAAAAGGGAAAAAGTAGGTTTATTAAAAAGTGCTTGAGGTTTGGTAAGGGACAGCTTCCAGGACCTCACGCTGGATACGTCACTGAGTCAATGCATTATATTTGTTTCTTGCAAAGATGATAATTAGATGCGTAATGTGTAAAATTATATCATAGTTTGACTTTTTATAGGTCTTTCCTTAACACATCCATATTATCCGGCGTTCTGCCTGCCTGTTTTATGTCGGATAAGCGAAACTCTACTGTATTTTCAGATAGCATATACACAGGAGCTAGAGGTCTGCACGGGCCGGAATTTTTAGAACGGACACGGCCCGTCCCCTTTAATTTATAATATATAGGCATTAGCGGATTAAGGGCGGAGCCAATGGAGCCCAGGGCCCCCAGCTCAGGGGGCCCTTTAAGATCCCTCTGTTTAATACTTACGCTCGCGGTATCGCTAGATTTAAGTCTTTGCATCAGCAGCATTTAGCTGTTAATAATGAATGCAATTATTTAATTGTTAATAATGAATTTAACTAAACTAATTATTGTAAACTTGAAGCACATTCAAATATTACAGCATAGTTCTCGGTAGTTCCATAAGTAATTTCAGAGACCACGGTGTTTCAGTGGTAGAGCGTTCACCTTTGGTGCATGGAGTCCTTGGTTCGATCTATGCTCGCGCCAAGTGAACCTTGTGCTGGACAAACACTGTGTGTGTGGGTTTTCTCGAGGTTCTCCCGTTTTATCCCACTTTTTTCATTCCACCATTTCATTCATTTCTTATCATCACTGTCTCCTTTAGCCTATCCGGCATAATCGTGGGACATAATATTTTTTTTTTTTTACTGTTCACCCGTCAAAGGGGTACACCCTTTCTTGGGAAAGAGAGGAGGGCTAAATTTACGGAAGAAAGGAAAGCTATGTATGGTCTATGGGTAGTTTGGGATCAAAGGTGTATTATTTATTAATCTTTATTAAGCATCAATTGTCTAGTAATTTCTACATAGGAGATTTCTCGGATTTCAGGATTTTTTTTTTTAAATCTTTATTAAGCATCAATTGATCTGCAAGGTGTAGATAGATCTGCATTCAAGATCATCGCTTGCTGAAAGAAAATTTGACATATACATACATATATAGAAAATAAGCGAAAGTGACGATGATGATACAGATGAAATGAAAGAAACGATAACAAAAAATATATAGTAGTTAAGTGTAGGCAATGGGCATGTATCGGGTTTATATGAAATGAAGTGCAGTAGACGAGACAACACTTAGAAGCTGTTAAAGTAACAAATGAGGGTTATCTTCTGTCTCGGGGCAACTCGAGACCAATGAGTGACAAGTGGAGGCCCTGGTTAGTAAAGAAGGATATCACAAGTGCAAAGATGGATAAACGTAGTGAGAATAATGATGTGGATGATATATGTCATATTGTAGTTTGTGAGGATCATTGGCAGGGAGAGTCTGAGAGTACAAGGTCATAAGATGTTGAAGAGGAGTATATATATATTTTGGAGGAACGTCATGAGCCATGTCAAGATGGATAGTATCAAAAAATACAGGATTATCGGAGCTCATGCGCTTGGTGATGTACTTAGTGCGTAGAGACTCTATATGGTGTAGAATAGGAGGAAAGGTGATACGGTGGTAGAGTGGAGCCGTAGGGAAAGGCAGGCGAATACGGAATGCAAGGCGGATAGCGTGTCTTTCGATAATCTGGAGGCGTTCATAGAAGAAGGCTGGTGCTGATATCCATGCAGTGTGTCCATGAGTTAGAAGAGGGCGTAAGAATACTTTGTATGTGGTAAGAATGGTATGAGGGTGCAATCCCCAAGATGTGCCAACTAATTTTCGAATAAGGTTGAGTCTGCGTGTACTTTGTAATTGAAGTTTCCGCTCGTGTGGTTTCCATTGAAGTTTGCGGTCATAGACTACTCCTAGATAAGTAATCTGCTTCGCGGAAGGTATGGTAGTACCATCAATGGTAAGGTCCAGACGATTTGGGTTTCGTCTAATACGCGAGCGTCGTTGTGGAGACTGAAAGACTATTGCTTGCGTTTTGTCAGAATTGACAGTCAGTTTCCAATGAGTGCACCAGTCAAGAAATGAATTTATAGCAGGCTGTAAAGTTCGATTGATATGCTGTATAGTAGTGCCCAAACATAGAAACGCCGTGTCATCAGCAAACTGAAAAACTTTTACGTTTGGTGGCAAAGGAGGCATATCTGCTATGTACAGAAGGAATAACAGAGGTGATAGAACGGAGCCCTGTGGTACACCACAGTGTAGAAAGATTGGATATGATAGAGCGCTATTGATAGTAATGTAGGCAAGCCTAGAGGTAAGAAATGAGAGGATGAGCCGTATGTAGCACATTGGAAGGCGAAAACGGTGAAGTTTATACAGAAGCCCCATATGCCATACCTTATCGAAGGCTTTTTCCAAGTCAAAGAGTAAGAGACATGAGGGCCGAGATGAATTGTAATGATTGCTAATAGTAGTGGTAAGCCGAAGAAGTTGATCTGAAAGGCTGATGGCAGGTCTGAAGCCGGCTTGGTGAACTGGCAAGAGGTTATAGGTAGTGAGATGGGTATGAAGGCGGTTCACAAGAATTTTTTCGAAGATCTTACTAAAGCACGAAGTAAGTTGAATAGGACGATAGGACGAGAGAGCCTGAGGGGGTTTATTGAGCTTAGAAAACAAGAGTATTTTAGAGACTTTCCATTGAGGAGGGTAAAAGCCGGTACGAAGAATGAAATTATAAACGGAAGCAAGGAAAGTATTGAAGGAAGGAGGTGTAGCTTTGATGAGGCGATATGTGACTTTGTCGAAACCAGGTGCAGTATTTCGTTTAGTGTGGAGTACAGTGCCAATGTCGGAAGAAACGATTGGCTGAGTGAGAGGTTGTGCAGGATCAATGGAATGATTGCAATGAGGGCGTAGTTGCGGTCGGGTAGGATCTGTTAGGCGTTCGATATGTCGGTAAAGCTGAGTGGCAAAATGATGAGGAGGAGGCGTAAATATATCCTGAAAATAGTTAGCGAAGGCGCAGGCCTTCTCGACATCTGTTTGAAGGGCATGACCATGTTCGACAATGTTGTAAGTAGTGCGAGCCTTAGTGCCAGTAAGTTGATGGAATTTCTGCCAATAAACGGAAGGTTTAGATGTTTCTGCAAGTCTATTGCACGTATGGGCCCAGCGTCGACGTTTATAGGCAGCTAGATAATTTCGTACCATTCTGTTCCACCGACGATGCTGACGCAGAGCTTCAGGGTTTTGAGTGTGTAAGTAGTCTCGAAACGCCTGTCGAGATGCAGTAATAATGGAATGATATTGAGGTGGCACTGGAGGTTTATGAGGGTATATGCTTTTTAGGGGGATATTGGCCTCTGCTGCGCGTGTAATGATATTTGAAAGAGTATCGACGACGTGGAGAAGTTCAACGTCCGTGTTGGGAGGAGAAACTCCTCTTAGGGCGTGCTCGATATCGGATTGGTACGATTGCCAATTAGCTCTCTCATAATCATAATAGTGAATGGGCTCTCGAGAAATTTTTGGTGGTGCCGCACAAGGAACATCAAGAAGAATCGGTGCATGGTCGCTACCAAAAGGAGGCAGAATTCGTATGTTGGATACAGTAAGACTAGAAGATGCTATAACGATATCTGGTGACGTCTGACTAATTGGGCGTGTTGCAGAAGGAAGATCTAAGATTTCTGCCGCAGTGGATTGATTAATAAAATCTATGAAGCGTTGTTTTTCACCCAGCGATCGACTATGGAGATTGATATCAGCCATGATCAGGTAGTGACGAAAGTTGTTGTCTATATACTGAAAAAAGTTGTGTGGTATCCCTTGACCGGGTCGTACATAAATAGTGCAGAATGTGATAATTCTATTGCGTAAGTAGATTGTAACAACATTATGTTCAGGAAGGTTCATGTGAGGAGGAAGCACATGTGTGCGGATGGGCAGATGGTTATAAATGCCAATGGCAGTGCCGCCATGTGCTCGAGCTATATGCCGTGGACAGTCAAACCGAGTGAACTGATATCCGGAGAGTTTGACTTGATGAAGTGGGGTTAGAAAAGTTTCATTTAGAGCGAAAGCATGAACTTTTTCCTCACGGAGAAGCTGTTCAAGCATAAGCTTGTGGGTGTTGAGTGAGCGGATGTTTAAGAAGAAAAAGGTATACGCCATAATGTAATAGATCGAAGCCATATTAGACAGAGGTTTCAAGTGATGAGATATGGAAGTGGACTGTGTTCCCGGAATATGTGGCATGGAGCTGAAGATTGAAAAGAAGTTTTGCAGCAGCTGTAACTTGTGATAAAATGTGAGTGCGCAAGAAGGGATGAATATTTTGAAGAACAACTGTTGTGAAGCGCAGAAGATCTTCCACCGTGAGAGGGGTACGTAAAGAATTGTTCGGAAGAGTTGAGGAATCTATTGTACGAATTGGAACTGTAAGTTCTGGTTTTTCAGGTTGTGGTGCTGGTCTGGCGCGGCACTTGTAACTATAGGTTGGATGATCACCAGAACAGGTAAGGCAGTGTGGAGCTTGGTTGTGATTGCTGCAAGATGATGTGGAATGTGGTCCAGAACAATAGCCACACTTTGGAGTATTTGGACACTGAGATGTTGGGTGCTGGTTGTAGGTTTGACAGCGCTCACATCTGATGGGCAGAGGAGGAGGTGAGCGAGATGGTTCTACCCTGTAGCGGCGACGATAGATGTAAGCACCATGCTGTAACAGATCGTCTATTGTGTCCTTAGAATCTGTTAAAAGACGAATCATGTACGTTGGTCCGGTATTGTTTTTAATACGGAGGCACTTCTTAAAAGAGTATTCCTCAAGACGTAACTCTGCTTCTATTTCTTCCTCGGTGTATTCTGGCGGAACACCTCGAATTACAACTGAGAGCATTGGTGCTCGGCGTGGTGGAGGTTGCGTCATTTTGGTACTACTAGACAGCGCTTGGAGCTTTGCATTTGGGCCGAATATCTCGTAGGAAGCTTTATTGCGTAAAGTAGTGCCAAACTGGGGATCAATAGATTTTATGATTACCCCGTTTTTGGTCCGAACAATTTCCTGGATATTCGCCCGTGGAAGATATTTGACTATTTGAAGATAGATATGCTTTTCTGTTTTGAATCGGGTGTCAAATCCAGTAAGTAGGAAGTTATACAACTGAGAACGACCGGTGGAGTGTCTAGTATCTGTACCAGAAGTAGCAGCAGTATCAGACGCGGTGTTCGTGCCAGGATGTGAGGTGGATGGATCGGTATTAGGATGGACTATGTCCATAGCACCAGTATCCATCAATAGTGCTTCAGCCCATGTAGATGGAAGAGGTGAGCGAGAGCGATTACTGTCATTGTCTGAAGGATGACGTGCGCTTTGCGTGCGAGGACGTTTAGGCAAATTTGAAGGTGTAGAAGCTGCAGAGCCAACTCGCGGAGGTTTGGGACCACTCCCCTTAGCCGGTTGCGAGTGCCATCGGGGCATAGCAACCCTCACGCTCTTGTGTACAGCCGACTAGGTAAAGGTAATAGGTAGAAAGCACCCCGTTTGGATAGGTGCTTAGGTGGCCAAACACAGCAATACAGAAAGCTAGCAGCGTAGGCGTTGTCCTAGCTCAGGCCCGTCTACGTTACGTCGATTCTTTCTCGCTATGAAGGCAGGAAACCCGAACAAGTCGGAGGAGCAAGGTATTTACAAAAAAACAGCTGTTTGACGTGTGGTACGCCACAGCTGATATGAAGATGTGGGACATAAAACTTAAAAATTTCTTTTCAAATCATTTCAATCAAAAAACAGTTGCAGGAAGTATGTAATTTCGAATAAAACAAACTACTATATACAATTCTTAGTATATTATTCTTTTATGAAATTCTCGCGAACCTTATTTCTAAATTGAAGGGTAAGAAGACTAAATTCATTCTCTTATTATTATAGATCCATTTCAATTGAAGCAGTTGGAATAGTTGGAAAAAAAAATAAAAAAACACCCTATATTCTAGTGTGCCACAATCGGTATAACGCGCCACACTGGTGTGTCCAGCAAAGTGAACAGTGTGACGCAAACTTTTTCGTATTATTTGCAAGAATATTTGTCGAGTTCCTGTTATTTATTATTATTATTATTATTATTATTATTATTATTATTATTATTAACGATTTTTCCATGGATCAGCTGTCTGTATACGGTTAAGCAACCACAAGAATCACATTGAAGGAATGAGTGTAATTATTTACTTTAATAGTAATACAAAAGTCAATTTGCTTGTATATTCTACCGGTAATAACTGCATCCGTCTAGAAAGCTAGGACTAACAACAAAGGGATACCAAGTTGTGACCACACACCGCCCCAAATCGTGGGTGCCACAAGTTCTCTTCTACGCGTTAGAACAATAAGGGCTGTAGCGTTCAGGGAGAGAGAAAAACAACTTAATTCCATTGCAGTTATATGCTTATTAAATGTTAACTTATATTTATAAATTATGTAAGTGATCGTATCGTTTTCTGTTTATTATCATTATTATTATTATTATTATTATTATTATTATTATTAATAATAATAATAATAATAATTCTTATTATTATACATTTCTTAATACGTTGATTGCCATGTGTATGGAATTCCATACACACGGCTGTCCTGTACAGTAGAGCGTGATTATTTTCCATACGCAAACAATGTAGATATTCCAAGTTTGTTGTGTTCGTTCTATAGGTGTGTATGTAATTAGATACATATGGCGTAGAAATCAAAATTTAATGTCCATGCCACGTATATGAAAAACCATACACAAAGACATTTATGAATAAAGACATTGAGTTTGAGTTTAACGTCTCGTTCAGCAACGAAGCTATATGACACGTCGGCCTACTGATTAACGTGGACTCCGAACCACGTGAGCTCTCGCCGGGAATCGAAGCCGGGTCTTCCACACCAAAGGCACGTACGCTAACCACTAAGGAGCTTACGAACAGAGACATTTATGAGCTAAAACAAAGGCGAAAACAAAGATGTGTGATGTGATTTTGAGTTTATCGTCCCTTTTAGCAGCGAGGCTATATGAGACGTGGACCTACTGATTAACGTGAATTCCGAACCACATGAGCTCCCGCCGGATGAAAACAAAGACCTTTGGAATTGACAATTGTTTGGAGATTCCAGTCGAACCTACCTAATATTAACAACGTTTCTACGATAATTTCGTAACATTGTATTATTTCTTTTGTTGATTAGCTTAGTTAGGCTTATTTAAACACTTTCTTCTTTGCACCGACGTGTCACATCTCTTGGATGAAGATACACTAGCTCTTACTGGAAATTTAATCCAGAACCAATGCACTTGAACCAATTGACCACAACAAGGCACATTTAAAAAGAAGTTTCGATTTTGTTCGGAAAATTGTGATTAGGTGTAACATTTAAAAATATATTTAAGAAAGGGTACGGAGTAAACGCACTGTACTTTCTCGCTCGAATATTTTACACTGACTTATGTTAGGCTGCAACTGTTATTGATACATTTATTTGGGAAATTGCGAATAAAATAATGTTTTGGAAAACTTTGCTAGAAGAAACTTCAGGCCCAAAAGTAAAGTACCCATTGGTCATATTTCCGTTAGAAATAACTTGATCCATATATTAGAATTATAAAGGATATAATTGTATGTGAACTATAAGCAAAAGCGTCTGAGTAATTTCTGAGAAAATTATGCAAAAAGTCACCCCCAAGAATAAATTATCCCTTGTGGATCTTTTCAGTATAAACGAGCTATGCTATATTGTTAGTGTTTTCATAAAACATTTATTTATGAAATACGAACACAATCGCCTGAGTCGTTCTTGAGAAAATCGCAGGGTAAAACTTACTGTCAAAAGTAATATACCATTTCTAGATTTTCCGGATGAGGGAATTATACCATATAGCTAGGTTATTTATGTAATACGTATTTATAAAATATGAACAACAAACATCTCCTGAGTTGTTTTTAGGAAGGTCATCGGCAAAAGCTTACCCCCAAAGGTAAACTCTTCTATCTGTAATTTTGACAGTATATCGAGTAATTTTTAAGCAAATCGTCGGGAAAAATTTCACTGTCAAAGTAAACTATCTCTTTTGGATTTTTATTTTCGGAACAAGCGAGTTATACCATATTGTAAGATTATTACAGAAAATATTTTTACTGAAATTAGAACAAATTTCAGTAAAAATAGAAATTTCAATAATAACTGAGACAATTGTCCAAAAAAAATCAACCCTTGAGAAAACCACTTCTTCTGTATGTTATCGGAATAAACTATTTATGCTCTATGTTAGTTTATTAATGAAATATTTCTTTACGAAATATGAACAAAATTGCCTGAGGCGTTAATGGGAAAACCATCGGGGGAAAGCTCACCCTAAGATTAAGCTACTCCTTCCAACGAGTTGACATATTGTTAGGTAATTAATGATACGTTTATTTATGAAATGTGGTTGAGAAAATTGTGCAAAAAGAACGCATACCATACAGTAAATTACACCATATATATTTTTTCAGAAAAATTATTCATATGTGGTGGAGATTTGTTAATAAAATATATATTTATCAAAAGTAAATAAAATCGTCACAGCTTTTTTTTATTTGAGAAAATTGAATTATTTTAAATTTTAATCCTTCAGTAAATTACTCTTGCTTTTAGGTGTCGAAGGACATAAAATTCGAAAGATATTATGTTACTAAAACGTTATGTCTAGAATTCGATGCAGATACGTTGAACAGTATGGACTCTATTTGAGTGCGTGTAAAAGCGTGACGAACCGAGAGACAAATAGATGGACAGACAAGGAAAAATAATTTTTTTCGCTATGTAGGAGCCATGTAACTTGAATTTATTCAAATCTAGTATTCGGTTTTTATAACTATCACCACACTTTCTTTTTTCGTCGCTCGAATGTGAAAACGAATAGGCCTACACCGACACGTAATGTGATAATTTGTAATCCCAAAAATTTAATTTGTTATGTTTAATGTGTGGTTACTCTAAAAAAAAAGCTTATGCATGTTACATCATTATATTATCAGTTTTTCACGCTACTGTATAATTCGGTACGATTATAGTTAATATTCAGGGCATCTTTTGGAAGAATTCGCGTTCCTCACAAAGAGAGCTGTAAAATTTAGTTTTGTTTAAAGAAAGCACTCTTGATTTTTTTCACACAGACTTGCATTTGTTGCACTTGTGGATATGAAACAAAAGGAGAGAGAGAGAGAGAGAGAGTCAATACTTTAAAAAGAAACACACACACAGAAACACTAGAACAGTTTTTTTCTTCAGGACAACGAGCTATCGCTGTGACTGTGTTCCTCACGCTGTGTGTAAAGCTGCAGGTTGCTCTTGTTTTGTTTTTTCCTGTTTCTGACTCACAGACACTCGCAGTGAGTTGAAGCTGTGTAAAAACGGAGAGGGAACGGTTAAGCATACCATACCATAAACTAAAAACAATCGCTATTAGTAATAAATATTAAGCTAATTCTGAATAAATACGTCATCAGAAAAACAAAAAGTTATTTCATTATTATATTATTTCGTTTCTTATTAACATAAAAATTATACACTTTCTACAATGTTTTGTAAAGAAAAAAATGAACCGGACCGGATGGGATTCGATCTGGTGTCATAACAGTATAAGAATTACTAGTCCGTCACTCTACCCACTTGTCCACACAGATTTTCTTTTGTTGCCTATCTTTTTCTTAAGAAATAAATGCTCATGGCTATAGAGCATGTCACTTCCAAACTTAAGACAACAGTTTTTCTCTTTGTTTATATTTTCCGTATAACATCTTGCTTACAGAAGCTAATTTATATTTGGCAGACAATTTACACCCTAGATTTAAGCCAATAAATGCAATATTTCGCTCCAATTTCCAGTTCCTTGATTCAGCTGTTCTCCTACTAATCTTGTTATTCCCTCTGCAATCGTGCTGTGCTACTCCAAAAATTCCCTCGAAAACATTATTGCCAGTATACACAAAACCGAACATAATTTTGTTTTTTGCTTATATTTTTATTATTTTATTATATTTTTTGGAAATATCTCCTTAGATGGATTGTTTTCTATTATCCCCACGTACTAATAACTGAATTTTACCAATAAACATATGGAAAATGGAATAATTGCGAAAAATTGTGAGTTACAGTATACGCGCAATATATTTTGCGCATGGGAGTACATTATGCATGGACTCCCTGTTGTAGGAAACCTAAATGACAAGTGGCTACGTTTGACATCACTACGCTAATTTGGAACTCCTGCGAGAGGTAAAGCTGATTGTTCTAATAAACAGAAATAGCATTTCCGTAGGTGAATGCTAGGTGTATTTTGTCGCCTGCGGAGTTAAAATATGTAACGCGAGTGCCGCAAGGTTTCAGAGCAGTATACCAAGACAAAACCGAAGATTAGCATCATCGAATGAACGTAAGCTTAAGACAAGAAAAAGTGCTTTTTAATACAGCACATGATGTACTGCAATGTACAAGGGTATAATTCGCCTATTATTTAGACATTGGACGATAATCCATTGGTGGATATTTGAAGGCGTATATGATTCACGCATTTGGCCATACATTTTTTGGAATGCAAATTACCTATTCTATAATATAATTTAAGATATATAAACTATCATTGCACCAAATGTAACAAAGATAAGAGTATCAAAAAGTCTTGTCAGTTTAAATAGACGAGCGTATGAGCAAATTCGAAAGCAAGCTCAACATATAAAACATTTCTAAATATTGAAAATGTATTTAAAAACCTTAATACGTCTATAATGAGAAAAAACATATTGCGAGTATTACCATAACGTTAACAGTGTGATAGTAAATTCAAGCATGCATTGTTTTGCTATTTTCTCGCAGTTTGAACACATTATTTGTCTTGTGTTTTGTGTCTAAATTACTTCAGTATGCTTAACCTGAGAAAGCCCATGCTAATTTTACCTATAAAAGACCCAGGGGGTACTTCTGAGGCTCCCTGCTGCATATACAAACTACTTGAACTCACCGCGACCATTTGTATTTTCCGTCATTAATAGGAAAGGCTAGTCAGTACTTTGCTATGAAATCATTTGTCAATGGTAATAAAAAAAATGAGCAGTATCAAATAATTAGAAAAGTACATATTTCAATAGGAGCCTTACAGGCACCCCTTGGGCCTTTACGTTAGTATAAAAATAATGCTTTTTTTCTGAGGTAAAGTTAAAAAAAATGCTTAGGAAACGCAAACAGAGGGTGTACTTCAAAGAGATAGAATAATTCTAGAGCGCAGGACACGGGACGAAATATCTATCAAGAATAATGCATTAAACATTGACGAGGGTGCCTGCAAGGCACCCCTTGGGCCTTTACGTCAATATAAAAAATAACCCTGTTCTTTCTGAAGTAAAATAAGAAAACGTATGAACATCTCAATCAGGGGGCATATTCCAAAGAGATAGGAGAATTCCAGAGCGTAAGACACGCGACGAAACATCTATTACGAATAGTTGCATTAAAAGTGGACCAGGGTACCTCTGAGGTACCCCGGGCATTCTCGGGTTAATCAAGCAAGTAATATACTATCGTGTATTTTGTTATGTTCATTAAGCTTGCATTATATCATTTTAAAGATAAAATTTAAAAGGGAGTTGAATCTGTTAATACATTGTAGAACTTCCATTAATGTAATGAACAGCCCAGTAATTTTAGATCTGGCTGTGATATGACTTTATAGTATATCTTTGAACTAGTAGTGCTACAAAAAAAGAAGCATAGGAAATAAGGAGAGCAGGTGAATAAAGAATGAGATAGAGAAGTGGTGGCATTGTACGAAAAGACGGGAAACCACGAAAGTTGTGACTACAAATTCATCGATTAGACAATCAATGGTTTTGTTTCTTCTTATTACTGACAATATCAATGTCAGTTTCTCGTTGTCTTCTCAGAAAGACTATGACGTCACAGGTCACTGAATCAGGTACAGTTCTTAACACGGAAACCTTACACTAATTAGTATCACCAAAATCACGTTTCGAGAAACTGTTACTAAATCGCGGACCAAAAGGCAAAAAGAGCATTTTTCGTTGATTCTTTATCAAAAACTTCTGTAATATGTCTAAAAGATCATATACAACCCAGGGAAAGTATTAAAGTATATTATCTTCGTACACATAAAGGAAGTTGCCATGTATATTGTATATTGAGTTAATTATCGCATCGTGCACTGCGTTAGTTTTGTATATAAATAAACAATGGGGACATACGTAAACTTGAAAGTATTGATTTCGCAAATCAATTTGTTACTACTGTACAAATACAGTTATATTATCTTAAAACTTTACTAGATATAAGGTGCAGATGCTTTTTCATATTTATATAAAACACATTCTTTAGAATAATACCAAACAGAGAAACAGGAGCTGTGAGCTTTGATGAAAATAAATACAGGGTGGGATAAATAAAAGTGGCCCGGACGAATGGATACGATTGGACGTGAATGTATGCATGGAATCCCACCACGTGTACGTATACCACCGGTTCAGATCTTAGAGCGGGCTGTGTCAGTGTGAGTTGAAAATGAAATGAAATGAAATCTTTAAGTTTTACGTCCCACAGTTATGCCGGTTAGGCTAAAGGAGACGGTGATCATGAGAGATGAGTGAAATGGTGGAATGAAGAAAGTGGAAGGAAACGGGAGAACCCCGAGAAAACCCACGAGCACGATGTTTGTCCACCACAAAGTCCACACGGCGCGAGCTGGGATCGAACCAGGGACCCCAAGCACCGGAGGTAAACGCTCTACCACAGAGCCACCGCCCCGCCACCGCCACCGCCCTTCAGTGTGAGTTGAGCAGTGCACAGGTACTTACAGTGCAGCAGAGGGTGTTCGTTGTGGAAAGTTACGTGAAAACAAATTCGTGGAGAGAGTGGTCAGTTGTTTCCTTATGAATTTCATGGTGTCAAAGTACCAGCAAAATGTGTAATGCAACGATTAGTAAGAAAGTGGCGTCAGACAGGATCTGTTTTAAACAAGGCAAGAAACATTCCAAAACGGGTCTGAATACCTGGAATTGTGGTCATTCAAGAGATAAATGGTGGTCATTTTCAACATCTGCTATAAACAGCTTAGCGAACTATTTCCTTTCCTTTGCTGGTTTCTTTGTACCCTGGAAGTCTGTTCTCCGGGCCACTTTCATTTGCCTCACCCTGTATCTCAGCAGCACTTTGTAACATTTATTTACCTTCTGAAAGCATGGAAATAAATATACAGAACGTAAAAAGAATGACGACGGTTCATTATAACCATTTTATGTGGACAATTCTAGCAGTCGGATTTAGAGTGTTACCACGTAGAGAACGCATCAAACTTCAGAAAATAAAAAAATGATAAAAAGGAATTTATCAAAAAGTTGCTAAACTCAAAAAATGGCTAGAAATGGCTAGAAACAATTAGCATATGGCTAGAAAAACCACTAGTGCCTATTCCGAAAAAAATGTAACTATCAGGTTCTCAAAACGGCCAGATGTAGCCACAAAGTGGCTAAATTGGCAACCATAATTGACATGATGAAAGAATTGATGATAAACAATTATAAATATTGCTATGTTTTCAATATTTCTCTATACAAAAAACGAGATTTTCTTGTCGAACAGTTACGAAATTTCTCTTTTACAATCACCTCCTGTTGGCAACACATAAAAAAGATGGAAAGAGACTTATGTATTCAAAAATCACATTTGAATTATATTTATTCACTATTAGATGACACTAACAATTTGTCACATTTGTGAGAAGTGGAAACACACAATTAATTAAAGAAAATAGTAGGTGCTTGTTTTGTTTGGAGTTTACCATCTATTTACAGCAAAAGGGTCTATATATAAGGTGAGTCTATTTCTTCTAAACAAATATGTAATAAATTCGGAGAAAGATAGGAGTATCGTAAAATTACATTTCCCGTAGCAGATCGTATACCACATGAGACCTTTTATTAAGGTTGGTCTAAGTTGCATATGACTCGATTGGGCTTTTGTGGGAAAATTGTTTTGTATTACACGCGTTTCTTCCACGTAGAATACAATAATAACGTCGAGTCGTGTTTATCAAGTAAAGTTTAAGGATGGAAAAACAACTAATGTAAATAATATACATATTGAGTTAATAAAGAGTGTGCCGTGCTTAGTTGTAAATACAAAATAGTCCTGAGTTCATCTCATTAAAAGCAATGGAAATTTATGAAGAGAAACAAAGAACATCTGATTCTTTGAATGAAAAAGGTAGCTACACCAATGATGCACTTTCACTAGTTTTATGAAGTGTCCTTGTTGTAGGAGGAAAGTTAGTTGAAAATAAGGTGTTCCGAAAAATGCAAAAAATGTGTCAAAAACATAGTAAACAGTCCTGTTTTCTAAGTAAATACTGAAAGACCTTACGTGTTAATACTACCTGACATCATATTCCACAAGTGAGCTATTGGATACACACAGACACACTTTCCTTACAATTACTGTGAGAAATTTTTTCTCTACTCAGGAAACAGAGGGATCACTTCAAAGTGTGCTTATTAAAATAAACTAGTAACGCATTTTAGTATCTACCTCTTACGAAAAAAGGGAAAATTTTACTCCCACATGCAACGTTTAGCTCCAACTTGACTTTGTAAAAGACATTTTAATAAAATTATGTAGAAACTATCTTCACCATCGTATTTCTTGTGAAACTGTAGTCCAAAAGGACGTTTAAATGCCTTCCTTTCCATTTAAAATATTTGATCTGAATTCAAGGTAGCCGCCGTCGAGACCACCTACAACAGTATTGTTCCCCTTGTCATAACATTTTTCTACAATTACAAATTACGACAACCTCTGATCTACAAGTCCCTACCCGGCTGTTAAGGGATTTTTCCACACTTTGTATAACCATAGGCTTAACGTGAGTGCATTTCCTGGAAGCAAATTCCAGCCCATTTGCTCTGGAGTAGCCACATAGAGCCTTGCAAATAAGTAGAACAGGTTAGCGTAACCAGTTCCTTTCTTCCGTGTTTACAGACGATTATTTTTAACTGGAAATTAAGAACTGGGGTGGAAACACGTATTGAGAAAACGCGACTAGTATACCATGTATACAAAAACTGAGAAAATCTGGATCCATTACACAGATAACATTTAAACAAAATAATTGTTATTATCTCTAGAAAAACAACTTTTGCTACCTACAGAATAAAGGAGCGAGAACCGTCATGGAGGGAGTCAAACATGATTAAAAACAACAACCGTATACTATTCCATCAAATGATCAGGCGTAGGAATTTACTTTTATGTTTCTACAAAATGTATTAAATAATATGGTAAGTGTGGGTTGCGTATCTACAACGTGAGCATATCAATGAAAGTGCAAGGAACATTACTGTTTTTTTTTTACTAAGGATAAACTATTAATGAACTCTAATATTCTACCGAATACCAGAGATTACACCATATTTTCAAAGTTCTATACTTCTTCAACATCACCGTACTGAGCTCGGATTACAAACAACCGATACATTTGATACAAATTTGTGACCGGACAGTATGGGTTGTTTTGTAGATGGAGAGAAGTTAGGGGACATTCCCATGTTGAGGGTGGCATGTCATATATAGATGGGTCACGCAAGTTTTCTTTAATATTCATAACAAATCTATTTTGTAGAATCTCTTGTAATACTGCCACATGGGCACTACCGCGAGTGTATATGATACCACCGCGAGAAATTGCTCCAAGTACTCGGGCTCTAAGTTGGAATTTGTCTAAGGAGCCCATGCCCCAAGTGATTCCTGTGTTTCTTTCATAAATGTTGTGTTGCTCTTTCTCAAATTTTGACAAAGTTTCGAAATGGCGTGTTGGTCTTACAATCTTATGATCCATATATGGGTTCCTACCAGCTACTAAACGACTGGAAATGATAGGGATCAAAGCGAATTCGCGAATTAGATAAGAGTTTACGGTGTACATACCGTTAAAATTCGCAATGAAGATTGACATTTCCCTACGAATAAATGAAAACATTTAGGTCACTACGGTTAAAGTAATAGTTTCAGATACTGGCATTTACATAATGTGTGATACACAAAGTTGTGGAAACCTATAAGAAATGCACAGAGATAACTTAGAGAAATGATCCTATTCCTGACTCTGGGAAGTACTGGGTTGAGCATTCCTTTGGGAATCGGAGTCACCCTTACGCTGAGGTGCACTATTATTAGGTCTTTGTTGGAACCTTGATGGTTTCTGATTACGCGAAGTTTAATTTCGTTTGTTTTGTGGTTGTTGGAATTTACGTGTGTCCCGGTGATACTGATTATACTGTCTGCGCTGTTGATCGCTGGTATTTCTATTGTATGCCTGATTCTGTTGACGGCGATACTGGTTCGAACCCTGACAATAACACTTGTTGCGATTTTCAAGAGTCATGTTACGCAGTTGTTTTATTAGTACCCGAACAGATGGATCTTGGCGTCTAGAAGGCTTGCGAACTGGCTCTTCCGAACGTTGAGCCTGCTTAGTGGTTGTGCCTATTTTGTACGTATACTCATCTATTGCCCTTAAGTTGGCTTGATGTTCTGCAGCTTCGTAAAGCTGTAGATGTTTTCGTAGTTCATCCAGAGTTTGGCAATCCTTAGTTATAATGAATTGAAGGGCTGAACCGTGCAAACCCTTTAGAATATTTCGGATTTTCTCTTTCTCATCCATAGTGTCGTTTACCCTTTTACATAAGCGAAGGACATTAAACACGTATTCATTGTATGATTCATTTGGCAGCTTCTTTCTCTGATACAATGCTGCAAATGCATCGCCGATATCTCCAGGTGATTTGAATGCCTTAAGGAAGTTTATCCCTAACTTGATTGAAAGTGACCCCTTCAGCGTTCAACTCGGCACTGTGACCTTCGAAGTAGTCGCGAGCACTACCTGAAAGGTATGGGAGTAGATATGCCCTCTTTTCGGCATCACTCCACTTAAGCATCTGAGCCGCGTTTTTAAAATCATCAAAAAAAGCGTCACATCCTGATGTTTCCCAGAGAACACTGAAAACTGGAATTTTATTATGAACCGTCACCTGGGGTGTTTCTTTGGTATCCATCACAGAAGGGGTAGATTGTTTGGAATGTCTACTTGGTAACTCTAGTTTTATAGAAACGTCACAAGGACTATACTTACAGTGACTACGTGTACGTGCTGCTACTGGACTCCCACACATGTATTGTTCCTGCGGTTACCAGATGGTGTTTTCCTTTCTACAGTCTGCATTAAGACAAAACAGTCCATCAGGGTAGAGTTTAAATGAATTTTGGTTCAAACCCGGGAATCTTGAACATAAGCTGCCTACTCGAAGAACCTTAGGAACATTTGTTTTGAGAGTACAGGGCGTATACAACAAAGTAAATTATTATTATTATTATTATTATTATTATTATTATTTTGCCGATCAATTGAAATGAAATGGATGTCTTCGAGACCTAGCGGGCCTAGATCAGGAAGACACCCATCTCTATCTAATTAAACAACTGTAAAGAGACACCATAGAAGGAAGATGATTATTATATTTTTTTAGGCTTTAGTATCAGAGTTGATAGGATTGCCTGCAGACCATTTGCGTTCATGAAATGATTTCAAGCTCAACATTCACCGTAAATTCGTTGTTATCACTACCACTACCTTAGGTATTTGGCCAAGGTATAATTCCAATTCTCTACACACGCTTGGGACTCTGGGTGATAGGAACTACTGAATACTTGCTGTATGCCTAACAATTTAGCTGTCTCCTTCATCAGTTCGGAGGGAAGTTACTTGCGTAATCTGTTTGTAAGATCGACGGAGGATCATACACACAAACAATATTTTTGATCACGAAGTTCACCACACTTTTTGGAGTTACGGATCGCAAAGCTCTGGCAACAGTATACCTGGTCATCTTACAAGTGCAAGTGATATATTTATAGGAATTGGAAGGAGGAAGAGGTCCAAAAATATCGAGTTCCATGGAATAAAATAAATATTTAGCATCCACTAGGCAATGGAAACCTTCCTTAGGTCTATTGTTAGGGTTCCTCTGCTGGCATGGAAGGTAGGACTTGCCATAGTCTCGCACTATTCTTTCCATATGAGGAAAATAGAAACGGGTGTTTATCTTTCCATACGTCTTTGTAAAGCCAAAATGCCCACCATGCAATTCGGAGTCATGAGCTTCTAGAAGAGTTTTAGGAATTTCTGACTCCGGAACGCACAGTTTGAGGTCATCTCCCATTTTTCTATACAAGACACTGTCCTTTAACACATAAGGGCGTGCGACAGCACCAGTCGGGTTGTCTTTGACTTCCTTTGGGATTTTGGAAAAGAATGAGTTCTGTGTCTGTTTAGCCGCCATGGTTTCTTCAGTATTTACCCGAAGATAATTCACCATGGGTCCTACTTCTCTCAGATCGCGCTCTTCTTGAGACAACTCAGTAATAGGGTACCTTGATAAACAATCTGGGACATAATTTGTTTTTCCTGGTTTATGCACGACTTTGAAAGAATATTGTTGCAGTCTTACTGCCCATCTTAAATATTTTCCACGAAGAGAAGTGAGATTGCATAAGTAGCAGAGACTATATGCATCTACATACACTGCGAAATCAATTTCTCACAAGTAATGACGAAAATGAAGAATACTTTGCACTTATCTTAAAGTTTCGATTTCCGGTATTGAATAATTAGATTCAGGTTTAGTGAGGGTTCTGTTAAAGTATGCAATAGGATGTCTTTTCCCATCCTTAACTTGTATAAGAACCGATCCAATGCCTTTCTGGCTTCCATATACATGTAATTCTGTTGGGAGTTGTGGGCTAAACATCTGAAGAACTGGAGCCTCCGTGAGTTTCCGTTTTAGGGTTTCGAATGCTAATTTCTATTCTTCGCCAAAACGAAATGGAACTGAAGGTTTTGTCAGTTCAGTGAGAGGCTTAGCTATGATGGAGCAATTTTTTATGAATCTCCGAAAGAAATTTACACAACCTAGAAATGAACGAACTTCTTTGACAGTTTTTGGTTCGGGGATTTTAATGATTGCTTCGATTTTTGATGGAACGGGTGATAGCCCATCTCGCCCAATTTTCAAACCTAAAACTTCTAAATAGTTATATGCTAAATGGCATTTCCCTGGGTGGAATTTCAGGTTAGCTTCTCTTAGTCTCTGAAAAACTAATTTGATTCTTCTAACCATCTCAGGAAAGTCAGGAGCATATACAATGAGGTCATCAAGAAACACGACCATGATATTGAATTTCAAAGACTCAAATATTTTGTCCATACATCGCTGGAAACAACTTGGACTTTGTGGATAGACCCATAGAAACTGTCTTAAAACAGAAAAAAACCTTCACTACATATGATTGATGTCTTTTCCTCGTCTAATTAATTTAGTTTGACCTGATAAAAACCGCTACGGAGGTTCAATGAGCCCACCACATGCGTCACCAATGACGGGTTCCGTCATTTTATTATGCCCGACTCCGTCATTGGTGACCCAAGTGGTGGCGTGATATTCTGGAATAGGATGAGTTTTCCCGTGTCAGTGTGAGAAGGGAAAAAAGATAGGACAAGAGACATACGCGATTGCTTATCCGGAATCTGTTTTCGTCAACAATCAAAATAAGTGATTGTCTAAGGAGGGAGAGGGAGAATTCGGATATTCGGGAGATGGTATCTCACTTGATCGGAAGCATCACATCAATCCTAACCCAAACTTTATGACATTATCATACTGACATTTCCTGAATTGTGGCATTACTTGATTCATATCGAGCCAATATCCTGTTTCTTGCAAACTAGGTCAAGGATGCACTGATCGTGCAACAGAACCTTGAGTTGTTTTTTGTCTGCGTTTTCTTGACTAGTCATCCGATGCCTTTGCGTCAGGAAGAAAACGAAGTGTTTATATAATTTCAAGGTTTGGATGAAACTAGAATATATTAGTCAACCAACCGTTATCTCTTAATTTCCTCTCTTCTTGAATCACTGAATCCTTGAGGTAAATTGGACAATTTAAAGGAATTAGCAATTAAACATTAAGATTGTTGTTCCTATAAGCAATGCATATGTAGAGAAATTATAAAGCAAAGAAAGAAATTATAAAATTTTGTTTCCAATAAAGTTAATGAGAATTGAATCAAGAACCTAAAAGTATACAGAAATATAGTCCGGGACACTTGACTTATCTCCTTTTTCCCCTGTGGTCTTCAAATGCTAATGTATAGAAAGGTGTAGTTAAAAAGTGAGGGCAATAAGAATAAAGAGAAAACAGTTATATATTCTGATTAATTTGAGACGCCATCCGCAACTATCCTCATCTATTCGAAGCACAGCATTAATCTTTTTTCGGAAATTTGTAAACATCTCAACCTTTAAAGCATTAAACAGCAGACAGTAGGAGAACATCAGACAGTTGGAGAACGTCATTGGGGTCACCACTTTAACGGACATTTAGAATGCCCGACATTTATCATCTAGAGTAAACACAACTCGCAAGAAGTCACAAGTTAGCGGAAGCAGTAGTGAGATTAGCTTTATATGGAGAATTCAGAAACTGTGATTCACAACTTATTTTCCATTAAGCCACGGAAAAAGATTCTCCAAAAAGCCAAATTATATGACAGCTGTGCTTACAAGACGTCACCAGAATGCAAGTGAAACTACTACAAATGGAAATGCGAGAGAAATCTTCCAACACAAAGACAAGTGGCGATTTGACTAAATGTGTTTTCACAAACTTTCTACAACACCTTGCACAAAGAAGAATAGTGTGCCATAAATTATAGATCGCTAAAGAATATGGGACCAGGTGAGACACAGACCTCAGAAAACAAGACTTAGAGGACACAATTGACAATATCAAATAGAACAAACTCCTAAAAATAATTTGACTATCAAAATTGCTCTCACAGGTAAGAACTCGCCTGTAGCTTACGTAGGAGAATGTTCTGAAAAAATCGATTATAATATTTAACAATTGTTGTTTTAAATATAGTACTAAGGTCTCTATATCAAAGTGAAAGTAATACGAAAAGAGTGAAAATAGTTATGCATCCAGTTGTTTTTGTGACGCCAGTCACAACAACTGGCACTCATTCGTAACTCATTATTCTTGGCACTCATTATTCTTGGCAAAACTGGCACTCATTATTCTTGTTTCGGAAATTTGTTGAGAAAATCCTTACCCTTTAGAACAGCTCGTACATGAGACGGTAGGAGAGTGGTATCAATACAACTGAAAGGAACGTTTCCAGTGTGTTTCTACAGCAGAAGAAGATACACGGGCAAGTATACAAAGAAGACGATTAGGAAGTTGGTGGTGTATTTGTATTAGTATTTAAAAAGAAAATCCGTTTAAAAAGGTAGTCGTATGTGTTCTTTCTTTCTATTGGAATTTAAAACATTTCACCCTGATGTGAATCCCACTGGGTGCTTTTTCTTAAAAAATAAACTTTTCTGCTCTTCTTATTTTGTAGTTTGTGATTTTAAGATTAATTTCCTTCTAATTTCTTCAGGACAAGTCATTCTTTCGAAATTCAATAACTGATTACCGTTTTTATCCGAGTATTTTCCGAACACTAAAGAAGTGAATAATCTCAACATTTTTTCAGTAAGTAGAGAATCAAAACTTAGGAATCGAGTTCGATTACCTAGGCAATAATCAAGCATGTACTACAAAAAAAGAAATACCGGTTTTTACATAGATCACTATAGACCAGAAACGGTAACACATGTACATGGAGATGTTGTATTTGCTATCGATTAATCCTCCCAAGAGTAAATTTTATCTATAATCCTTTTCTCTGTACTAAAAGCAGTAGAACTCTATAATTTTCGGTTTCAGTATTGATCTACACAGAGCAAAAATGATAAGACATAGCACTAAGCATTTTAGTTAGAAATCGATTTAGCGTCGTAAGAATAAGAAATATCTTCTGTCTTAACCCTATTTAAACCTAAAGTTTCAGGCATAAACCACTTTTGGGTTTAATGTTATTCGCCATAGAATTAAAACCCGTAATAAATAGTAAAAAGCGGTTTCTACTTAACCCTGGAATACACAGGGGGTGCTAGAGCACCCCAGACGTTATACTTATCCCCACTGTGGAGCTATACTCAGGGACATTGGTTGGTGCTTCCGTGTATTCTCATTTTGGAGCGTGACATTCACGGTGGTGGGTATGAAGTAAATTGTCTCGTTTCAGAAGAGGATATATTCAAGGGGTGGGGTTCTGCAGCACACCACCTGTGTATTTACGTATGTGAAATTCATTTTTGACGAAATTCGTTTTAGATACTTTGCGTGCATATTTGTTTAATTGCATGATGGCAAAAGTGAGTGCAGGTTCAAGCAAGGTTACAGTCTTTGTACTAAACACATTAGAAAAAAGATTCTGATTCTGAAGGTAATTTCAGTGAGTCCGATGACAATATTGAAGTACAATTGGAAGTCGATGATGAAATTAGTGCAAGTGACACGGAGGGTAACATCAAAAATATCCAGCTATAATGGGAGAATCTATATTAGTGAGAAACGGTCATAAATGGAATTCTCAACCATCCGTTCGGAGTTTCTAAAAAAACTTGGATTGCAGTTAGCTAGACCCTACATGCTGGAGCGCCTCAAGAAGAATCTTCCCACTGATTTGTCTACTGGTATCAGAAATATCCTTGACATTCAAGAAGAACCATCACCTGTAATTGGTTCAACATCTAGTCTTCCAAAGCAAACACGATGTCGAATGTACCCTACGAATAAGGGCAGAAAACTAAATATTTTTGTATCAGATGCAAAGTGGCTGTTTGTGATGAGCACAGAAAGGAAGTCTGCGTTTCGTGCAGTAGGGAATAGCTGTGTCTGTTCGAAAATACATACAAACTACTATTGTGTATTCTTGTAAGCGATAAAGTAAAACAAATATGTTTAAGTTCGTCTATTATAATTTTAGTAGCGTTTAATTATATGGGGTGCGTTGGCACCCCACCTGTGTATTCACGTAAGCGTTTTCTGTCTGTGTATTCCAGGGTTAATATCATCATCTTCTTCTTCCTCTTTATAGTCCATTATTACAAACGGAAATAGGCAATGAAATAACCACATCATCTAATTTGGCAGTTCTTTTCACTTACTTTATGTCACACCAGTAATATCGAATTTGGTTCAACCATAAAAAAGGCACTTGTGTTGAAATAACGCGGTTAAGTGGTATAGTCAGGCTAGGATCACTAACCTGTGTTAAAAATATAGTTACCCTTAAAGCATAATATTTTGCTGCGTATAGGAAGTGCGGTGATACTGGATAGGAAGAAGTCCAGTATAACTGCTCTCCTCTATCTGCAAGCATTAGGTGTTGTATACGCACTTATGTGCGCTACAGAAATACGTTAATTAGGGGGCTGACGAAATTTATCGTTATCTGATAGCTCCTCATATTTTTGAAATATCATCATTATAATTACCTTCCTATACCTAGTCCATTATTGGAAACTGAAATAGGCATTGTTGTTATTTTTGCGTTTATTCACGTAGTTCTTTAATACCGACTCGGTGTTATTTCCACACTACAAAATTGACCACGACGTCTAATTTGAAAGTAATAAACATTTCTGACCAGAGTATATACACTTGTTTATTAAAAACTAAATTACAGTGTAACGGTTTCGAAAACTTAACGTTGTCTTCATCAGACAACGTCAAACTAAGGAAAGCATGAATGTTTCATACAAGTAAAGAAATCATTGTGGAAAGGCATTTCCGTAAACGATTTCATAAGGAAAGTGTGCAGACTTGGAAGCTTTTGCTGTTCTCGCAAGAATGCAAAAGCGACATACCAAGTGCTTTGTTTTGTGTGTGTTTGTGTGTATGTGAGTGAATAGCCGGGGCAAAGTAAAACACTATATCCATAAGTACTTGCTGTATTGCAAGATTGTATTGCAAGTAGCAGTCTGGTATGACCAATAGACAAAGACGATTAGCAGAAAACACAGGAATAACATTAATGACTTTCCTAAGATAGAAAATGAAAAACAAATATTCAGATTAGATAATAATCAGCGCATCAAGGAGACAGTGACTGTACCACCTAATGAATTAATTAAAGAAAACTCTTTGGAAAGAAGAGAGTAAAGTAGGTTCTACAATAGAAGATACAATCATGTAGAAACAAAGTCGAAGAAAAATGAAATGAAATCTTTGAGTTTTACGTCCCACGGTTATGCCGGTTAGGCTAAAGGAGACGGTGATAATGAGTAATGAATGAAATGGTGGAATGAAGAAAGTGGGAGGAAACGGGAGAACCCCGAGAAAACCCACGCACACGGTGTTTAAAGTCGAAGAACTTGAGGTCATAATCAAGAATGACATCTAGCTGAACAACATAGAAATAATTTATATTACTGAACATTGGCTGTGAAAAGAAGAAATAAAGCACACACTTCTACAAGTTAGAAATGTGTAGGAGCATTTTCCAGGATTGTTAGTAAATGTGGTGGTGTTTTTATGTTCGCAAACGACGAACTAAATTATAAAGGTAAGAACTACAGAATTCATGTTAAGGATCAACAAATTTCTGAGCCTGTAGTAATTGAAATTGAAAAAGTAGGAAATAGAATCATCATAATGGTCTTATGTAGAAAACCCGACAACTTGTTTCCGCGGTTCATTGAAAATTAGGGAAAAAACTGTAAGCATTATTTAAAAGAGGGTACATGCCATGTGATGCCTTAGTTTTGCAACCATTATCAAAACAATAAACTCTACAGCTATTTTGGTGATTCTTTCACTTCTCTGCAGATCTGGTACCATAGCAGACGAAGACTTGTCTGAAATTTTCATGGTATGCCATATGATATACTGCAGTCTAAACACGTATGGCTTATTCTTTCGAGATTCAATGAACTAGCAATGGTAGCATTTTAAGATACTATGAACATTATACGACATTTTCACTTCAGGTATGTGTTGAGGAATTCAAATTATTTGTAGTGTTCTTCAGTTTCTTTTTCAGTCTTCATTTATTGAGTCAAAGTGAATAAAGCATAAGCATTATTCAGACAATTTAGTCATAGACTTCAAATTTGAGAAACAATGACTTTTCACTACATGAGTCTGACCTAAAACCAATCGTTTTGCACTCGCTAATTTGCAAGTTCATGCTAAATAAAACGCTGGCATCTAAGTTGCAGACACAGAAGAAGATTAGAAGCATAGTTTACGTTTGATTTTCAACAGCTGGCTAACAACATTAAACGCCAAATAGCACTATTCTTTGTAGAATTAAATTACAACCTGACTATACTGGACAGGTAAAAGAAAATATGGAAAACTCTTCTGGTGACTAGTAAATACGTCGGCTACGTAGTAATAGTGAACAACAAGGTACAAGGTAATAATTCGAATGAGTATTTAGAGAAACATTGTTATAGTTGATACTAATAATAAAAAGTGTAAGGTATCGATTTAATCTTAGTTCTTAGATGTTGTGCTAACAAATAAGAATGAAAACAAGGATACAATAACGCAATATGTTAATGGGAAGATATATGTGTAACCAATCTGTCCAAGAAAAATATCGTCACGTCTAATATTGAGGAGAATTTTAGTTCTAATCGCTATATTGTTTGGATGGAGAAGATTGTCTTTGATACACAGAGAAGAAAAAAGAAATGACTTTTCGATTAGTTTAACATACCACGCTTACGCTTTATGCTCAGTATGATCTTTAGGCTAAAGGTGACAGATGATTAAAAAAAAGTGAACCTCAGACCACGTGCAACAAAGGCACACACATCAACCACTAGACCAACCAGGAAGACATAGAGAAGATGAAAGCTTAAGGATATTTGAAAACGAAGTTTAAACTAATGTTTTGGGGGAAGAAAGGAATAGAAACACAGTACAACTTAAAAAGCTACACCATGCTGAGCTTCACAATGGCGATGGATTGCCAAATATCTAAAAACGAGTAAATCAAATCAAAGATAGACAAGGGACACTCTTCGTATGCGGAATACGAGATGATTTTCTAGCGTTCTGGTCCTAGTATAGCTCTTTAGATAGACAGAGAAGACGAATGGGTGATGTAAAGTCTTCCTTGAGGTTCACTGAGATGAGAAAGACCACAATACCGATTATTACGGTAACGACGGTATATCGTCACATGAGCCAAAATTTTATGTTAAATATTACGAAGGGACTGTATGTAACAGCAACCTTAAGTAAATTGTCTTGGTACAAAACAAAATAAAGCCGACTTCTTCATGAAACCAATTCTCTACATTCACTGCATGTTGTATTCTACTGTCGGTTGCTGCGTCTGTAAGTTATCTTTACCAGAAGTTAACGTACGTAGCTTCCAGATTTCAGGATATTTTTCTCCCAATATATGGATTACGGTTTTCAGATTCCATCTGAAACTGGAGATACATGTCTTATTTTCCTCAGCACCAAAAAGAGGGGATTATTAAAAAAGAACAATAATAACTTATAAACAGGTGGTTGAAAAATGTATATAAATTATAGAAGGAGAAGGAACTGTTCAAAGTTTCCTTACAAAGATGTTTACTTACTTGATATGAAAGTTATAAATCAATTTAAAGATTTCAATTCTCTTTGCATATCTACACGTTTACAATAAGTACTCAAAATATTGGCCATGACCACCCTTACACATAGCGAGCAAATTTCACTAATTACGTTCACATGTTGTGTTAAAAGTATAAGTAGTAGAATATAGAAACATATAGCATCGAAAGAAAATCTCATTATTTTTCGTTTCAGATATGGTGAGATGTCTTATTTCGTCACTTTTGGCACTAAGATTAGAAATGGCAGCGACAAGAGAGAACCATGTATATTGAGTTCTTAAGTTTCATAAAAGATCAGCAATTTTTGTCGAAAGACATTTCCGTACAAGATTTCATAAAGAAGGACGAATTAAAGAGACAATATCAAAATATACAACAGGGTGTCTCTGTGAGAAGAAATCAACGAGATACCAACCTGTTTCCGACTACCATAAATGTTGGACGAAAGCAAGAGAAAAGCTTATGTGCGAAGCCCCAGTTAATCGACTGTAAAGGCAGACAGAAAGCCTTTTATACCACAGCAAACAGTGTGAAAAGTGCTGTGGAAACCATCCTTTGCCGTTGATCTTGAAGACCAGAAGAATTGGATCCGAGCGATTGTAGGTAGATTTGAACAGATGTGTTCCGACGTGAGTGAGTGGAGTTGGGACTGGCATGTGAAAATGAAATGAAATGAAATCTTTGAGTTTTACGTTCCACGGTTATGCCGGCTAGGCTAAATGAGAGGTGATGATGAGAAATGAATGAAATGGTGGAATGAAGAAAGTGGGAGGAAACGAGAGAACCTCGAGGAATCCCACGCACACGGTGTTTTTCCATCGCAAAATTCTCTTGGCGCGAGCTGCCTTCGCGTCAGAGACCCCATGCTCTAGAGGTGAAAGCTCTACCACTGAGCCACCGCGGAAATGATGGAGATATGAGTGGAAGGAAATCACGTATTTGAAAATCTCCAAGGAGTTATGTAAGGCGTCAAGGGGTAGTGTGTAACAGTGGTTGATAGTAATATTGATACCTAGGTGGTGAAGGGTGGAGTGCCAAATGATGCATAGCAGACGTCACTAGTGGGCGCTGTGCTTCATAACGTTTACGTATATATATCAGACATATGATGATTTCTTGCTTTATTACGTATCTGGTACAAAGAGTGGTCTTTCGCTATCAGGTGACACGCTTTCTATAAAGGAGTTTCCGTTGAATGTAAAAGGTTCTATTATGATTCAAGTTGTAAAAATGTATTTTCACTGCTAATAAGTGAAACGAAAACATGTTCTGGAAGTTTGTTCCTTTGTTCCCATAGTATTCTAGGATGTCTACGACGATTGTCCAGGAGTTCCCGGTGAAGATGAGGATCAATGTGGTGATAGAAAGATTCTGTGTGACGGTGCAAGATGCAGACCTTGGCACTGATGCTCTAATCCCTTCCCTGAACTCAGTTGTAGAGTAAAAGTTTGAATAGACTTTTGCCCCAAACTGGACAGAACATATAAATTGATGACGACTTCGAGCTTTTTTCACTTCAGAGCGCATTATAGTAACATGGGACTTTTGCAAATTAGCAACTATCGTGTTATAGCATATGCAGTACTCTTTATGTCAATCGTTACGATTTTAAAGGTTGTTCTCTGCTGGGTGTATGTGGAAAATCTGTAATGTCCAGGTGTCGAGGAAATTGACTACCTGATCACCAGCAGTTCTCATTCTATGATATCGATGTTCATGAGCACCAGCTACTTGACGAATCTTGAGTGAGCAGTTTCCCACAGATTATTATTATTGGTAGTAGTAGTAGCAGCAGCAGGAGCAGTAGTAGTGGTAATAATAATAATAATAATAATAATAATAATAATAATAATAATAATAATAATAGCACTATGTATGTATGTATGTATGCGTACTCTACACCTTACTCCGAAATTGTCAGCGTTGTCCCGCAGGAATGAATAATCAGAATGGACCTCAAAATAATTATGCTGATTCGCGACCAGATTTTAACTTCAACTATCTACGGATCATAAAGAAGTGTCGTAAGTATTCAAACACATAAAGTCCATAAAAGTAGAATCGAAATTAGGTTTTATTACAGCTGAAGTGGATACAATTGCAACAAGACTTAATAATAGAAACTGTGGGTATGATTTATGCTTGGCCTAAGCGCTGGGTTCCAGGTAACTTGAAGTGTGTAAAAATTACTAGTATTTTTCCACAAGTGTCTGGTGCTAACATTATTTCTAAAAATGTTAAATTTTCTACTTTTTTCTAGTGACAGTATATTGCTGAAATGCGATGATGTAAGACAGTAGGAAATTTTCAATAATAGATACACCAAAAGAAGTCGTTGCCTGCTTCTTGCAATATTTTCTTCATCTTATATATACGTTTCTAGTAGTAAGAATTTGAATTGGATTGCAGTAAATAGAGTAAATTCAAATGAAACGTGTAGACTTGAAAGTTATTGAAGGTATTCTCACATAAACGCAAAAGTAACACGCAAACTATTGCTATTTTTAAGTCAGTAGGATCGCCATGACAAAGTAAACCACTACCCACCATAAATACTGACTCGTAAAACTATATTTCATTTCTGCCACCAAGAATACATATCAAAGACAAAGTATGAGTCTTCAAGACTTTTTTGCTTCCACTACATATCAAGCTTAATTTGATAAAGATTTATGTTAAAGCACTACGCAAAGAAGGTGCAGCATTCACGCACCTCAAAGAAAAAATCTCAAACTTAAAGAACGACTGCTTTTTTGTCAAGACACTGAAAGAGTTATGCAATATTTCAAACAAAACTCTATGAATTAGATAACTCTCAGTTTAGATTATGAACTCTCAGTTTTGCTGTCGTTTAAATCGTTATGTTCAAGTTTTATTGGACACATAAAAGCTGAAAGCTATGTAGCCATTATTAGTAACATATTGCAAAGTTTTGAATTCATTGAATGCAATACGCCAAAACCTGTCGCAATATGAAATGAACACGGAAAACACCTTCATCGAGACATTGCCACATTGGAAAAATGCTGCAGTATAGACTGAAAGTATGCTTGTTGAATACTGCTGGCCTATCAGATATAAACTAAGAGATGTCTACAAGTGTAAACGACAAACGTGCTGCAATATTAACTTAAAGTATGCTTGTTGAATACTGCTGGCCTATCAGATATAAACTAAGAGATGTCTACAAGTGTAAACAACCAAAAGTGCAGCAGTATAGACTGAAAATAGACTTGTTGAATACTGCTGGCCTATCAGGTAGACTCTAAGTGATGTCGACAAGTGTAAACGACAAACGTGCTGCAATATTAACTGAAAGTATGCTTGTTGAATACTGCTGGCCGATCAGCTAGACTTTAAGATAAATCTACAACTTTAAACGACCAAAAGGGCTGCAGTATAGACTGAAAATATGCTTTCTGAATACTGCTGGCCCATCAAAGAGACTTTAAAAGATGTCTACAATGTAAACGACCAGAAGTGCTGCAACAGGAACTGAAAGTATGCTTGTTGAATACTGCTGGCCTATCAGGTAGACTCTAAGATATGTCTTCAAGTATATATGATCAAAACTGCTGCAGTATAGACTGAAAGTATGATTGTTGAATACTGCTGGCCTATGGGATTGACAACAAAAGATGCCTACAAGTGTAAAGGACAAAAAGAGCTGCAGTACAGACTAAAAGTATGCTTGCTGAATAGTGCTGGCCTATCAGATCGATTCTAAAAGATGTCTAAAGGCGCTAAGGAACAAAAGTGCTGTAGTATAGACTGAAAGTGTGATTGTTGAATACTGCTGGCCTACCGGGTAGACCCGAATATATGTCTACAAGCGTAAATGATCAAAAGTACTGCAGCACATACTGAAAGTATGCTTGAGAAATACTGCTGGCTTATCAAGTAGACTCTAAGATATGTCTGCAAGTGTATATGATCAAAAGTGCTGCAGTATAGACTGAAAGTATGCTTGCTGAATACTACTGGCATGTTAAATAGACTCTTGGAGATGGCTATAACTGTAAAGGAACAAAAGTGTTGCAGTATAGATTGAAAGTATGATTGTTGAATACTGCTGGCCTATCGTATAGACTCTCAGAGATGTCTACAAGTGTAAAAGACCAAAACTGTTGCAGTAAAGACGGAAAGTGTGCTTGTTAAATAGTGTTGGCCTATCACATAGACTCTAAAAGATGTCTACAAATGATAAGCAACAAAAGTGCTGTAGTATAGACTGAAAGTATGTTTGACAAATCCTGCTGGTCCATCAGGTAGACTCTAAGATATGTCTGCAAGTGTATATGATCAAGAGTGCTGCAATATAAACTGAAAGTATGCTTGTTGAATACTGCTGGCCTATCAGGTAGACTCTATGATATGTCTAGAAGTGTAAACTATGAAACGTGCTGCAGCATATACCGAAAGTATGCATTTTAATATTGCTGGGATATCAGGTAGACTATAAGATATGTCTCCAAGTGTATATGATCAAAACTGCTGCAGGATAGACTGAAAGTATGCTTGTTGAATACTGCTGGTCTATCAGGTAGACTCTAAGATATATCTACAAGTGTATATGATCAAGAGTGCTGCAATATAAACTGAAAATATGCTTGTTGAATATTGCTGGCCTCTCAGGTAGATTCTAAGATGTCTGCAAGTGAATATGATCAAAAGTGCTGCAGGATAGACTGAAAGTATGCTTGTTGAATACTGCTGGTCTATCAGGTAGACTCTAAGATATATCTACAAGTGTATATGATCAAGAGTGCTGCAATATAAACTGAAAATATGCTTGTTGAATATTGCTGGCCTATCAGGTAGATTCTAAGATGTCTGCATGTGAATATGATCAAAAGTGCTGCAGGATAGACTGAAAGTATGCTTGTTGAATACTACGGGCCTATCAGATAGACTCTAGGAGATGTCTATGAGTGTAAGGGAACAAACGTGCTGCAGTATAGACTGAAAATATGCTTGTTGAATATTGCTGGCCTATCAGGTAGATTCTAAGAAGTCTGCAAGTGTATATGATCAAAACTGCTGTAGGATAGACTGAAAGTATGCTTGTTGAATACTGCTGGTCTATCAGGTAGACTGTAAGATATGTCTACAAGTGTATATGATCAAGAGTGCTGCAATATAAACTGAAAGTATGCTTGTTGAATACTGCTGGCCTATCAGGTAGACTCTAAGATATGTCTAGAAGTGTAAACTATGAAACGTGCTGCAGCATATACCGAAAGTATGCATTTTAATATTGCTGGGATATCAGGTAGACTATAAGATATTTTTGAAAGTGTATATGATCAAAAGTGCTGAAGTATAGTCTGAAAGTACGATTATTGAATGACGCTGGCCTATCAGGTAGACTCTAAGATAAGTCTACAACACTAAAGGATCAAAAGTGCGGCAATATTAACTGAAAGATTGCTTACTGAATACTGCTGGCTAATCAGGTAGACTTTAAGATATGTCTGCAAGTGTAAATGATTAAAATTGCTGCAGCATAGACTGAAAGTATAATTTTTGAATGATGCTGGTTTATCGGATAGACTCTAAGACATGTCTACAAGTGTAAAGAACAAAAAGTGCTGTAGTATAGACTGAAAGTATGCTTGTTGAATACTGCTGGTCTACAAGGTAGACTCTAAGATATGTTTGCAAGTGTAAACAATCAAGAGTGCTGCAGTAAAGACTGAAAGTATGCTTGTTGAATACTGCTGACCTATCAGATACAGTCTAAAAGATGACTACAAGTAAAAAAGAAAATAAGTGCTGTAGTATAGACAGAAAGTATGCTTGTTGAATACTTCCGGCCTACCAGGTAGACTCTAAGATATGTCTGCAAGTGTATATGATCAAAAGTGCTTCAGTATAGGCTGAAAGAACGATTGTTGAATGCTGCTGGCCTATCAGATACACTCTAAGAGATGTCTACAAGTGTACAGCACCAATGTGCTGCAGTATATACTGAAAGTATGCTTGCTGAATAGCGCTGGACTATCAGATAGACTCTAAGATATGTCTGCACGTGTATAAGATCAATAGTGCTGCAGTATAGGCTGAAATTATGCTTGTTGAATATTGCTGGCCTATCAGCTAGACTCTAAGATATGTGTACAAGTGTACATTATCAAAAGTGCTGCAGTACAGACTGAAAGTATGATTGTTGAATACTGCTGGCCTATCGCATACACACCAGGAGACGTCTACAAGTGTAAAGGAACAAAAGTGCTGCAGTATGGACTGAAAGTATGCTTGTTGAATACTGCTGGCCTATCAGGTAGGCTCTAAGATATGTCTGCAAGTGTATATGAACATAATTGCAACGGTATAGGCTGAAAGTACGATTGTTGAATGCTGCTGGTATATCGGATAGATCTAAGAGATGTCTACAAGTGTAAAGGACCAAAAGTGCTGCAGTATAGACTGAATTTATGCTTGTTGAATAGTGCTGGCCTATCAGATACAATCTAAAAGATGACTACAAGTATAAAGGAACATATTTGCTGTAGTATAGACTGAAAATATGCTTGTTGAATACTTACGGCCTTCGAGGTAGACTCTAAGATATGTCTGCAAATGTATGTGATCAAAAGTGCTGAAGTATAGGCTGAAAGTATGCTTGTTAAATACTGATGGCCTATCGGATACACTCTGAGATGTCTAAAACTGTAAAGGAACAAAAGTACTGTAGCATAGACTGGAAGTATGCTTGTTGAATAGTGCTGGTTTACCAGGTAGACTCTAAGGTATGTCTGCAAGTGTAAACGATCAAAAGTGCTGCAATATAGGCTGAAAGAACGATTGTTGAATGTTACTTGCCTATCGGATAGACTTTGAAAGATAACTACAAGTGTAAAGGAACCATCGTGCTGTAGTATAGACTGAAAGTACGCTTGCTGAATACTGCTGGCCTACCTGCTACAGTCGAAGATATGGTGCAAGTGTACGTAATCAAAAGTGCTGCAGTATGGAATGAAAGTATGTTTGTTGAATACTGCTGGCCTACCAGGTAGAAAAGAAGATATGTCTACAAGTGTAAACGATCAAAAGTTCTGCAGTATAGACTAAAAGTAGGGTTGTTGAATACTACTGGCATATCAAGTAGACTCTAAGATATGTCTGCAAGTGTAAACGATCAATAGTGCTGCAGTATAGGCTGAAAGTACGATTGTTGAATGCTGGTTTCCTATCGGATAGACTCTGAAAGATGTCTACAAATTTAAAGGAACAAAAGTGTTGTAGTATAGACTGAAAGTACGCTTGCTGAATACTGCTGGACTACCTGGTACACCCGAAGATATGCTGCAAGTGTATATAATCAAATGTGCTGCAGTATGGACTGAAAGTATGTTTGTTTTATACTGCTGGCCTACCAGGTAGAAAAGAAGATATGTCTACAAGTGTAAACGATCAAAAGTACTTCAATATATATTGAAAGTGTGATTGTTGAATGCTGCTGGCGTGTGGCATAGACTCTAAAAGATGTCTACAAGTGTAAAGGAAAAAAATGCTGTAGATTAGGCTGAAAGTATGCTTGTTTAATACTGCTGGTCATTCGTACAGATTCTAAGATTTATCTACAATTGTAAAGGACCAAAAGTGCTGCAGTACATACTGAAAGTATGCTTGTTGAATACTTCTGGCCTATCAGGTAGACTCTTACAAATGTTTGCAAGTGTTTATGATGAATGAGCTGCAGTATAGACTGAAAGTGTGATTTTTGAATACTGCTGGCCAATCGGATAGACTGTAAGACATGTCTACAAGTGTAAAGGACCAAACTGCTACAGTATAGACTGAATGTATGCTTGTTGAATAGTGCTGGCCTATCTGATACACTCTGAAAAATGTCTACAAGTTTAAAGGAAAAGAAGTGGTGTAGTATAGACTCATAGTATGCTTGTTGAATGCTGCTGGCCTATCGTATAGACTCTAAAAGATGGCTACAAGTGTAAAGGAACAAAAGTGCTGTAGCATACTTAGACTGAAAGTATGACTGTTGAATGATTCTCGCCTATCAGGAAGACTCTTAGATATGTCGGCAAGTGTATATGATCAAAAGTGCTGCAGTATAGACTGAGAGTATAATTGTTGAATGCTGCTGGTCTATCGGATACACTCTAGGAGATGTGTATCGTATAGACTCTAAAAGATGTCTACAGTTGTAAAGGACCAAAAGTGCTGCAGTATAGACTGAAAGTATGCTTGTTGAATACTTCTGGCTTATCAGGTAGACTCTCAGATATGTCTGCAAGTGTTTATGATCAATGTGCTGCAGCATACACTGAAAGTGTGATTGTTGAATACTGCTGGCCTATCACATAGAATCTAAAAGATGTCTACAAGTGTAAAGGAAAAGAAGTGGTGTAGTATAGACTGAAAGTATGGTTGTTGAATACTGCTGGCCTACCAAGTAGACCCGAAGATATGCCTACCAGTGTAAACGACCAAAAGTGCTTTAGTATAGACTGAAGCTAAGCTTGTTGACTGCTGCTGGCCTATCGGATAGACTCCAAAAGTGTCTACAAGTGTAAAGGACCAAAAGTGCTGCAGCATAGACTGAAAGTATGCATGTGGAATAGTGGTGGTCTATCCGATAGACCCTAAGAGATGAAAACAAGTGTAAAGGACCAAAAGTGCTGCATCATAAACTTAATGTATGCTTGTTGAATAGTGCTGGCCTATCAGATACAGTCTTAAAGATGACTACAAGTATAAAGGAACATAAGTGCTGTAGTATAGACTAAAAGTATGGTTGTTGAATGCTGCTAGCCTACCAGGTAGACTCTAAGATATGTCTGCAAGTGTAAACGATCAATAGTGCTGAAGTATAGGAATGCTTGTTGCCTATCGGATAGACTCTGAACGATGTCTACAAGTGTAAAGGAACAAAAATGTTAAAGTATAGACTGAAAGTATGCTTGCTGAATACTGCTGGACTACCTGGTACACCCGAAGATATGCTGCAAGTGTATATAATCAAAAGTGCTGCAATAAGGACTGAAAGTATGTTTTTTATTTAATACTGCTGGCCTAACAGGTAGAAAAGAAGATATATCTACAAGTGTAAACGATCAAAAGTGCTTCAATATATACTGAAAGTGTGATTGTTGAATGCAGCTGGCGTATGGCATAGACTCTAAAAGATGTCTAGAAGTGTAAAGGAAAAAAAGTGCTGTAGATTAGACTGAAAGTATGCTTGTTCAATACTGCTGGCCTTTCGTATAGACTCTAAGATTTATCTACAATTGTAAAGGACCAAAAGTGCTGCAATATATACTGAAAGTATGCTTGTTGAATACTTCTGGCCTATGAGGAAGACTCTTAGATATGTCTGCAAGTGTTTATGATGAATGTGCTGCAGTATAGACTGAAAGTGTGATTTTTGAATACTGCTGGCCAATCTGATAGACTGTAAAAGATGTCTACAAGTGTAAAGGACCAAACTGCTACAGTATAGACTGAAAGTATGCTTGTTGAATAGTGCTGGTCTATCAGATACACTCTTAAAAATGTCTACAAGTGTAAAGGAAAAGAAATGGTGTAGTATAAATTCAAAGTATGCTTGTTGAATACTGCTGGCTTACCAGGTAGACCCGAAGTTATGTCTACAAGTGTAAACGATCAAAAGTTCTTTAGTATAGACTAAAAGTATGCTTGTTGAATGCTGCTGGCCTATCGTATAGACTCTAAAAGATGGCTACAAGCGTAAAAGAACAAAAGTGCTGTAGCATACTTAGACTGAAAGTATGACTGTTGAATGATTCTCGCCTATCAGGAAGACTCTTAGATATGTCGGCAAGTGTATATGATCAAAAGTGCTGCAGTATAGACGCAAAGTATAATTGTTGAATGCTGCTGGTCTATCGGAATAACAATAAGACATGTCTACAAGTGTAAAGGACCAAAAGTGCTGCAGCATATACCGAAAGTATGCTTGTTGAATAGTGCCTGTCTATCAGATAGACTTTAGAAGATGCCTACAAGTGTAAAGAAACAAATGTGCTGCTGTATAGATTGAAATTGTGCTTGCTGAATACTGCTGGCCTATCAGGTAGATTCTATTATATGTCGGCAAGTGTTTATGATCAATGTGCTGCAGTGTAGACTGAAACTATGCTTGTTGAATATTGCTGGCCTATCAGCTAGACTCTAAGGTATGTGTACAAGTGTATATTATCAAAAGTGCTGCCGTACAGACTGAAAGTATGATTGTTGAATACTGCTGGCCTATCGGATACACTCTAGGAGATGTGTATCGTATAGACTCTAAAAGATGTCTACAGTTGTAAAGGACCAAAAGTGTTGTAGTATAGACTGAAAGTACGCTTGCTGAATACTGCTGGACTACCTAGTACACAAGAAGATATGCTGCAAGTGTATATAATCACAAGTGCTGCAGTATGGACTGAAAGTATTTTTTTTAATACTGCTGGCCTACCAGGTAGAAAAGAAGATATGTCTACAAGTGTAAACGATCAAAAGTGCTTCAATATATACTGAAAGTGTGATTGTTGAATGCTGCTGGCGTATGGCATAGACTCTAAAAGATGTCTACAAGTGTAAAGAAAAAAAGTGCTGTAGATTAGGCTGAAAGTATGCTTGTTCGATACTGCTGGACTTTCGTATAGACTCTAAGATTTATCTATAATTGTAAAGGACCAAAAGTGCTGCAGTATATACTGAAAGTATGCTTGTTGAATACTTCTGGCCTATCAGGTAGACTCTTAGATATGTCTGCAAGTGTTTATGATGAATGTGCTGCAGTATACACTGAATGTGTGATTGTTGAATACTGCTGGCCTATCGGATAGACTGTAAGAGATGTCTAAAACTGTAAAGGACCAAAATGCTACAGTATAAACTGAAAGTATGCTTGTTGAATAGTGCTGGCGTACCAGGTAGAGAAGAAGATATGTCTACCAGTGTAAACGATCAAAAGTCTTTTAGTATAGACTGTAGGTAAGCTTGTTGAATGATGCTGGCCTATCGGATAGACTCCAAGAGATGTCTAAAAGTGTAAAGGACCAAAAGTGTTGCAGTATAGACTGAAAGTATGCTTGTGGAATAGTGGTGGTCTATCCGATAGACCCTAAGAGATGCCTACAAGCGTAAAGGACTAAAAATGCTGCAGTATAGATTGAATGTATGCTTGTTGAATAGTGCTGGCCTATCAGATACAGTCTAAAGGATGACTGCAAGTATAAAGGAACATAAGTGCTGTAGTATAGACTAAAAGTATGCTTGTGTAATACTACTGGCCTACCAGGTAGACTGTAAGATATGTATGGAAGTGTATACGATCAAAAGTGCTGCAGTATAGACTGAAAGTATGCTTGTTAAATACCGCTGGCAGTAGATAAACCCCACTACAGACGGCCGAGTCAGCGAAATTTGATCTTGTTTTCCTAGAAATCGATATCATTTCCTGGAATTGGGAGGCAAGTTTCGACAATCCTTTAGTTGTTATGTTCATAGCCTTTTACGGCTACGAAAATTTTGGTGATGGAAACCCGCATTTGCTATGCTCATTGTCTTGGACGCCTAACATAAGTGTTCACAACTTATATTGTCTAGTTATTTGAACCCCCGTCACTCCCTACTCCTCCTGGAAAGCCAAAGAGCATAAGCGATTTAACCGCTTGGTCCTATTCCCCCGAAATGTCTGTAGGTTATGAACTGAAAGCATGATATTCAAATGATCGAAGCTTCTGAGCAGATTGTATGCAATTGGTCTTAGTTGCTAAGGTAAATATTATATTTCATATTTTTTTTAAAAACGTGTGATTAGAAACAATGTATGAGTCTCATAACGAAACACATACCCATGCAAAATCGTGTTGCTTAGCCCCTTGGTTCTATTCCCACAAAGTGTCTGTAGATTATGAACCGAGGACGTGATATTCAAATGATCAAAACTTCTCACGAAATTGACTTAGTTGCTAAGGTGAATATTGTATTTCACGATTTTTTTTTAAAACGTGGGACAAGAAACAATATATGAGTCTCATAACGAAACACATACCTATACACTCCTCTCCCCAGACCTCCTGCGAATGGATTCCATGATTGAGCATATTCTAATAGCGGAAGCTTCTCATAGCATATCATATTGTTTAAAAACGTAGGATGTGAAATGTATTATATGAATATTCACATGATGTCTGTTATGACAAGTAAATCGATATCATTTCCTGGAATTGGGAGGCAAGTTTCGACAAGCCTTTAGTTGTTATGTTCATAGCCTTTTACGGCTACCACAGGAGCGCGTGGGAAAATGTTGATTTGTGAGAACAGCCTGTTGCTAGAAACAAGTTGAAACATGCCTTTTTCGACCTTTTAGGGTTACCATCAGCTATAGGTTCATGAAAAAACATGCCTTTTCTATTCGTCTTGTATTGGTTAGCTAATTTGGATTCCCAAGCCTCGCCCCCTCCCGCAAAGACTCTTGGACGGCTACCGGATCTTCATCAGAGTCCTTTCAGTTATCACGATTGAAGCCTACCAATTGATTGTGTTTTCAGCCTAAAACTGTAGTGTGTGTTTTGTGCTTTCAGTTATCACGATTGAAGCCTACCAATTGATTGTGTTTTCAGCCTAAAACTGTAGTGTGCGTTTTGTGATAGCGTTCGTTCTTATTAAAATAGGTAAGTAAAAATATATATATGTTCTTTCTTCATTTAGTTATAAAGGCAGTTGAAAGAACAAGTGTATTTATTCATAGTTCCGTTCAGGTTCTAACATTTAAAAAAAACACAGACACATACATACATATATGTGAATGTCTGTTTTGCTAGTCTCTTTCTTTCTCTGTTTGCTAGCACATTGAACTCCATCTTAAAATGGTTTAGTTTCAAGAGCAACAGATAAGATAACATTGTCAAATGTTTTGATGATTCGTATTGCAACTAGCTAACAGACTGACCTACAGCCCTGCTAAACGAATGATAAAAGGTACAGTACATTTAATTGTATGTTAAATCATATTGTGTCTTAAAATGTTATAAGTGTCTGTAGTATGTGCTTGGGAGAGCCCCACTGGAACATCGAATCACTTCACCTTTAAGTAATGATAATAGAATAAAAAATGTGGAACGGGAGAACCCAGAGGAAATCCACGTACACTGTGTTTGTCCATCATAAAGTTCATCTCGTGGGAACAGGACATTGAACCTGGGGCTCCCCATGCACCAGAAGTGAACGCTTTACCAGTGAGCCACCGAGGACCCTGATGGAAAAAAAGTATAAAAATATGGTAAGAAACACGTCCAACGAGCTAAGATGCACTCCAGACAGTGTATTTTCATTGCGTTTCCGTGTTTCATAGAGATGAAATTCTAACATTTAAAACACATGCATATAAGCGAGTTTGCTGTACGTTGATTTCTAAGAAAATGATAAGATGGAATTCTTGAATGTTTTCTGACTCGCATTGCAATTAGATATCAGCTGACGCAAGAAATGTCTGTAGACTTGGTGTTTTAATTTTGATAATATGATGCATACCTGTCTGTCTTTCTGTCTGTAAATGAAATCTTTGAACAATGAAATGAAATCTTTGAGTTTTACGTCCTACAATTATGCCAACAAGGTTAATGGGAAATCTTTGAGTTTTACGTTACACGGTTGGAAATCTTTGAGTTTTACGTCCCACAGTTATGTCCGCTATGCTAATGGAGACGGTGATGATGAGGAATGAATGAATGAATTGTTGGAACGAAGAAAATGGAAGGAAATTCACGTACACGGTGTTTGTCCACCAGAAAGTTCATTTGATTGGAACAGGATTTTGAACCTGCGACCTTTCATGTATACGGTGTTTGTCCACCACAAAGTTCACTTGATGGGAACAGGATTTTGAACCTGTGACCCCATACACCAGAGGTGAACGCTCTACCAGTGAACCACCGTCACCCCTAAACCCCCCGAGCTAAGATCAAACGAGAGAAACAATGAAATGAAATCTGAGTTTTACGTCACTCTTATGACGATTAGGCTAATGGGAAATCTTTAAGGTTTACGTCCCACACTTATGTCGGCTATGCTAATGGAGACGGTGATGATGAGAAATGAATGAATGAAATGTTGGAACGGAGAAAATGGAAGGAAATTCACGTACTCGGTGTTTGTCCACATGAAAGTTTATTTGATTGGAACAGGATTGGGAACCTGCGACCTTTCATGTATACGGTGTTTGCCCACCAGAAAGTTCATTTGATTGGAACAGGATTTTGAACCTGCGACCTTTCATGTATACGGTGTTTGTCCACCACAAAGTTCACTCGATGGGAACAGGATTTTAAACCTGTGACCCCATACACAAGAGGTGAACGCTCGAGAGAAACAATGAAATGAAATCTGAGTTTTACGTCCCACTCTTATGACGATTAGGCTAATGGGAAATCTTTAAGTTTTACGTCCCACACTTATGTCGGCTATGCTAATGGAGACTAAATTCACGTACACGGTGTTCGTCCACCAGAAAGTTCATTTGATTGGAACAGGATTTTGAACCTGCGACCTTTCATGTATACGGTGTTTGTCCACCACAAAGTTCACTTGATGGGAACAGGATTTTGAACCTGTGACCCCATACACCAGAGGTGAACGCTCTAACAGTGAACCACCGTCACCCCCAAACCCCCCGAGCTAAGATCTAACGAGAGAAAAAATGAAATGAAATCTGAGTTTTACGTCCTACTCTTATGACGATTAGGCTAATGGGAAATCTTTAAGTTTTACGTCCCACACTTATGTCGGCTATGCTAATGGAGACGGTGATGATGAGAAAAGAATGAATGAAATGTTGGAACGGAGAAAATGGAAGGAAATTCACGTACTCGGTGTTTGTCCACATGAAAGTTCATTTGATTGGAACAGGATTTGGAACCTGCGACCTTTCATGTATACGGTGTTTGTCCACCACAAAGTTCACTTGATGGGAACAGGATTTTGAACCTGTGACCCCATACACCAGAGGTGAATGCTCGAGAGAAACAATGAAATGAAATCTAAGTTTTACGTCCCACTCTTATGACGATTAGGCTAATGGGAAATCTTTAAGGTTTACGTCCCACACTTATGTCGGCTATGCTAATGGAGACGGTGATGATGAGAAATGAATGAATGAAATGTTGGAACGGAGAAAATGGAAGGAAATTCACGTACTCGGTGTTTGTCCACATGAAAGTTCATTTGATTGGAACAGGATTGGGAACCTGCGACCTTTCATGTATACGGTGTTTGCCCACCAGAAAGTTCATTTGATTGGAACAGGATTTTGAACCTGCGACCTTTCATGTATACGGGGTTTGTCCACCACAAAGTCCACTCGATGGGAACAGGATTTTAAACCTGTGACCCCATACACCAGAGGTGAACGCTCGAGAGAAACAATGAAATGAAATCTGAGTTTTACGTCCCACTCTTATGACGATTAGGCTAATGGGAAATCTTTAAGTTTTACGTCCCACACTTATGTCGGCTATGCTAATGGAGACTAAATTCACGTACACGGTGTTTGTCCACCAGAAAGTTCATTTGATTGGAACAGGATTTTGAACCTGCGACCTTTCATGTATACGGTGTTTGTCCACCACAAAGTTCACTTGATGGGAACAGGATTTTGAACCTGTGACCCCATACACCAGAGGTGAACGCTCTAACAGTGAACCACCGTCACCCCCAAACCCCCCGAGCTAAGATCTAACGAGAGAAAAAATGAAATGTAATCTGAGTTTTACGTCCCACTCTTATGACGATTAGGCTAATGGGAAATCTTTAAGTTTTACGTCCCACACTTATGTCGGCTATGCTAATGGAGACGGTGATAATGGGAAATGAATGAAATGTTGATAAGGAGATAGTGGGAGGAAATTCACGTACACGATGTTTGTCCCCATAGTTTTCGGGGTTGCTGTGTTCAATGATGATACTCTGAACTCAATAACACATCATCTAAGGGGGTTGATGTTGGGGGTCTTCAGGGTTGATATCGAAGCACGTAAAAATAATTTAAAATGGACAATATTAGTGTTAAATACATAGTTTTCGGGGTCGCTGTGTTCAATGATGATACTCTGAACTCAATAACACATCATCTAAGGGGGTTGATGTTGGGGGTCTTCAGGGTTGATATCGAGACACGTAAAATAATTAAAAATGAACAATATTAGTGTCAAATACATAGTTTTCAGGGTCGCTGTGTTGAATAATGATACTCTGAAATCAATAACACATCATCTAAGGGGTTAAAGTTGGGGAAGTCTCCAGGGGAATAAGTATAAAATTCACGTACAGAACGTTTATACATTAGACAATACACTTGAAGCAAACTGTGAACATACATTTGTTTCACTCCCATGGAATACGAAAAAAAGTTACAATTCATTTTAACTACTTAAAAGGTATACTATTTTTTTCCCTTGAATTTTCTGCTTTTTCCGTATAATGAATTGAAATTTATGTGTATATATACTGTTTATGTTTATTTGGAATATGGTTATAAGTAACCAGTTCATTTCTTTTTTTTATTTTAGGTTGAATACAAATAAAGATAAGTGTATCAGACTTTCCTTATCCTTACCGATATTATTATTCCATTGTTAATAACTTATATATAGCCCTTTTTTATTTATTCAAATATTCTTTTAAAACGATTTTATTGATATTCTATTTGAAATAATACTTATATATCCACTATTTATATATACATATTGGAAAATACTTGTTTTGCATTACGTATATACATCCGGAAAGAAAAATGGAAAACAAGTGTACGCAAGAGTTATTAAAAGAGATTACAGCATTTATTAACGACATAGAAGAAGAAGAGGAGGAGTTTGTAGTAAATAAAGAGACGCAAGTTCTTCTAAAAGAAATAGATACCGTAATCGGAATAGAAGAAGAAGATGATCATCATGAAAGGAAGGAAGAAGAAGATGAAATGAAGAAAGGTACACAAAAGGAGGAAGAACTCATAGAAGAAGAAGAAAAAGAAGAGATGATCATCAATACCGAAGAAGAAAGAGATGCAGCTAGTGAAATTCAAATTGCAGAAGAAAAAGAAGAATATGAAGAATAACTATTAGAAATATTGGAAAGTGCAGGTAATAGAATGATAACAGAAGAAGAAGAAGAAGCATGCGACCCCATTGCCCAAATTAAAAAATGGTTACAAGAAGGAGCAAAAGAAGAAGAAGAAGACATCGAACAAAGGACAAAAGAAGAAAAAGAAGAATTGCTAAATCTAACGTTCTCCCAAATAATAGGAGAGACTTACAATGAGGAAGAGACGAAGAAGACAGAAGAAGAGTTCTACGAAACTGAGCTAGAAAAATGAATTACCAATTTATTTCCTAATCCTGAAAAAGGAGAAGAACAACAACAAGAAGTAATATATCCATCACTTATGGAAATATTAGCAGAGGCTAATACAGAACATACAGAAAAAGAGATCGATTTAGACGAAATAGAAAAAAGAATGGACGAGTTGCTATCCGTATTTGAAGCAGAACAAAACTAAAATGTACAAGTAGGATTTGGAAATAACAGCCGTAATGATGAAAACAATAGATTTCATATAATAGAAGAACGCAGAAGACAATACAGAAGATAAAATACGATTGGTACAATGCTAAGATTCCGTCTAGCCCCCGTGCGTGCAGGTGAAAATCCTTTTACTGCAATTGAAACAAGTCTACGTGCTTTAATAGATTATATGCTACGTGATGTTGACCAGCATGATTACGTTGGAATAACAATCACAAATGAGAGAGAAGAACACCACCCTTTTTGGTTATCGTTCAGAGAAGCAAGAAATCTCTCAGCAGAAGTTCTATGGACAAGTTATGAGAAAGTACTGCAAAGTAATGCGGATTTTCTTTTAAATGAAGATTGCATCGTGAATTTTCATCATGTACGTATGCCAAGAGGACAAGGACGTTTGAAACAACATGTTATGAATACTGAAGAATATGTAAAGGCAAAAGGGGGTATAGATTGAATGTATGCTTGTTGAATAGTGCTGGCCTATCAGATACAGTCTAAAGGATGACTGCAAGTATAAAGGAACATAAGTGCTGTAGTATAGACTAAAAGTATGCTTGTGTAATACTACTGGCCTACCAGGTAGACTGTAAGATATGTATGGAAGTGTATACGATCAAAAGTGCTGCAGTATAGACTGAAAGTATGCTTGTTAAATACCGCTGGCAGTAGATAAACCCCACTACAGACGGCCGAGTCAGCGAAATTTGATCTTGTTTTCCTAGAAATCGATATCATTTCCTGGAATTGGGAGGCAAGTTTCGACAATCCTTTAGTTGTTATGTTCATAGCCTTTTACGGCTACGAAAATTTTGGTGATGGAAACCCGCATTTGCTATGCTCATTGTCTTGGACGCCTAACATAAGTGTTCACAACTTATATTGTCTAGTTATTTGAACCCCCGTCACTCCCTACTCCTCCTGGAAAGCCAAAGAGCATAAGCGATTTAACCGCTTGGTCCTATTCCCCCGAAATGTCTGTAGGTTATGAACTGAAAGCATGATATTCAAATGATCGAAGCTTCTGAGCAGATTGTATGCAATTGGTCTTAGTTGCTAAGGTAAATATTATATTTCATATTTTTTTTAAAAACGTGTGATTAGAAACAATGTATGAGTCTCATAACGAAACACATACCCATGCAAAATCGTGTTGCTTAGCCCCTTGGTTCTATTCCCACAAAGTGTCTGTAGATTATGAACCGAGGACGTGATATTCAAATGATCAAAACTTCTCACGAAATTGACTTAGTTGCTAAGGTGAATATTGTATTTCACGATTTTTTTTAAAACGTGGGACAAGAAACAATATATGAGTCTCATAACGAAACACATACCTATACACTCCTCTCCCCAGACCTCCTGCGAATGGATTCCATGATTGAGCATATTCTAATAGCGGAAGCTTCTCATAGCATATCATATTGTTTAAAAACGTAGGATGTGAAATGTATTATATGAATATTCACATGATGTCTGTTATGACAAGTAAATCGATATCATTTCCTGGAATTGGGAGGCAAGTTTCGACAAGCCTTTAGTTGTTATGTTCATAGCCTTTTACGGCTACCACAGGAGCGCGTGGGAAAATGTTGATTTGTGAGAACAGCCTGTTGCTAGAAACAAGTTGAAACATGCCTTTTTCGACCTTTTAGGGTTACCATCAGCTATAGGTTCATGAAAAAACATGCCTTTTCTATTCGTCTTGTATTGGTTAGCTAATTTGGATTCCCAAGCCTCGCCCCCTCCCGCAAAGACTCTTGGACGGCTACCGGATCTTCATCAGAGTCCTTTCAGTTATCACGATTGAAGCCTACCAATTGATTGTGTTTTCAGCCTAAAACTGTAGTGTGTGTTTTGTGCTTTCAGTTATCACGATTGAAGCCTACCAATTGATTGTGTTTTCAGCCTAAAACTGTAGTGTGCGTTTTGTGATAGCGTTCGTTCTTATTAAAATAGGTAAGTAAAAATATATATATGTTCTTTCTTCATTTAGTTATAAAGGCAGTTGAAAGAACAAGTGTATTTATTCATAGTTCCGTTCAGGTTCTAACATTTAAAAAAAACACAGACACATACATACATATATGTGAATGTCTGTTTTGCTAGTCTCTTTCTTTCTCTGTTTGCTAGCACATTGAACTCCATCTTAAAATGGTTTAGTTTCAAGAGCAACAGATAAGATAACATTGTCAAATGTTTTGATGATTCGTATTGCAACTAGCTAACAGACTGACCTACAGCCCTGCTAAACGAATGATAAAAGGTACAGTACATTTAATTGTATGTTAAATCATATTGTGTCTTAAAATGTTATAAGTGTCTGTAGTATGTGCTTGGGAGAGCCCCACTGGAACATCGAATCACTTCACCTTTAAGTAATGATAATAGAATAAAAAATGTGGAACGGGAGAACCCAGAGGAAATCCACGTACACTGTGTTTGTCCATCATAAAGTTCATCTCGTGGGAACAGGACATTGAACCTGGGGCTCCCCATGCACCAGAAGTGAACGCTTTACCAGTGAGCCACCGAGGACCCTGATGGAAAAAAGTATAAAAATATGGTAAGAAACACGTCCAACGAGCTAAGATGCACTCCAGACAGTGTATTTTCATTGCGTTTCCGTGTTTCATAGAGATGAAATTCTAACATTTAAAACACATGCATATAAGCGAGTTTGCTGTACGTTGATTTCTAAGAAAATGATAAGATGGAATTCTTGAATGTTTTCTGACTCGCATTGCAATTAGATATCAGCTGACGCAAGAAATGTCTGTAGACTTGGTGTTTTAATTTTGATAATATGATGCATACCTGTCTGTCTTTCTGTCTGTAAATGAAATCTTTGAACAATGAAATGAAATCTTTGAGTTTTACGTCCTACAATTATGCCAACAAGGTTAATGGGAAATCTTTGAGTTTTACGTTACACGGTTGGAAATCTTTGAGTTTTACGTCCCACAGTTATGTCCGCTATGCTAATGGAGACGGTGATGATGAGGAATGAATGAATGAATTGTTGGAACGAAGAAAATGGAAGGAAATTCACGTACACGGTGTTTGTCCACCAGAAAGTTCATTTGATTGGAACAGGATTTTGAACCTGCGACCTTTCATGTATACGGTGTTTGTCCACCACAAAGTTCACTTGATGGGAACAGGATTTTGAACCTGTGACCCCATACACCAGAGGTGAACGCTCTACCAGTGAACCACCGTCACCCCTAAACCCCCCGAGCTAAGATCAAACGAGAGAAACAATGAAATGAAATCTGAGTTTTACGTCACTCTTATGACGATTAGGCTAATGGGAAATCTTTAAGTTTTACGTCCCACACTTATGTAGGCTATGCTAATGGAGACGGTGATGATGAGAAATGAATGAATGAAATGTTGGAACGGAGAAAATGGAAGGAAATTCACGTACACGGTGTTTGTCCACCAGAAAGTTCATTTGATTGGAACAGGATTTTGAACCTGCGACCTTTCATGTATACGGTGTTTGTCCACCACAAAGTTCACTTGATGGGAACAGGATTTTGAACCTGTGACCCCATACACCAGAGGTGAAAGCTCGAGAGAAACAATGAAATGAAATCTAAGTTTTACGTCCCACTCTTATGACGATTAGGCTAATGGGAAATCTTTAAGGTTTACGTCCCACACATATGTCGGCTATGCTAATGGAGACGGTGATGATGAGAAATGAATGAATGAAATGTTGGAACGGAGAAAATGGAAGGAAATTCACGTACTCGGTGTTTGTCCACATGAAAGTTCATTTGATTGGAACAGGATTGGGAACCTGCGACCTTTCATGTATACGGTGTTTGCCCACCAGAAAGTTCATTTAATTGGAACAGGATTTTGAACCTGCGACCTTTCATGTATACGGTGTTTGTCCACCACAAAGTTCACTCGATGGGAACAGGATTTTAAACCTGTGACCCCATACACCAGAGGTGAACGCTCGAGAGAAACAATGAAATGAAATCTGAGTTTTACGTCCCACTCTTATGACGATTAGGCTAATGGGAAATCTTTAAGTTTTACGTCCCACACTTATGTCGGCTATGCTAATGGAGACTAAATTCACGTACACGGTGTTCGTCCACCAGAAAGTTCATTTGATTGGAACAGGATTTTGAACCTGCGACCTTTCATGTATACGGTGTTTGTCCACCACAAAGTTCACTTGATGGGAACAGGATTTTGAACCTGTGACCCCATACACCAGAAGTGAACGCTCTAACAGTGAACCACCGTCACCCCCAAACCCCCCGAGCTAAGATCTAACGAGAGAAAAAATGAAATGAAAACTGAGTTTTACGTCCTACTCTTATGACGATTAGGCTAATGGGAAATCTTTAAGTTTTACGTCCCACACTTATGTCGGCTATGCTAATGGAGACGGTGATGATGAGAAAAGAATGAATGAAATGTTGGAACGGAGAAAATGGAAGGAAATTCACGTACTCGGTGTTTGTCCACATGAAAGTTCATTTGATTGGAACAGGATTTGGAACCTGCGACCTTTCATGTATACGGTGTTTGTCCACCACAAAGTTCACTTGATGGGAACAGGATTTTGAACCTGTGACCCCATACACCAGAGGTGAAAGCTCGAGAGAAACAATGAAATGAAATCTAAGTTTTACGTCCCACTCTTATGACGATTAGGCTAATGGGAAATCTTTAAGGTTTACGTCCCACACTTATGTCGGCTATGCTAATGGAGACGGTGATGATGAGAAATGAATGAATGAAATGTTGGAACGGAGAAAATGGAAGGAAATTCACGTACTCGGTGTTTGTCCACATGAAAGTTCATTTGATTGGAACAGGATTGGGAACCTGCGACCTTTCATGTATACGGTGTTTGCCCACCAGAAAGTTCATTTGATTGGAACAGGATTTTGAACCTGCGACCTTTCATGTATACGGTGTTTGTCCACCACAAAGTTCACTCGATGGGAACAGGATTTTAAACCTGTGACCCCATACACCAGAGGTGAACGCTCGAGAGAAACAATGAAATGAAATCTGAGTTTTACGTCCCACTCTTATGACGATTAGGCTAATGGGAAATCTTTAAGGTTTACGTCCCACACTTATGTCGGCTATGCTAATGGAGACGGTGATGATGAGAAAAGAATGAATGAAATGTTGGAACGGAGAAAATGGAAGGAAATTCACGTACTCGGTGTTTGTCCACATGAAAGTTCATTTGATTGGAACAGGATTTGGAACCTGCGACCTTTCATGTATACGGTGTTTGTCCACCACAAAGTTCACTTGATGGGAACAGGATTTTGAACCTGTGACCCCATACACCAGAGGTGAAAGCTCGAGAGAAACAATGAAATGAAATCTAAGTTTTACGTCCCACTCTTATGACGATTAGGCTAATGGGAAATCTTTAAGGTTTACGTCCCACACTTATGTCGGCTATGCTAATGGAGACGGTGATGATGAGAAATGAATGAATGAAATGTTGGAACGGAGAAAATGGAAGGAAATTCACGTACTCGGTGTTTGTCCACATGAAAGTTCATTTGATTGGAACAGGATTGGGAACCTGCGACCTTTCATGTATACGGTGTTTGCCCACCAGAAAGTTCATTTGATTGGAACAGGATTTTGAACCTGCGACCTTTCATGTATACGGTGTTTGTCCACCACAAAGTTCACTCGATGGGAACAGGATTTTAAACCTGTGACCCCATACACCAGATGTGAACGCTCGAGAGAAACAATGAAATGAAATCTGAGTTTTACGTCCCACTCTTATGACGATTAGGCTAATGGGAAATCTTTAAGTTTTACGTCCCACACTTATGTCGGCTATGCTAATGGAGACTAAATTCACGTACACGGTGTTCGTCCACCAGAAAGTTCATTTGATTGGAACAGGATTTTGAACCTGCGACCTTTCATGTATACGGTGTTTGTCCACCACAAAGTTCACTTGATGGGAACAGGATTTTGAACCTGTGACCCCATACACCAGAGGTGAACGCTCTAACAGTGAACCACCGTCACCCCCAAACCCCCCGAGCTAAGATCTAACGAGAGAAAAAATGAAATGAAATCTGAGTTTTACGTCCCACTCTTATGACGATTAGGCTAATGGGAAATCTTTAAGTTTTACGTCCCACACTTATGTCGGCTATGCTAATGGAGACGGTGATGATGAGAAAAGAATGAATGAAATGTTGGAACGGAGAAAATGGAAGGAAATTCACGTACTCGGTGTTTGTCCACATGAAAGTTCATTTGATTGGAACAGGATTTGGAACCTGCGACCTTTCATGTATACGGTGTTTGTCCACCACAAAGTTCACTTGATGGGAACAGGATTTTGAACCTGTGACCCCATACACCAGAGGTGAATGCTCGAGAGAAACAATGAAATGAAATCTAAGTTTTACGTCCCACTCTTATGACGATTAGGCTAATGGGAAATCTTTAAGGTTTACGTCCCACACTTATGTCGGCTATGCTAATGGAGACGGTGATGATGAGAAATGAATGAATGAAATGTTGGAACGGAGAAAATGGAAGGAAATTCACGTACTCGGTGTTTGTCCACATGAAAGTTCATTTGATTGGAACAGGATTGGGAACCTGCGACCTTTCATGTATACGGTGTTTGCCCACCAGAAAGTTCATTTGATTGGAACAGGATTTTGAACCTGCGACCTTTCATGTATACGGGGTTTGTCCACCGCAAAGTCCACTCGATGGGAACAGGATTTTAAACCTGTGACCCCATACACCAGAGGTGAACGCTCTAGAGAAACAATGAAATGAAATCTGAGTTTTACGTCCCACTCTTATGACGATTAGGCTAATGGGAAATCTTTAAGTTTTACGTCCCACACTTATGTCGGCTATGCTAATGGAGACTAAATTCACGTACACGGTGTTTGTCCACCAGAAAGTTCATTTGATTGGAACAGGATTTTGAACCTGCGACCTTTCATGTATACGGTGTTTGTCCACCACAAAGTTCACTTGATGGGAACAGGATTTTGAACCTGTGACCCCATACACCAGAGGTGAACGCTCTAACAGTGAACCACCGTCACCCCCAAACCCCCCGAGCTAAGATCTAACGAGAGAAAAAATGAAATGAAATCTGAGTTTTACGTCCCACTCTTATGACGATTAGGCTAATGGGAAATCTTTAAGTTTTACGTCCCACACTTATGTCGGCTATGCTAATGGAGACGGTGATAATGGGAAATGAATGAAATGTTGATAAGGAGATAGTGGGAGGAAATTCACGTACACGATGTTTGTCCCCATAGTTTTCGGGGTTGCTGTGTTCAATGATGATACTCTGAACTCAATAACACATCATCTAAGGGGGTTGATGTTGGGGGTCTTCAGGGTTGATATCGAGGCACGTAAAAATAATTTAAAATGAACAATATTAGTGTTAAATACATAGTTTTCGGGGTCGCTGTGTTCAATGATGATACTCTGAACTCAATAACACATCATCTAAGGGGGTTGATGTTGGGGGTCTTCAGGGTTGATATCGAGACACGTAAAATAATTAAAAATGAACAATATTAGTGTCAAATACATAGTTTTCAGGGTCGCTGTGTTGAATAATGATACTCTGAAATCAATAACACATCATCTAAGGGGTTAAAGTTGGGGAAGTCTCCAGGGGAATAAGTATAAAATTCACGTACAGAACGTTTATACATTAGACAATACACTTGAAGCAAACTGTGAACATACATTTGTTTCACTCCCATGGAATACGAAAAAAAGTTACAATTCATTTTAACTACTTAAAAGGTATACTATTTTTTTCCCTTGAATTTTCTGCTTTTTCCGTATAATGAATTGAAATTTATGTGTATATATACTGTTTATGTTTATTTGGAATATGGTTATAAGTAACCAGTTCATTTCTTTTTTTTATTTTAGGTTGAATACAAATAAAGATAAGTGTATCAGACTTTCCTTATCCTTACCGATATTATTATTCCATTGTTAATAACTTATATATAGCCCTTTTTTATTTATTCAAATATTCTTTTAAAACGATTTTATTGATATTCTATTTGAAATAATACTTATATATCCACTATTTATATATACATATTGGAAAATACTTGTTTTGCATTACGTATATACATCCGGAAAGAAAAATGGAAAACAAGTGTACGCAAGAGTTATTAAAAGAGATTACAGCATTTATTAACGACATAGAAGAAGAAGAGGAGGAGTTTGTAGTAAATAAAGAGACGCAAGTTCTTCTAAAAGAAATAGATACCGTAATCGGAATAGAAGAAGAAGATGATCATCATGAAAGGAAGGAAGAAGAAGATGAAATGAAGAAAGGTACACAAAAGGAGGAAGAACTCATAGAAGAAGAAGAAAAAGAAGAGATGATCATCAATACCGAAGAAGAAAGAGATGCAGCTAGTGAAATTCAAATTGCAGAAGAAAAAGAAGAATATGAAGAATAACTATTAGAAATATTGGAAAGTGCAGGTAATAGAATGATAACAGAAGAAGAAGAAGAAGCATGCGACCCCATTGCCCAAATTAAAAAATGGTTACAAGAAGGAGCAAAAGAAGAAGAAGAAGACATCGAACAAAGGACAAAAGAAGAAAAAGAAGAATTGCTAAATCTAACGTTCTCCCAAATAATAGGAGAGACTTACAATGAGGAAGAGACGAAGAAGACAGAAGAAGAGTTCTACGAAACTGAGCTAGAAAAATGAATTACCAATTTATTTCCTAATCCTGAAAAAGGAGAAGAACAACAACAAGAAGTAATATATCCATCACTTATGGAAATATTAGCAGAGGCTAATACAGAACATACAGAAAAAGAGATCGATTTAGACGAAATAGAAAAAAGAATGGACGAGTTGCTATCCGTATTTGAAGCAGAACAAAACTAAAATGTACAAGTAGGATTTGGAAATAACAGCCGTAATGATGAAAACAATAGATTTCATATAATAGAAGAACGCAGAAGACAATACAGAAGATAAAATATGATTGGTACAATGCTAAGATTCCGTCTAGCCCCCGTGCGTGCAGGTGAAAATCCTTTTACTGCAATTGAAACAAGTCTACGTGCTTTAATAGATTATATGCTACGTGATGTTGACCAGCATGATTACGTTGGAATAACAATCACAAATGAGAGAGAAGAACACCACCCTTTTTGGTTATCGTTCAGAGAAGCAAGAAATCTCTCAGCAGAAGTTCTATGGACAAGTTATGAGAAAGTACTGCAAAGTAATGCGGATTTTCTTTTAAATGAAGATTGCATCGTGAATTTTCATCATGTACGTATGCCAAGAGGACAAGGACGTTTGAAACAACATGTTATGAATACTGAAGAATATGTAAAGGCAAAAGGAGGTATTATCACAGTTAAGAATAAAGGCACTAGATGTTTAGCACATGCAATTGTCGTTGCCATAAGACTGAAAAAATACAAGGGAATAAATCAAACTCAGTACAATAGATATGTAAAACATCAAAGTAAATATATCATAGAAAAAGAAGCAGAAAAACTGTGTGAAGCTGCCGATGTAGATCTCGGTCGTGGTGGTGGAATTCCTGAAATACGTAAATTTCAGGAATATTTAAAGGATTATAAAATCACAGTGTATAGGGGCTTTTCAGGAAGTGATGATGTGTTTGAAGCACCACCAAGTGATAACGAGAGAACTGCTTTAAATTTACTCTTCATAAATAACCACTACAACGTCATTGAAAGCTTGACAGCATGTTTTAGCTGTAAGTTTTATTGTGAAAGCTGTCATAAGAAATATGAAAAAAATATGAACATTTAAAACATTGTGCAGTTGTATGTTATCGTTGTCATCAGAAGCCACCATGTGGCTTTAAAGAAACCCATATTACATGCAATGATTGTAATCGAGAATTTTATGGCCAGTCATGCTATGACTATCACAAGTCAGCGCCGTATCAAAATGGAAAGCCTTTATGTTCCATTGTGAAATGTTGTGCACAGTGTTTGAAAATTTATGTAGTGAAAGAAAAACGTTCTCACGTATGTGGAGAAACTTATTGCAACATTTGCTATGATATAGTACCACCCAATCATGAATGTTACATGAAAGTGAATGAAAGAAGAAAATCAAAAAAAGCCAATGAAAAAATTATCATGGAGAAGAAAGCTATGATTGTGTTTTATGATATTGAATGCACACAAGATACGAAAATAGAAGAGGAGGACACAAACATATATGAGCATATACCTAATGTCTTGGTTAGTCACCATACATGTTACAGATGTTATGAAGACAACGACATCAAAAATAATTGTATCGTTTGTGGAAAACGAGAAAATATATTTGACGGGGAAAATGTAATAGAAGACTTTCTAAAACATCTTCAACAACGTCGTCCAAACATTAAATCAGTAACATGTGTAGCCCATAATTCTAAGGGCTATGATGCACATTTCATCATTAAGACCATGGTTGAGAAGATGAATTGGACTCCAGAAGTAATCATGAATGGGGCGAAAATTCTATCTCTTAAAATAGGGAACGTAACATTCATTGATTCACTAAGCTTTCTTCCTATGCCCTTAAGTAAATTAAGTGGTGCATTTGGTCTTCAATCATGCAAAGGATATTTCCCACACTTTTTCAATCGACGTGAGAACCAAACATATGAAGGTACACTTCGAGACATTAGATATTATGGAGCAGATACCATGAAAGTAGACGAAAGACGCAAGTTTCTCCAATGGTATACTGAACATGACTTCTTTAAAATGAAAGAAGAACTCATCAAATATTGTGTACAGGATGTTGCAGTATTACGCCAAGCATGTATTTCTTTTATGAATACATTTGAATCTGAAACAAATGTAAATCCCTTACTTGAATGCATTACAATCGCCAGTGCATGTAATTTGGTATATCGTAGAAATTTCTTAAAGGAAAATACGATTGGTATTATAATAAAGAACGGGTATCGATGGAGGGATGTCCAATCAGTTGAAGCAGTACAATGGATAGCTTGGGAAGAAAAAACAAGAAACATACAAATTACCAATGCTGCTCGTAGTAAGGAAAAACGAATTGCATCAATGAAAGTAGATGGTGTATGGACAGATCCCAACACAGGAAGATTACACGTGTGGGAATATGAAGGCGATTTTACACATGGCTGTATCTACTGTTACCCTAACGACAGAGATAAACCCATCTATAACAATGCTACAGATACCATGGAATTTCGATATGAAGCAACAAAGAAGAAAATCCAAAAATTAAAAGATTTTGGCTGTGAAGTGCATGAAATATGGGGCTGTGAATTTAAAAAACAATTGGCAGGAAATGAAGAGATGAAGAAGTATGTTAGTAATCATCAGTATACAAAGAAATCACCATTAAATCCTCGTGACGCTTTTTATGGAGGACGTGTGAATGCCGTACGTTTGTATCATAAAGCACAAGAATCTGAAGGAGAAACCATTCAATACAAAGATGTTATTTCGCTTTATCCATATATCTCTAAGACTAAGAAGTTTCCAATTCGTCATCCTATTATCTATCTGCCTGGAGATTCAAATATTCCCACCATTGAAGAAGTTGAAGGATTAGTTAAACTAAGTATTCTACCTCCAAAAAATCTCTTACTCGCAGTACTTCCTTACACGTCAAATGATAGATTGATGTTTCCACTTTGTCGTGCATGTTGTGATGAATTAAACCAGTCATCTTGTAATCACAGCGATGAAGACCGAGTTCTACATGGTACATGGGTAGCAGATGAAGTAAGAAAAGCATTAGAAAAAGGATACAAAATAATAGATATTCATGAAATTTGGGCATATGATGTTGTTCAATATGATGAAGAAACAAAAAGTGGCGGCTTATTTGCAGAGTACATAAACACCTTCCTGAAAGTAAAAACGGAAGCTAGTGGATGGCCATCATGGTATGAAACAGATGATCTAAAGCAGAAGTACATTCAGCAATTTTATGAAAAGAAGGAATACGTCTCGATGAAAATAAAATTCAACATAATCCAGCACTTAGGAGTTTAGCTAAATTAATGCTAAATTCATTTTGGGGAAAATTTGCACAACGTGAGAACATGGGTCATGTAAGCATTATTAATGATCCAAAGGAATTATATGAGAAATCAACATCTCATGATATTGACGTTCATCAAATATTTCCAGTAAATGATGATATGATATATGTATATTGGCAATACGCAGATGAAGTTCCTGTTTCACTACCAACAGTAAACGTCGTCATAGCCGCATACACAACAGCTCAAGCAAGATTAGAATTGTACAAGTATTTAGATCAACTGCAAGAAAGAGTATTGTATTTTGATACAGATTCAGTCATTTATACGCAAAAACCTCAACGAAGATCAAGAAGTACAATGGAACCTGATGGAGATTTTTACGTTACGCTTCCCAGTAATAGTTCTATGGAATATTTTCCTGACAACACCTTAACATCATACACTACGAAACTTCATCAAAGAATGGAATTCCATGAAAAGTGGGAAGTGGCTATTGTTGAAATTCATTATCCACATTGAATATTAAATATTAATGAAGAAAATAATAAATTTTTACATACCTACAAAAACTAACACATAACATATTTTTGTAAATTTGTTAGTATTCCTGTGCGTTATTACACTGACCTTTCAGAATTGATAAAGATAATTAATACGCGCAACAGATTCACAAATTTACATATTTCGTACACTCGTGAGAGTAATACCACCTGGTTTATACGACGTCTTCATAAAGACATAGATGTAGACGTTGCATTATCACTAAGTGTTAGTGCGATGTTGGGGTCTGATCCAAACGTTGATTTAAAGGATATGCAACAAGGCCAAAGCATTCCAAATTTACGCTTAGGACTTCCATCTACAATGTATGTGTATTGTGATATAATTCAATCTGTATTTGTTGGAGATACAGTAGCACCATTATTACGTATCATAAATATGAATCCTGTGAATCATACATTTGGAAGTAGTGTTATAGAAATTTTTAATCCTCCACATTATGTGCCTATAGAAAAGATGCATTTTGAACACATCAAAATAGATATAAGAGATAGTACAGGCTCTCCACTGGCATTCACTTTCGGAACTGTCGACAAATATGAATAATCCATATTTAAAATATTACCAAAAACAAGCTCTTTCTGGAACTGGTAACGTTTATGTTGGATCCCTTTATCAAGTTAGACATGGTATTGGAAGTTTCCTTGGAGGATTATTTCGTTCTGTCATGCCACCAGTAAAACAAGGTGCTAAAACAGTAGGAAAGGAATTATTAAAATCTGGAGCAAACGTTATTACTGATGTCATCATCGATAATCAACCTATTAACGAATTCTTTCATCAACGAATGGGTGAAGCGAGATCCGTCTTGCAAGACAAAGCAAAAATAAACTGAAATCTATACTAGGATCTGGATATCAAGGAAGGAAAAGAAGAATTACACATCATTCCATCTTTAACCCTTCATCATTACACATCATCAAGCGCAAGAAGATGAAGGGCAAGAGAAAACGTACACAGAAAACAAAGAAAAATCAGTCTTATAAGAAGAGGAAGTTATCACACGATATCTTTGATTAAATCATCACCATCATGGCTTTCTTACATCATCAATCCTGCGAGTGTGTAAAAAGTGGACTAGATATTTTTTCTACAAAACCAACGCAAACCAGTATATTGGATAATCATGTTGTTACATACAAACCAATCAGTTCACTAGCTGATAATGCTCCTATAGAGTTTGTCATCCCAGGAACAAGTGATGAATACATAGTTCTACCACATACTCTTCTTTACATCGAAGCTCAAATCGTTAAGCCTGATGGATCAGCATTTGTTGAAAGTGATAAAGCTGTGGCTCCTATTAATGACTTTTTAAATTCTATGTTCAGTGAAGTGGAACTGTATTTAAATAACAAACTGATTTCATTTCCATCTCATAATCATCCATATCGATCATACATTGAAAAACTATTAAATTATGATGATTCTGCTAAAAATACTCATCTTCGATGTGCATTCTGGTTTCAAGATACTGCTGGACGTATGGATGCAACATCTAGTGGTAATAGAGGATTTCAACAACGTTATGAATTAACAAAAAAAGTGCAAAATTCGACATGCTTGGACATCTTCATTGTGATATTTTTAATCAAGATAAATTTTTAATCCAAGGAGTATAATTACGTCTCAAGTTAATTCCTGCAAAGCCAAACTTTTGTCTCATCGCTAGTGATGCGTCTGTTGAGGCTAAAGTGAATATTTTAGACGCTGCTTTACATATTAAAAAGATTAATGTTAGTCCTACAATACAACTAGCAAATGACAAGCTTCTACAATCAACAACAGCCAAATATCCTCTCACAAGAGTGCAAATGAAGTCATTCGTCATTCCAAAGGATCTTCAATCAAAAACAATTGATAATTTATTTATGGGAGTATTACCAACTCGACTGATTGTGGCGTTTACACAAAATGATGCCTACACAGGAACAATAACTTCAAATCCAATTCATTTCAAACATTTTGACATCAATTTCTTCTCTCTATACATTGATGGAAAACCTGTACCTTCAAAACCATTACAACCAAATTTCGAAAACAACCTCTATGTTTTCTCATATCATACATTATTCTGTGGATCAGATATTCACTTTTCCAATCATGGCAACAATATTCCTCGCCTTGACTTTCCTCAAGGATACACTATCTTTGTTTTCGACATTACTCAAGATGGAGAAGCCAGCGCTGTGCAGCATTGGAACCTTATACGTCACGGCTGTGTTCGTCTGGAAGTTCATTTTACGAAGCCTCTACCAGCACCTATCTCATCCATTGTATATGGAGAATTCCAATCTCTCTTAGAAGTGGATCATCAGAGGAACATCATCATGGATTTTTAAAGGTACGTTATTTAAATATCATATCATATATGTACATGTCTGCATTTTTATACATGATGTCCTCTACACTAGATTTATTGAATGCTTTGCAAACAAATTTTTTATTTCACAATCATTTCGTTGGCGTATATGCAGCCAGCCAATTACCAACACATGTTCCACTACCTGCAGCTATCACCATAAATACAGATCCCTCGAACAAACTTGGCACACACTGGATTTCCGTATATATTAATACTGATGGACGTGCCCACTACTTCGATACATTTGGATTTCCTCCATATGTAATGCAACATATTCAATTTCTACGTAGAAATTCCACTTCTTATACATTTAATAATAAACAAATTCAAAGTGTGAAATCGTCCCTATGTGGGCATTATTCATATCTTTTCCTATGCTTCAAAGCTAAAGGAAAGTCCTTAAATGAATTTCATTACACTTTCTCAGCAACTCCAGAAAAAAATGATCGTCGCTTGCTGTATTTACTTTTACAGGTAATCATGTCTTCATTCTTTTTCTTCTTCGTTTGTTTTGATTACTTTCTTTTCATATTATTGCAGGTAGTCATGTCTTCTTCTTCTTCTTCTTCTTATTTATTATAATGTGTTTGCATATATTATCATTTGTTGTTTTATTTGTTCATGATTATAGATAAAATAAATTTTAAGTTATATTTTCATTATTTTCATTTCAGAGAATAAAAAATCGTCATCGTGTATATGGACATCATCATTGTACAGTATGACTTCTATATACGTTTCATCACCATCATCAACAGCAGTAGTATCATTAATTGAACTGTGTATAGACAGCATCAGTGAACAGTATATGGCAGCTGTCAAGTTATCATCATCTGAACAATGAAAAAAATCTAACGTTCTTTTAAAAATGTACTATACTTACCGTCGTTTTAATGGTGTAAATAGTTTCATCAGCAATAAACATTTTGTATTCTTTTTTCTCTTTGAAAACAAATGTTTTATTTCTTATTTTCTCCGTTTCCTAATAAATAAATATGTTTTATGATGAATTATGTAATTAAATACACATATCATAAAACATATTTTTAAGTCATTGAATTAAAGAATTTCATAGTGGTTTTTTAAAAAAAGATTCTAAAACTGATTTTTAATTCAATGATAAAATCTTATAACTACACAATAATAATGAATTCAAATACTTAATCAGTTATTCTTTCGTAAATTAAATCAAGTATGTGAATTCAATATTATTATGATAGGAATTTTGTTTTTAAAATTTTAATATTAATTATTTTAGTTCCTTTTTTTAAAAAAAATTAAAAATAGTCCTATCATACTTAAGACAAAGTTGTATAATAATAATAATAATAATAATTTCAAATACTAATTTTTATTTTAACATTCATTTCAAGAATTTGAATTCATTATGATTATGATTATTATTATTATTATTATACGTATCACCTATAATATACGAGGAAAAAAATATGTTATGATTTTTTTCTTTTCATAAAAAATTAAAAATCCTATCATAATGACGTGTATGAAACAAACACAAAACACACAAATAAAACATTTCACTTTCACTATATATATTTTTATAACATTTGATATTACGTTGTTTAGTATACATGAAAAAACAAATCAATTTTCTTCTTCTTTATGAAGAGACGTTCACTTCATTGATACCCTCCGAAGGTTGAGTATCGGTTTCCCCCCACCATGGCTGTGTCGATACACTATCAAATAAATCAGCCATAATTGAATCTATGAGTTTTTGTTTGCAAAATAATTTCATTTCATTTCCAATTTTAATCCTTCACCATCAATGTTCACATCACTGTTCTTATCAAGAGAGACACTTGGAAAACTGATGTTCATACCATTAATAATACTCTGTTCATCTACACAGGTATGGATTCCGGCAAGTCCTCTGCATGTAAGACACTGAAATTGTACATGATTACGAATAGTATCTGTACACAAGTCAAAGTATTCACGTAGCACAACACTACAAACTTTACTGTTTTTCACAGCATGTTCAATACATGGTAATATTTCCAAGAAATAAAGCCAATCACTTGAAGTTAAGTACACAGTGTTTCGTGGAGCATGAAGTGTTCCTTTCTTCTCTAACATCACTAATTTTTCACCCATTAGTTTTCGCACCACCAGTTCGTTTTTTCGACCAAGAGATTTTATAAATGTAATTTCCACTTGAGAATTTAAATAGTCCGTAACAAATGGGGTCAAATGTACAAGTTTCTCCCACTCTGCCAAATTTAACTCCACTCCAAACACAAGTCCTTTGCCAACACGAATCACTGGTTCAAATGTATCACTATCCAGTCCAATACAAATTAATTTGGTTTTCATTGAATTAAGTCCATATTCAACATTTAACAAGTACTCTTTCTTCATGTCCATAGTTGATGCACAAGCACTCAAAGACATGTTACTCCAGTCGCTGCCCAGCACAGAATAACGACACTATGCATACAGATGACTGCGCATGCATGAAGAGGAAGGGGCGAAGAGGAAAATTCGTTTCATCTTGCTTGTACATGCTACCATACACTTACGATGAGTAAACCAGTTCAGTAAATTCAAGATTGTGCATGTTACGTCCAGATACATTAATCTTCATTCCTTTATATATTAAAAAGACATTCCCACTTTGTAAATACGTTAATAATGCACCATTATCTGCTTCCAATTTTTCAGTACAACGTCCAGGTAAAATCACTTTTTCGCCTCCTTCAAATGTCACACATGCTTTCTTACCATATACCGCTGTAATTATCTCACAGTTTACAATACGAAATGGTACTCCAATCTCCAAATCTCGCATTTTTGTAAAAGGTACCATTGATGGCTAATTAAGCTTATCTAATAAACTCATTGACGATGACATCTTTAAATTTTGACGTTTCTTCCTTGCAACAGCTCCTAACAGAATGATCTACACAAGCATATACGTTCCGCTTACGCTCTTTGCAGGAGGGGTGAGGGGGTTTGGGGATTCAAATTGTTAGCCAATACACGACAAGAACACGAAAAGGCATGTTTCATCTTGTTTTTCACATCTGGTAGGCGTCCAAGACTATGAGCATAGCAACAGGCTGTTCTCACAAATCAACATTTTCCCACGCGCTCCTGTGGTAGCCGTAAAAGGCTATGAACATAACAACTAAAGGCTTGTCGAAACTTGCCTCAATATTCCAGGAAATGATATCGATTTCTAGGAAAACAAGATCAAATTTCGCTGACTCGGCCGTCTGTAGTGGGGTTTATCTACTCTGGCCTATCGGATACGCTCTAAGAGATGTCTACAACTGTAAAGGAACAAAAGTGCTGTAGTGTAGACTGAAAGTATGCTTGTTAAATACTGCTGGCCTACCAGGTAGACTCTAAAATATGTCTGCAAGTGTAAACGATCAAAAGTGCTGCAGTATAGACTGAAAGTACGATTGTTGAATGCTACTTGCCTATCGGATAGACTCTCAATGATGTCCACATGTGTAAGGGAAAAAAAGTGCTGTAGTATAGACTGAAAGTACGCGTGCTAAATACTGCTGGCCTACCAGGTAGACTCTTAGATATGTCTGCAAGTGTATATGATCAAAAGTCCTGCAGTATAGACTGAAAGTATGCTTGTTAAATACTGCTGGCCTGTCGGATACACTCTAAAAGATGTCTACAAGTGTAAAGGAACAAAAGTTCTGTAATATAGACTGAAAGTATGCTTGTTGAATAATACTGGCATATCAGGTAGACTCTAAGATATGTCTACAAGTACAAACGATCAAAAGTGCTTCAATATATACTTAAAGTGTGATTGTTGAATACTGCTGGCGTATCGCATAGACTCTAAGAGATGTCTACAAGTGTTAAGGACAAAAGTGCTGTAGATTAAACTGAAAGTATGCTTGTTCAATACTGCTGGCCTATCGTATAGACTCTAAGAGATGTCTACAGTAGTAAAGGACCAAAAGTGCTGCAGTATAGACTGAAAGTATGCTTGTTGAATACTTCTGGCCTATCAGGTAGACTCTTAGATATGTCTGCAAGTGTTTATGATCAATGTGCTGCAGTATACACTTAAAGTGTGATTTTTGAATACTGCTGGCCTATCGGATAGACTGTAAAAGATGTCTACAAGTGTAAAAGACCAAAATGCTACAGTATAGACTGAAAGTATGCTTGTTGAATAGTGCTGGCCTATCAGATAGACTATAAAAGATGTCTACAAGTGTAAAGGAAAAGAAGTGTTGTAGTATAGACTCAAAGTATGCTTGTTGAATACTGCTGGCCTAACAGGTAGACCCGAAGATATGTCTACAAGTGTAAACGATCAAAAGTGCTTTAGTATACACTGAAAGTAAACTTGTTGAATGCTGCTGGCCTATCGTATAGACTCTAAAAGATGTCTACAAGCGTAAAGGAACAAAAGTGCTGTAGTATACTTATACTGAAACTATGCCTGTTGAATGCTTCTCGCCTATCAGGTAGACTCATAGATATGTTTGCAAGTGTTTATGAGCAATGTGCTGCAGTATAGGCTGAAAGTACGATTGTTGAATGCTGGTTTCCTATCGGATAGACTCCAAGAGATGTCTACAAGTGTAAAGGACCAAAGTGCTACAGTGAAGACTGAATGTATGCTTGTTGAATAGTGCTGGTTTATCAGATAGACCCTAAAGAATTTCTACATGTTTAAAGGAAAAAAAGTGCTGTAGTATAGACTAAAATATGCTTGCGGAATACTGCTGGCCTACCAGGTAGACTGTAAGATATGTCTGCAAGTGTATATGGTCAAAAGTGCTGCAGTATAGACTGAAAGTATGCATGTTAAATACTGCTGGCCTATCGGATACACTTTAAGAGATGTCTACAACTGTATATAATCAAAAGTGCTGCAGTATAGACTGAAAGTATGATTGTTGAATACTGCTGGCCTATCGGATAGACTCTGAGAGATGTCTACAATTGTAAAGGAACAAAAGTGTTGTATTATAGACTGGAAGTATGCTTGTTGAATACTGCTGGCCTACCAGGTAGACACTAAGATATGTCGACAAGTGTAAACCATCAAAAGTGTTCTAGTATAGACTGAAAGTACGCTTTTTGAAAACTGCTGGCCTATCAGGTAGACTCTAAGATACGTCTATAAGTGCAAACGATCAGAAGTGCTGCAGTATAGACTGAAAGTATGATTTTGAATACTGGTGGCCTATCAGATTGACTGTAAGAGATGTCTACAAGTTTAAAAGACCAAAAGTGCTGGAGTATAGACTGAAAGTATGATGTTGAATACTGCTGGCTTATCAGGTAGAGTCTAAGATTTGTCTGCAAGTGTATATGATCAAAAGTGCTGCAGTATAGACTGAAAGTTTGCTTCTTGAATACTGCCTGCCTATCAGAGTGACTCTAATAGATGTCTATAAATGTGAACGACCATAAACATAAGTTTTTTAAAGTGTATTTCTACAAAAATGAATATAAGTGTAATATACTTTGCTAATCTCAATTACACAAATAAAAATGTCTAATCATGTACAGTGTTGTTTATGATGCCTGGCAAACCATCTGCTTTCAATAAGTTATACATTCTTACCTAGAGTTGGAATTACGTCAAAAAAATGGGCGTTCTTTGCCCAATCGAAATCTTTATTTAAAGCCTGAGAATTAAACTTCCTACCTGTGGTTTTCAGAACACGGACCTTCAAAAGATGGTAGGTAGCCAAGATTTTTAGAACAGGACTATACCTTAAGTATGTGTAATGGTCTGTACAGCGAAAACAAGATATTTTGCAATATTTCGGTTTTCAGCAATTAATGCAACAACTGTCTTTTAGTTTAAATCGCGTAATTTCATTTGAGGGAAAGAAATGAATTTCAAATTTTGATACTGTGTTAGCTAAATGGTTTAAGCACGAGCTTCCTAATATATACACCATGAGTCAAAATCTCGAATTCCTTGCATTTGTGTTATCAATGTAACATTTCGACTGGAACTTTAGTTTATCAAATATAACATCGATTAATATACAAATTGGATATTAACGATGCCTAAAAATAGACAGAATCTTCGAACAATACACTACATTTCTTTGTTCTTAGATTGAAATATTGGGGCATACTTTCTCTGATTTTTAGAACACAGCGTAAGAATTATGCTGTAATCGCAAAACTGGATATTTTTGTTTGAAAATGAGCCTAACATTATTTTCTTCTATGTTTACTGACAAAGAAATCTCAACATCTAAGACCAATTGATCCTTCATCATGACAAGTACATAAAAGTTCATTTTGAATTTGGTTGAATTTAGCTGCAAAATATTCTTCTATGTCACCAATTACAATTTAAATTCTTAAATTGTTTTTAAGCACTGCTGAATTTTGACGTTTCAACAGAGTTTTGTTACGTGATATTATTTTAAATCATCTAAAAAAGGATAAGTACATTTAAGCGGCATTTAAGAAGTACATTGAGAATATAATAATGTCATATTTTCTAACTTTTGAGTTAACTAGGAAAGAAGGTTGACCATTACCATGTAAATGAATGCAATGACACATACCAATCTTCCCGTGCCATCTGCGGGTATAGTTTCGAAGTTAAACTACCTACATACTCTTCTGTAGTCCGATCGCAGTCCATTCTACCTAACAACTCAATATCAAGTAACTGGCATTTATAATTATTTTCGCCTGAGCTGCTTATACAATTCTATCATATTATTGAACTCTTAAATAAGTATTTTTTTTATTAATAATATTAATATTTTCAAACTTCCTTTAAGAAAATCTAAATTGAATATTGCTAATCTGTTTTGGCTTTATATCGTTGCAAATCAAATTATACCTTATTATTATTATTTACAAATTATAACTTTAAGACCTTAAAAGGAGTTGGTCGATAAGCCATAGGGATCTCCCTAGTGATCTGATAGCTATACTTTGCTAAGAATAGCACTCTCAACAAATTAGAACATATACAGCAAACAATCAGTGAATTTCGTATAACAATAGAAAACGTTTGACTTGGACTGGAAGCTAACAGAAAATCTAAAGATATATATATTTGTAGTAAGGTTTCAAACGTTAATGCGAAATAGTAAACCTGGATTATTTCTGTTTGTCTATTGAGAAATATATATGCAATGTTTCCGAATGAAGCTCCTATTAGTGTTACTTGTTCGTTTTTGGTTTCCTTGAATTTGTCAGTATATTCCTTTATATCCTCCATATCCTTTCATGATTATTAGGAAAGTCTTTATGAGTGTTCTACAGCATCAGATTTTGATGGAAAACTCCACGCTCTTTAGAAAATATTAAAAAACTTCATTTTTTGCTGACAACTTTCCAAAGATATATTAAATTATAACTGAAAATGAATATTTCAAGGTATTCTCCATTGTTTATGTCAATGATTTGTATATCTATCCGTATATGTTATGCTTCATGGCCCTAAACTCAAGACAAAACGCTTTGTACTAACTCTGTACGAAACGCTCTGCAATCAAAGTAATTTCGACCAACCCCCTTTCCACAGCTTTGGTGCTTGTTTTTTTTAAATATTGCAGAATCCTTAACTATATTAATTGAAGGGGTGGATTTCAAAAGAGCCTAAGTCAATTTTTGTCAATTTTGAGATATTGGTTCTCTTAAGTTCCATTTCAGCATCTCCGTATATTAAACTGGATTTCATGCCAAAACTCCATAAATCAAATTACTTGTAGGCAAGAGAAAACAGTGTTGTTTTCCAAAATGTCCTTAGGCAGCAGTATTCTCTGAAGTTATTTTCTGATTCATGCCTAAAAACGCTTATATAACTCTTCCTATGGATGATAATTTCACCGTTATCTTACGAAAAGTAGGCAATTACAATTTTCTTTTATGTAGATTACTTTTCTTTCACAGAAATAGAATGATGGAAACACACACAAAATCGTCTCCTGAAAAACTGATTCTTTTTAACTTAGGCTCTTTTCGAATTGAGCTCTTCAATTATTTTTGGTTCAATTAGACAAGCTCAAAACAAAATTCATAAAATTATATCACAATACTTTCTTCATTTACATACTGCGTTGAGATACCATGATTTGCTGTACACTCAAAGTGCACGAGGGTCCTTAGATCGATCTTACAGAAGATACGTCCCGCTGTACTGTTCTCTATCCAATACATAAGCCATCAAGATTTTCTTTCTTCTTGGAGAATTCGCTTTGATAGACCTAACAAAAGAAGAAAATAATTTAGGTATATAACTTGATTAGATTAATTTCATGTGCATGAGTAATATAAGATTTATACTACATTTGCTTTTACAATGTATTTGCTTATAGATATGTACACCTTGTCTCAAAAAGGTTGAGCGCATTCTTTATTGGTGTTTTGAGGCAAAAATTTTCTAAGTCCAGCTTCGGGTATCTTCGGGAAAAAGTAAGCCAGGTTCGAACCTCCAAGCCAGCCTTTGCAATCGGGAAAAAGTTTGCAGATTTGTTTTTCTTCTTTTAAATATAATAAGACTTGTTACCAAGTGTTTAAAAAAGCAACATTGATTGAATTACTTAATGATACAATATTTCGAAACCTTTTTTTTTTAATGTCAGCACATGCTTGTTTGTCATTTAGCTCTCCATACGTAATGGAACATTTAAATACGTTAAAGAATCTTTTCATATGTAAAAGAATGCTCAAAGTTAAGAAATAGAACATAATTATCGCCTGAGTACTAAAATAAAAGTCAAAGTAGAACAGAAACAGCGTTTGTAATGGATATGAATGTCATAATTATCTTGAGATCCGTTATACATCGCTAGAAGCATAGTTCTAGAAGTCCTTGCGTTATCTCATTGGTAAACTGTCGGATTTCAAATCTTAAGGTTGAGAGTTCGAATCCCGTCTAGGTTAGTCTTTTTTTTTAAATTATATTTTCCGCAATGCATGAAAAATTATATAAAATAATTACATTAGAATACATAAGTTGTGTATATATAACATAATCATTGCAGAACATAGTAATTATTATGTTTAAAATATAACATCTGAGATAATTTTCACAGTAGGTCGGTATTATATATGAGGATGTAAATACAACTTAAGAAACTCGTTCAATAGCAATAAATAAGTTATGTAGTGTATTTATTTGCATCTATTTGTCATACAGATGTAACTTCTCAATATTCTCATTACAGCATGTCATTTACATTCGTGAAATACAATATATTCCTACGGATATAGAAAGTGTATAAACAGAGTATCCAAAGTCGTATCCTGCTTCAAGACACATAACTTTTCCCGATCCCCTTAACGTCACGGAAAGAAACACAAACTCTCTTTAGAACGGAATGTCGTTACTTAGAGTCTCATTCGAATACGTTGAATATGCTTTTGTATATTCATCTCTCTCTCTCTTTCGCTTTGTTTATGTGTGTGTGTGTGTGTGTGTGTGTTGCGGAATATCCCAAGTTGAATACAACATTTGCCAAGTATATGAGCATCATTGTCATCGAATACCAGAAATTGAAAGTCATGTTTCTTCAGGTTGAGTTTGCGTGTTCATGTTAGCTCACTGGTAGAGTACGGACTTGCCAATAAAGAGGTCTTGAGTTCAAAGCCTACAGCTAATAATCATATTTTGTTAGTAGGATTGCACAGAAATCGCATACAAGGAGTGGTTTACTTCTAGAAATATTTTCAGAAGCGTTTAGGTAGCCCTAAAAAGGGCTGTTTTCGGGAGTTAAGGCGGGGACATTAATATTGTGTCCAAGACCCTTCTGAATTTATTACACGCTCCATTCTTCTGGGCATGGAATCTATTACATGGGTGACAAATCTATCTCATTCCCCTACCTCCAGCCATGCTTCGGAAACAAGATGCCACAGGTCATCCTGAGTTCTTGGTGGATCTGCCTCAGGCCAACTTTCCCTTAGAGTACGCTTCACTTCTGCCCACATATTTTCCATGAGATTGAGGTCTGCTCCACGAGCGGCCAGTCGATTAAATCAATCTCAGGATGCCCTGCGAACCATTCCTGAATCACACGGGAATTATGTATTGGCGACTGGTATTGCTGGAACTGAATTACACCATCAGGCTGAAATACTCGTACAGATAGCACCATGATATTACTGATAATGTCTAAGTACTGAGCATTGTCCAGATGTCCTTCAATTCTATGAAGCTGTCCTGCTCCGCGACTGGAAATCCAACCCCAACATAAAATAGATACATGGCCACTGCGATTGCAAGCAGCCACATATCCATGGTCATATCGGGTGCCTCTCGGACGATACACAAAACGGCGTCCCTCCTTTGATGTTGTGAATATGGATTCATCTGAGAAAACTACGTTTTCCCAATTGAGACCAACATTCGCCTGTGCAAACGCGAGACGGTGAATTTTGTGGTCGTCTGAGAGTTTTTCCTTCACGGCAGCAACACGGCCACGTAACCCAGCATGACGAAGCCTTCGCAGAGCTGTATGCTTTTTACCAGGAAAGAGAGAAACTTCCCTTAGCTGTCTAGACGTCCTTAGTGGGTCTAACCGGGCTTCGTTTACTAATCTCGCATCTTGGGCTTCGGTTGACACATGCGGACGACCAGGAGATCGTAAATTATCAGTCTGACCTGTAGCACCATATTTCCGAATCCATCGCCTTCCTGTAGAGGCCGGGACACCTACTCGCCTGCTAGCTGCAGTTGCAGAATAACCTTCCAACTCCCATAAAGTAATTACTGCTGTACGTCTATCCATAGTTACCAATGTTCTGAGCTGTGAGAAGGAAGCAATAGGTAAAAGATAGTACCTGACGTGTGATTGGTTACTTGCACGACACGCCTATTGTGGGGAACAGCGTTGCCAGATCTAGCATAATGATGCTAGATCTAGCATAATTTGCATGTCTCTAGCATCTAGCATCTTGCTTTTAGCATCCTGCCCAAATCTAGCACAATTTCAGCAAGTTTATCAGAAAGCCGTAAAACCTGGAGATGAGAAAGAAGTTGGTCGTGGGAAGAAAAAGAACGGCAGAAATGTATCCTCTTCCATTGATTCATACAGTCGGTAAACCATACAGGCAGTCTTATTTTCCGAAGTAAGTTCGAAACGTCTTTGGGATTTTTTGTGGCTCCACCCAGGGTTTTCTAATCCTTTAACTCCGAGGCATGGGCGGAGCTATGGGGGCCATTCTCCCCCCAACTTTTTGACAACTTCACCATCTTTATTTCTGACTTCATGATCATATTTATTCCTGAATGGCAGCTCCGAGACCGACCAAAAATCTGCCGCCCCCCCCTCCTAGCAGACGATTCCCAACTCCCCTTATGCTGCGAAGTAATTTTCTTTCAAAATATGTAAACAAAAACTTTGCATTCATTTATACGATATATACGCCATTGAGTCTGGCAACGACTGCATTAATTTAGCTGAGTTAAAATTTTGGTGCGTGAAGTATTGCATTCTTGCTCTCTGTGTATTTTAAGTTACGTTATCGTATCTCAACTTCGTTTTTTTAAACTCCTGAATTAGTAATTATGAGGATCTAGCATAATTTGACCGAATCTAGCATAAGTTCGATCAGGTTTTGGAATAATTCCGAGCTGTGAGTCTGGCAACGCTGGTGGGGAACGACTTGGTCAACGACTCGCGAAAGAAATCTGAAAATGGTGTGCCGTAATAATAATATCAAAAACAGTTTTTATAAAGGAATATTAATACATACGAAAAGCTGTTTAAAGAATGAATTGTTATACTGACTTTACACGTATAAAAACATATACCATATACCAAACAGATTGAGCGATATGATGATAGCTGTTTTGAGACAAACTCTTTCGAAGTCCAACTTCGGGTATCTTCGGAAAACAGTAAACTAAAGCTGCTGGTTCGAACCTCCAAAGCCAACCTTAGTAATCGGGAAACGATGTACAGATATGTTTTTCCTTCTGTTAAATATAATAAGACATGTTGAAATGGTATTAAGTGTAGAAAAAAGTAACATTGAAATACTTAATGATACAATATTTCGAGACTATGTATTCCCACTCTCGTTTCGTCATTGTGATTTCCATACGGAAAAGAGCATTTACGTATGAGCTCAGTTATATTTCAGAAGCAGCTTCCGAAAAGCGGTCATGTTAGCTCAGTGGTACACCACCGAGCGTTTAAATCGTGAGTTCAATACCCGTTCAGGTGAAATTCTTTTATGATATTCTACTTTCCTCAATGCATGAAAATGATGTAAAATAGTTACATTACAATTCATCAGTTGTATATATCAGTTGAATATATATATTCATATCATCAGTTGTATATATCAGTTGAATATATATATTCATATCATTTCACGACATAAGTAATTCTTATCTTTAAAATATAACATCTGAGGTATTGACAGAACGTCGGTGTGTTATGTGTGAATATTGAATACAAATTTAAAAAATCGTGTAATAGCAATAAATAAGTTATGTAATGTATTTATTTGCAGCTACTTTCATCGCAGATAACTTCTCAATATTCGCATTACAGCATTTAGGTAGAGCATATCGAAAATCGGATCGTGGTCCAAGACAAAAAACTAGCTAGCCCCAAACTGTCACGTAAGAAATTCGCGAATCGCAAAAGTAAAGTGAAGAGATTGAGAGCGGTAATTCCTTAATCGCTCTCTCTCAACTCTCTCTTATCTGCATTTATACACATAAAAGTGTATGTATGTATGTTCCAACATAACTCATGTATGCCTAGGGCAGGGTTTCTCAACCTGGGAGTCGCGGCCCCTAGGGGATCGCGAAGATAGGCGGAAGAGATAAATATAGTTAGAATCTAATACCAGAAATTATTTTTAAATATTATTTTTAATTTTGTTCTGATAGGCATACTTTTGTTTTTTATACACACTGTAAAGAACAATAAAAAATAAGTCTACTGAACATTTTCAAAGGGTGTAGAATTCGTGTTACTATTCGGTTCAAAGTCTTGTCGTCGCGAATTCTGTCGAGAAATTTGAAGCTTAAAATATACAAAACGATAATCATGCCTGTTGTTCTGTATGGTTGCGAAACATGGTCGCTTACTTTGAGGGAAGAACATAGACTGAAAGTATTTGAGAACAAGATCCTTAGACGAATATTCGAACCCAAGAGGAACGGGAATGGGGAATGGCGGAAACTTCATAACGAGGAACTACATAATTTATACGGTTTACCCAACATTGTTAGGGTCGTCAAGTCTAGAAGGCTTAGGTGGGCAGGTCATGTAGCTAGAATGGAAGAAAGTAGAAACGCTTTCAAAATCTTGACTGGAAGACCAATCGGAAAACGACCATTAGGAAGACCTAGGCGCAGATGGGAGGACAATATTAAGATGGATTTCGCTGAGATACGAATACAAAGTAGAAACTGGATCCAATTGGCTAAGGATAGAAGTCAGTGTAGAGCTCTTGTGAACGCGGCATTGAACCTCCGGGTTCCATAGGCCATAGAGTTAGTTAGTTAGTAGAGTTGTTTAAAAATGAATTTAAATCAAAGAGGTATGATATAAAACTAATGAGAACTGTATATAGAAATGCTAGAAAAATACACATGCAACAAAACCTGCACATTGAAATACAATTAAAATTAAAACCTAATGAGACACCTAAGCATGGTGTAATTTCACTAGTTCAGCAATGTCCGGTTCAATCTTCATGACGAACATTATCAAGCCATTTTCAACTGATAAGCGATTTCTTATCTTTGTTTTAATGTTTACCATAAAAAACACACTTTCGCACAAGTACGATATAGCAAATGGAATTATTACTTTTAAAGCAGCAATCCCCAGACCAGGATATTCTTCTCTTCTCATCAGGCAGAACTTGTCCAAGTCTTCGTTACAAAAAAACAGTTGCAAAGACTTGTCGCATGATCATTCTATTATTTGGTCAAGAAGTTGTGGGCTTAGATCGGATACGTTAATGGCCTCTTCAATGAAGGAGTTTAACATCCATCTTGAACCAGCACCTTCGTCGTTGGGAATATAGATATTACAGTTACTGTATCCACTGTCAGTGCCGGGCGCCGAAAAAAGGGGCCACACATTTCGGAGGAAGTATGTTACTCATGTTAAGAAAGTGCATGTGCACATGTGTAAAATAGAAGGAAAAACGTAATAAAATGTGCTCAAAATTAAGGAAAGGTAGGGTTTATTTTGAAAATGTTATTGAGCTTCGTGCCAACCATGGTGGCGCTTCGTAGCTAGTCTGTCGACGTCACTCATATATACGGTGACATCGTACTATACTCTCGCCCCGGGCGCTGATTTTCCATGGCACTGTTCACTATAAACAAAAAAATGTATTCTACTATTATAGAAATAGGTATGTTAAAAATCCCACACAAGCTTATTATAAAACAAATTATAAAAGGGTCGCTGGCAAGAGCGTGTGATAAAAGGGGATCGTGATAGGAATTAGATTGAGAACCACTGGCCTAGAGTAATTTTAACCACATTTCTTATAGTTTCGAAAAGAGTGCTGTCGGGTTACTTATGGTGAATGGGAGGGGGATACATATAAAAGATTGGTAGAAAATGATCGATATTAGATTCATAGTTTTCGGGGTCGCTTAGATAAATAGTGAGACTTTCAATTTCGCTTAACTCCGATTAAGCTCTCATTAGTAGGGATGGGCACGAACGACTTTTCTTTGAAACTCGACTCGACTCGAAACAGACATCTTTGAGGTCTACTCTTGGACTCGGCGCGAAAAATATCTTCCAACTCGACTCGGATTAGAGTCAAGTCGAACCAAAACGAGCAAAATCCTGTGTGTAGTCCTACCTGGACAATACATAGACAATAATAATTCTATCATCAATTATACTACTATTACTACAAATAATAATAATAATAATAATAATAATAATAATAATAATAATAATAATAATAATAATAATAATCTTATATAATAATAATAATAATAATATAATATAATAATAATATAATAATAATATAATATAAATATAATAATAATAATAATAATAATAATAATAATTATTATTATTATTATTATTATTATTATTATTATTATTATTATTATTATTATTATTATTATTATTATTATGACAACACCGTGTACAAACATGAACAACAGATGGTTAGTAAAGGAATACTAAAAGCTAGTTGACTGCCGACGTCGGTAGTCATGAAGTCTACAAGGCAAGGACATCGTTCATTACCCTAAGCTGTAAGCGTCGGTGGACTACAGATGGTCAACTATTGACCTCTCGCCAGAAATTGGTGGCCCCGCAGCGACGATCCGTGGTGGCCCAAGTTCCATTTTGAAAACTTTACTACCAGCAGCAGAGACGCGATGAAACGCCAACGAACCACAAAATTACTCTCCCAAAATATGTCAAAATGCCTATATGTGTGATTTGTTTATATTTAGGTGAATCAAAAAACACAAAACAAATACCCGGGGTGGACGCAAACTATCAATATTACGATTACTAGGCACGTGTTCTTCTGACTTCCCCACGGAAACGATTATAAAAAGCTTGGTTGTTGAAGGATAAATTATTGACGTCTTAATTTAGCCAATCAGACAAACCCCTACATCTCGAGTTCTAGAAGGTGATACCGTGAACCGTTTCAGATTTATTGCTTCCTGGTGGAGTGCATCTTCGGTGGAGAGCCATGAGCAAAATTTGAGCATAATAGCCGACATGCATCTTCGGTGCCTCTTATCTTTAGTACAATTTTAACCAGAGATGGTGTGGGTCAATGAAAATTTGATCCACGACCCACTATGACCCACTATCATCCACCACCCAAATGCCCCATTGGCCCACTCTGATCCATCAACCATCGTGATCCACTCTGACCCACCACCAACTATGAACCACTCTGAACCATTGTGACCAACTCCGACCCACCAAAACCCATCGACATCAACTCTGACCGATGGCCCACGTCCTCCTCTCCATTGGCTAAAGAGGTTACACTTGTAATAAAACAAGACTGTGAAATTATCACTTATCGGAGTTTGAATTTCTACCGTTAATGGCTCAATCACCTCTCTGTTACAATACTGGTGGGTCTGACCTTTACGATATATAATGGCAAAGTGTTTCTCATCTTCCAAATTAAAATGAATTTAAATTTATCATATATAATTATTTCTTTGTTGCCTTACAGACACATTTCAGTAGAAAATAGGGTGAAATTTGAAAGTTTCAAATCAAGGAAAAGTAGACCAACGTAAAAAAAACAGAGAGAGAGAGAGAGAGAGAAACTAATTTTCTATATAATTAAGCATGCCGTACTAATTGAAAATGCCCATGTAATTAAGTTTAGAATACAAATTTTATGGCCATTTTTCTCTAACTTTATGGCTTGATTGCCTTATGCTCGGAACGCTCCATATATTAAACACCAGCTTCAGCAATTATAAATAGAAAGCAGTGGGTATAAAATTCAAAAAGAACTTTAAATTTGCATTACTCAATTTCAACTAATATCAATCGTTTTCGATTATTTTTACAAATCAACCCACTACCAATTTCCAATATATAGAAAATGCACCCCCGTCCCCCCGCTCATAAAAGATAATTTTAAAAAATGCCAGGACATATTCTCTTTATTTTTAATAAAGAGTTATATGCTGAATTTCAGCTCTCAGTTGAACGGCGTGTGAGATACTCAATTTTTCGCTCATGTGGTTCGGATTCCACGTTAATCAGTAGGTCCACGTCTCATATAGCCTCGCTGCTGAAAGGGACGCTAAACTAAACTCAACTCAACTCAATTTTTCGCAAAAAATCGGACTTCTACTTCCCCTAAGGATATGTATTATAATGAAAGTGACACGCGTATGATAACTTCCCAGTTGGGATTGGAGCCTGATTATATACCAAACGTCAATTTATTTGACTTTGCAATTTGACCGTGATGATTACGCAGACATAGTTACTTTCAATTTTTTATGATACATATCCTTATTTCATATGTTACAGATGATTCAAAAATACTTTTTCAAGCAGTTAGCTCCTCTAGAATCTCACAGGCTGCATCCCAAAATCCAACTCCTACTATCCTATGACAATCCAAAAGTGACTGAACTGTTTTTATTAGGAACAAATGACAAAAGAAAAATGGAGATCTTGAAAGTAAAATGTAGAAAAGCTCATGCCCCCAATAACTACATATTTCTCCGCCCCTTCATCCCGAACTTAAAAATAAAACTTAATTCGAATATGGTTAATTAGTGAATTTATTACAGTTAAATTCCACTCACTACATGCTACAGCTACAACTATGTAACAAAAAATAACAACTGTGAAACATGTTCTGAATTACTATTAGATTTCTTACGCTATTATTAAACATATTAGAATAGTAAAAGAGGATTGTTCGTGAAATAGTATATTTGCTCTTGATTTATAACTTTTTCATACGGAAAAAAATAAAATATTATTCAAGTTTTAAACTTTGCACTCTGCAAATATGTTGCCATCTAGGCAATGGGACTAATGTGAAATGTGGACTATTGTGGACTAATGGGAAATGCTGCACTGTTAGCGGCGCTGAAAACTTACGATTCGATTCTAATATCGAATGATTTCGATAACTTTATGTCGCTACGTAACCACCCTGGGTGCTAATGGGAGCTTAGTTGGACTTGAATTGAAAGTAGAACCATTCACCTAAGCGACCACGAAACTATGGATTCGATACTAATATCGACCCGTTTCTAGCATTTTTGATATGTATCCCGACAGTACTCTTTTTCCAGACTGTAAGAAATATAGTTAAAATTGCTCTAGATATATCAGAATTATGTTGAAATACACACATAAATCCACTTTTATATTCTGTATAAATAGAGAGTGAGCGAGCGAGCGAGCGAGAGAGGGCGACTGAAGGCATCACCACTTCCACATTGCAAAAGCATATATCAGGAATTGAATTGAAAATCTATGTAAAGACTTTCTGCTGTGGCATGCTTCATAAGGACAATTCCAGTCTGCTCACGTGACCTTTGGGGTTCATGAATTTTTTTGTGAGCGTTCCGATTTTGGATTCTCTGTTTATACCTTCTGTTTATGCATCGAATAACTTTTCAAGAACATAAATGACATTCTGTATTATGAATGTTGAGAATTACCCTCTATATGACAAATAGCTGCAAATAAATACACTACATGATTTATTTATTGCTATTGAACGAGTTTCTTAAGTTGTATTTACTCATATTCCTCATATATAATATGAGGTTATGAGTATGCCTCATATATAATACCGACCTACTGTGAAAATTATCTCAGATGTTATATTTTAAACATAATAATTACTATGTTCTGCAATGATTATGTTATATATACACAACTTATGTATTCTAATGTAATTATTTTATATAATTTTTCATGCATTGCGGAAAATATAATTTAAAAAAAAGGATTAACCTAGACGGGATTCGAACTCAAAACCTTATGATTTGAAATCCAACAGCTTACCAATGAGATAACGCAAGGACTTCTAGAATTATGCTTCTAGCGATGTATAACGGATCTCAAGATAATTATGACATTCATATCCATTACAAACGCTGTTTCTGTTCTACTTTGACTTTTATTTTAGTACTCAGGCGATAATTATGTTCTATTTCTTAACTTTGAGCATTATTTTACATATGGAAAGATTCTTTAACGTATTTAAATGTTCCATTACGTATGGAGAGCTAAATGACAAACAAGCATGTGCTGACATTAAAATAAAAAAGGTTTCGAAATATTGTATCATTAAGTATTTCAATCAATGTTGCTTTTTTAAACACTTGGAAACAAGTCTTATTATATTTAAAAGAAGAAAAACACATCTGCAAACTTTTTCCCGATTGCAAAGGCTGGCTTGGAGGTTCGAACCTGGCTTACTTTTTCCCGAAGATACCCGAAGCTGGACTTAGAAAATTATTGCCTCAAAACACCAGTAAAGAATGCGCTCAACCTTTTTGAGACAAGGTGTACAATTTTAGGCATTCAGAGTACAAGGGAAACAAGTCCAATTACCGACCTTGTGAGAATTTGTATCTTCTTTTTAAGATTAACGTCCCACGATTATGTCGGTTAGGCTAAAGGAGACGGTGATAATGACAAATGAGTGAAATAGTGGAATGAAGAAAGTGGGAGGAAACTGGAGAACCCCGAGAAAACCCGCGAGCACGGTGTTAGTCCACCACAAAATCCACACGGCGCGAGCTGGTATCGAACCAGGGACCCCAAGCACCGGAGCTGAACGCTCTACCATTGAGCCACCGCACACCCCGAGAATTTGTATAGTAAGTTACGCTTAGATGCATGGAAAAGGGAACACTTTTTTAACGTTGTAAGAGTAGTTTACAATATTTAGACATGAATGTTTTATGTTTTAAAAGTAGCTTCGAATAGAGATTTTAAAGATGAAATGTATCCAAGCTGAAGAAAACGGACTTGATTCCCTTTTGTACTGAATGTGTTATTTATTCCAATTGCATTAGTTTACTGAAAAATTCTTTCACTTCATATTACATGTAATGGTTTATTTAAAGACAGATTTGTATACAAAAATACCTTACATATCGCGGTTTAGCTGCAGCATACTTTTATTATTACATATATTTTTCAAGTGGCAATAGGTTGGTGTATTCAAACTCTTTAAAATAGCCACGTACACGTAGTAAAAAGCACGTCTGCTTTTGTATATGAAAATATTGTACTAGTGAAGTCGGTCATTGGTTTGTTACGTGACGATATCAATTGCATCTGACAAATGAGATCACAGTGGCTGAACGGTAGACCTCTTACCTCTAGTACGAGGGGGTATCTGGTTCAAACCTAGGCTACATCGGTTTATAGTAGAAAACAATCATTTTTCTCGAAATCATTTCGTTTACTTCCACAATCTAATTTCAAAAATTGCTTCCATATTATCACCTATGTCATTCATGTCTGTGTCCGACAAAACACGTTTATTATCACAATGAACAAGTTCGATTTTTAAACTTATTGTAAGTTTACTTCAAACAACACGGTTTACTTACAATGGAATAAAAAATGAAATGAAATCTTTCAGTTTAACGTCCCACGATTATTCCCTTTCGGCTAAGGGAGACGATGATTAAAGCAAGTGAACGATGATGGAACAATTGGTGGAATGAGAATCTCGGAGGAAATGGGAGTACCCCGAGAAAACCCACGGACACGATGTTGTCCACCACAAAACTTACTTGGCCAGAATCGAACCAGGAGCCCCACACAACAGAGATAATCCCTCTATTACTGAAGACGGAAGAGCGTGATGTCACTCAGAGATAACTGCACCAAATTTGGTGAAGGAATAGGTAATGGGAATAGAAAAGAACATTCGTTTCGCAGGCGTTCGAAATCATAAATTATGGGCTCTACAGTTCTGGAGGAGTATGGCTTGTCAATCAGATATTGAAGGGACGAAGCCTTTGCTCGCTGTTGCTGCCAATACAGAAGAAGTTAATTAAAGGAGAATGAAAACAGAAAAGATGAGCTGAACAGAAAATGCACCAATGTCCGCCCTCAGTCCCACCAGGTCAATGCTGGGATGCTAAATCGATCAGCTGCCCTGCCCTTGCGGTTACCAATTGGGTGTGCATCACTAGTTAGCTTAATTAAATTATATTTTAAAAAATAAAGAAAATATATATAGAAATTAACCCATGGGCGTTGCCAGAAGTTTTCCAGGGAAGAGGTCGAAATGAAGTTGCTGTATTTCTTCACACTATAAGATGTTTTCAGTACGCAAGTATTAAATATTCGAACCCTCCAATGTTAACTTATTTCATTTCTACGTGTATTTGATATCTACGACGTGGGGCCCAAAAAAAGTATTATGTGTTTGTGAGGCGAATTTAAATATATATATTTCGGGATTAGTGATATTTAAAATGGAAACTTCTCTGGACGGCCATAACAAAAATAACCGTTTGAATACATACAAGACTGTTCATTAACACAATTATGTTAACGCAAAGGATAAAGGAAATATTTGAATTTGGTCCACTCACCACTAGAAAGCAGGAAAATGTATTGAACAGAAACAGCCTCGTAACAACTGTGTTCAAGACTCCAAATATAACTCACGCATGTTTCACAAACACTGCACTTTAATACTGTGAACACAAAATGAACATGAGTGTTTCACTTCTGTTGCCTAGCGCATATGAGACAAAACGTGTTCATTGTCTACACACATGGCATGTTCGTATAATTAGTTTCCAAATTGGTCTCAACAAGATTAGAAAATACCGTAGTTAACCTTAATAGATCATACAGTTATATATATATATATATATATATATATATATATATATATATATATATATATATATATATATATACTGTGTATATACATATATTGACATAAAGAACCAGTTGTTAAGAGATACATTAAAAATGTAACAGGCACACATAGTACCAGGAATTGTATTCAAAAAATAAATATGCTAAAGAAAGAACACACATTCAGTCTGAAACAGGTGAGACTGCTTTCTAAAACATTTATTTTAATTCATCTTTATAGAAATAAGGTGGGTAACGGCAAGGGCAGCTGATGATCTAGTATCCCGGCATTCGGCTGGTGGGAATGAGGGCGGACATTGGCGCATTTTCTGTTCAGCTAATCTTTTCTATTATCATTCTACTTTATTTAACTTATTCTGCATTGGCCGCAACAGCGAGCAAAGGCTCCGGCATCCCATCCATATCTGATTGACAGGCCATACTTCTCCACAACTGTAGGGTCAACTATTTCTGATTCTGAACTCCTTTGACAGGTATGCTTCCACACGTTCTTTTCTATTCCTATTACCTACTCCTACACAAAGTTTGGTGCAATTATGTTTGAGTGACATCGTGCCCTTCCCTTGTGAGCTACCGTGCCACCATAATGAATTTGAATTAAGAAGTGTCGTACCCTCGTGTCCATTTCGTCGATACTGAATGCAATTGAATAACACAAAGAAGCCAAAAAATGCTATTTAAGCCTCTCATTCCCGTTTTAATACGCAATACCCGAAACTTCGCCATATTTACAGTCTAAATTGTTAAGAGAATATCTATAAAAATCAAGGTTGTATGCTTTATAGTTTCGGCAATTTGGTGAGTTTTGCGGAATCTAATTTGCGGAATTTTAATGGTAATAATCTAATATAAATGACAGAAAGAGTTCGTTTGTGTATCTGTCTGTCTGTCTGTGTGTCTGTGTGCGGCCTAGGAACCAGACGAGTAGACCGAGAGTTATCAAATTGTGGTCACGGGTACCTAGGTCCAGGCTCGAGACCAAGACGAAACTTTTTTTTTTTCAAAATTCGATCCAGGGGTCTCAGGGAAGACGTTTACTGGGACATGTAAAAGTAGTAGCAAATGACCGACATTAGTGTAAAATCCATAGTTTTCGCGGTCGTTGAGATCAATGGCGACACTTCCATTAGCGATTACTTCCAAATGCAGCTAACATTGTATGCGAGGCGGGGGTCACCCACGGGGAGGGGTTACGAAGATTTGTAAAAATAATCCAAAATGACCGATATTAGTGTAAAATCCAAATTTTTCGCGGTCGCTGAGAGGAATGGTGATACTCACACAAGCGTTTACTTCCAAATACAACCCCCTCCTGTTTCAAATTTTTGAAAAGCGCTTCGTCTTGGTCTGCGACTTGGACCAAGGTACCGTGGCCAAAATTTTTTAACACTAGTCTGTTTCCCAGGCCGCACACAGACACAAAACTAACTCATTATTTTATTTATATTACTTAGGTAGATTATTTGGTGAAAACTGCACCGGTCTTGAAGAAAACATAAATGTTGGTTTTCTTGTTTTTCTGGAAACGGGTGTGAGGTTTTCATAAAATTCTGTTTGTCCCATTCCTAGTTTATTTAATATCTGTAATGAGTTTTTCTAACTTCTTTAATTTCAAAATACATTATTCCAATATGTAAGCTCACACATTGTCCTTTCTAAGGACATGTTACATAACTAACAGAAGTTCATTCAAATCTTTTGCAAAATTATATAGAAATGTAAATACTCAAACTTGTTGGTATAAAGTCAACAGAACACCTGCAACCAACAACACTTCTTTCGGGGTTTGAGCTCTATAAACAGCAAGTGCTCGATAATTAATTCTTATTGACTAATTGTGCAGAAAAGCAATAAGCTAGAGGAAAAATTATGTGAACTAATTGTATTGTCATTGGGTTTACGCATCTGTGCAACATTTCGGAACTTTGGTTAGTATGGAAATATAAATTGCAAGATTTGCCTCTAACAAAAGTAAATAAATAAAGTACCCTACTAGAAACACTATAACAAAACAACATACTATTTCTACAAAATGTTACATTAAGACGCACTCACAGTGAATGTATATATTATACAATTGCATAATAATTCTACTGTCCATTGTTTCCTTAATGTTCTTTTAAATAAAATAGAATCAGAGGAAGTTAAGAAAGCCATAAGCATTTTGAAATTCAAAAAATCTTGCGAAGCGGATGGCATACCACCGTTCATTTTTAAAGGAAGTATCGATTTTCTAAACATCCCCTGCATGCTAACAGAAATGTGTCATTAAAAGCATGAGTGTTTCCGGACAAGTAGATATGAGCTATAATTTGGGTGCAGTCCCTAAAGCTTGATATGCAAGGAATATGTAGAATTTTCGGCCTATCACTATTTTATCACAATTTAATAAGGTGTTTAAACAAGTAAAACTCAAGAATAATGTGCCATGTAAAACTCGTTCTATCAGTATACCAGCATGGCTTGTTTAAGAATTCATCAACATCCACTAACTTAGCCATTATTGCAAATTATTCCATAGAGGGGATAAAATAGATGGGATTTATCCTGATTTCTCAAAAATCTTTTATTTGGTACAAGACGATGTATTCTTACAAGAAGTTATGTATTTTAATTGCTCTATTAAAGCAAGAAATCTTTTTGTGTCTATTTACACAGACAAAAGATGTTTCTAAGAAATTCACATTCTGATCTGATGTGTAGAGACGAAACTTTTTCTCAAAAATTTTGATATTTGTAGCATTATCACAATTTTCGCATTTATGTCGCATTTATTTTTTTAAATGTAGCACAAGTTTGTTTCTAAATAAAAAATATGCAACTTGTAAAGAGTACCTATATTTTTGGTAGTAAAGTGTATATCCAATAGAAAATTGAGGCTATATCTTGATTAGGTGCATACTGAGGCTAATGTATTCACTGAAATATAGAAATTAATGCAAAAATTTAAATATTTCTTCTAACCTCATTCTTAGTTAAAGGATAGCATGCAGCAAGACATTCCCAATTCTTCTTGTAAGTTTGTTCTCCTGTCAGTAGTAATCATATACTTGAAAAAGAATCTCTCGGCATTAACACTCGAGACTGGCAACCATATTGAACGTAACGAGCTGACAGCAAAAGACCTGGGGTTAACTTTTAATTTGTTTAACAATGATACAATGTCAACTTTCTTGTCCTCATTGTTGAGAGCTTGAATAACCTTACTTTTAAATTCACGGTAAGCAACCAACAGATCATGAACATTTTCACCACAAAACACAGTCAACGATTTAAACAACAGTTCAGTTTAGTTGATGTCTACATCTTAATGAAGTAAAACAGTTTCTGGATCAAATAACTCGCAGAGCTTTTTCGTAAATACAATGTTTTTTTTTTAAGTTAAATAATATTGGAAATGCACTTTTTAGTTATCATTAGCAATAATTAACAAGAATTTCACTTTTTTCGTTTCCAATCGCATTTATTGCAAGTAATGCCGAATTTCCTAAAATCAATTTGCGATAACGTGATTTCTTTCTCTGAAACGAAAAGTTTGAGGTATCCTGAAACATACATACATTTTCTAACGTTTCGTACATATCGCATTAACAAAAAAGTTTCACTCTACTGATGTGCCTCAAGGCCCAAATCTTGGTCCCCCTCTTATTTATTTTAGTTATAAATGGCCTATCGTGTTGCATTTACTTTTCTAATGTGATTGTGTTCGCGAATGATCTTCCAAAATTAATTTGACTGAGGACTGTGTAGAAAATTCAAATGGACTTGTGAAGTGTTAAGAACTGGTTTGAAAGTAACAAGAGTAACTAGAACATGGATAAATGCAAAACGCTCTCCTTTACCAGTAAAGAAAACAGTCTTATACATGATTTCTACGTTGACAAAACTATTTTAGACCCACCATGCTTAAGATCGAGAAAGTCCTATTTGATTCTAAATTACCTTTTACTTATAATATTGACACGATCATTAATAATTTATATAAAAATCCTGATTTTGTTATGGGAAACGATGCTACAATAATGAAACTCTATTTCTGTTTTGTGAGGTCGCAATTGGAATATGCGACCTTGTCTTTGTCAACAAAAGCACTGAAACACATTTTTATAATTGAAAGAATACAATCAAAATTCTTGAAACTACCTACTAGTAGAAAAATTGGGCTGTATTCTAAATATGAATCATATTCAGAAAATAATTAATTCAAAATTTCAATATGTTCACTTTCAGACAGCAGTAGGGATGCATTTGCGACACGAGACACGAGACGAGAGTGAAAGTCTTATGCGAGACGCGAGACGAGACGCTAGACGAGACTCGGTTAAGTCTCACACGAGAAGTCTCGCGAGATTTCTCGCAGTCTCGCAACATTTATGAATTGCATTTAATTGTATATTTAGTGATTGACATTTATTGAGTTTTCTAAGTTGAGCGTTAATGCCTCCAGGAACAAAAAAGTGATGGGGCAATAGACATTTTATGAGATTTATTATTATTCAAGGTTGATTTTCAGAACTAGTTTCTAAAAAAAAAGCTTTGTAGCTTGGAAATTTATTACAGCATCAATTTAGGACTGTATTTTGCGACACAAACACATACACATGGGCGCGCACGAATACATGAACTTCTGTTTTTGGTCTGAAAAGCGACTAAGACTCCCTATTGCTGCGAAATGTGATATTTCTCTTGTTTCTGTATGTTTCACATTACTACTAGCGATCAATGTTGGGGGATGGTGGGGAAATCCCCTGTCGTCAAAGTTTATCCCCAGCCCGACTCGCAGAAATAACATGATATTTTTACATGGAATAAGTATTTCCTTTCTATATATTTATCAAAAACATCCCCCTCTGGTTCGGAAGTTTAATTCAAACACTGGTTTGGTAGGATGGCCCTATAGGTTTGGTGGGAGATGGTAGGAATGGCCCTATATCTGTCAGTAATTTTATTTTCTAGATCTTGCAACACTATATAAGTTGAAAGCGAAAGTTGATAAAATGCGATAATGCAACATTGCTACAAGCTCGAACGAACCGAAAGAATTGGGTCGTATTGTGTTGTGAGGAGTTCTTTTGTTGTCTACAGGCGCTTTTGGTGGTATAAAAACATCTTTATAATGGAAAATCACCCTTCAAGGAAACGACCAAAACGTGCAAATGTTGATAGTGGCGACAATATTTTAGAAGAGCCAAATATTGCTGGAGACCTCTAAGCTGGAAAACAATGTTGGATCCAGCAACAATTTATGCTGGTTTTGCTGTAAATTATGCTATTAATTTGACGAAAATTAATGGTCCAGCAATCAAATTCCAGCACAACTTTTCTTTTAATTTGGAGCAGAGGGGACACAAGTTCGGATATCATGTTGAACTCTAGGCTCCGTCTACTTAGGATGTTATGAACATTCATCCCATGGAAAGCAATGGCAAACCACCAATGATTCACCTTGCCAAGGGACTTTTAGGACAAATATCTGCCTTCGGACAGAATATCACATCATCATTCATTAACAGCCATAGAATAACACATTGCAAAATTTTATCCCAGAATATATGCGCGACTGCGAGACCATGCGAGAAAGTCTCGCTAGGGACGCGAGATGAGACTCAAAATTTTATGCGAGACGCGAGACGAGACTTCAAATTTGCGAGACGAGACGAGACGCGAGACGAGACCAACTTTTGACGCTGTGAGACGAGACGAGCCTTTTCCATTTCTCGTCTCGTCTCGTCTCGCGTGCATCCCTAAAAGAGCAGAGAGAACATGTGGATCTTGTAATGTAACATTGTGAAAAATCCGTTCTCCGGACATCGATATATTCTACAAATATGCGGAATCCTTATGTTTACTACGGAAATCAGAACGGAGCATACGTTATCCATATGTTAGATACTTTTCCCGCTTAGTTAGATGTTACGTCATGTCGTTGCAGCATATATGACATCTAACAGTTCCGTATATTAGATGCATATACATATGTTATATGCGTCAACTATATGTTACATACGTCCATCTGTATGTGAGATCCTGACCACGTCTACACAGTTCTTTCGTTAATACGGAAAGTACGTTTATTCGGAACACTTGAACGGAAAGTATACTTGTAAAATATACTTTTTCAGTTATACGTTTGCTGCACGTTAAGTCTAAAAATTACAGGATCTACACATGTAACCTACGTGTTTACGAACGCCACATACGTTTTTTTCTCAGTGTATACAAATTGCTAGATGGTAAAATTGACGGTCCTGATATTACTTCGAAGGTTCAATAAAATGTCCCGTCAGGTGAAACGCGGGTAGGAAATAACAGTATACTTCACAGTAAGAAGACAAGAACAAACATCCTCACCAAGTCTCTTATATGGAGGGTGAGTCCTTCCTACAATGCAATTGAAAGGATATCTGGTATAAATGTTTCTGTAATGTACAAGGCAACAAAATATTTTATTTTATATCGTATTTACATCGTATTAGTCACCAATTCCAATGGCAACTAAGAGTATTTTCCAAACAAACAGACGCTTTAAGTTCAAATATCCGTGGTGGCTGTAGTTTGTAAGGAAATTTTAGTTTATCACGAAATTCACCACCGCTAACGCGCCTGCTCCCTATAAATAGACACTTGCGCTACAGAGCGGTCCCACTACCTTCTATATTTTCGGAATAAGAATACACAAATTTCTCTCTTGTAGTGACCAAGAAAGTTGCTTGCCCGTTTTGCACATTAACATCGTTTTCACGGTAAGTCAATTTTCAGTCCTATTATCAATTTGTACTCAATTATTTGTGCATGCACCAAGAAAAGGATAATCTAGAATACTGAAAACATGATTTAAAGCAGAAAAGAATGATGTGAAAGAATTTTATAAAGCGGCTTCTATATTCTTAATCTGCACGATCTTTTCCCTATATTAGAATTAAGGTATTTTGTAAACATAAATTGACACCTATGACTCATATTTCAAAGAGAGGTAATATATAGTCAATAACTTTCAAGTGCGGTTTATTTTCAATATGAACCGATATAATTACATGGATTCAAGAAATATTTTAATTCGTTCTTCCTAAAATAAACAAATAAATAAATTTCACTCACACATTCTCTCCGCTGTTTCCTTTGTTGAATCGAGTGCTCTTTAGTAACGAAAGTATTTCTCCTATAACTATTGATTTGCTACCTATATTCTATGCTTCTTATTCTCCTTCTTTCATGAAGCTCCCCCGAGGTTAAGCGGTAAGAGTACATGCCTTTGGTGTGGGGGGACCCGAGCCGATTTCCGGCTGGAGTTCCTGTAGTTTGAATTTCACGTTAAGCTGTAGTTCCACGTCTCATATAGCCTCCGTGCTGAAAGGAACGCTAAACTAAAAATCAAATCATATCTCCTTGTTTCATAACATTAATTGGGTTTTGTACCTTCAGGTACGAGCCTGAGAACCCAGTCACCTGCCAATAATGCTGGTATCTTTATAAAAATTAATGTAAGAGAAGGGTAATGACGAAACATCGTGCATGAATTTCATAATCGATAATCGATTAAATGAGAGATTAAGTGAATCCTCATTCTTGATTAACTTCAAATAGTTACTGATTTTAGCTTTGTACAGAGGGAACGATTAGGAAGCCTCAAACAAACTGTATAACGTATTACACCAAAATGGATATTTTTCTTTTACAAAAGTTATCGTGAACCATATTTATTAAATTGAACACCACAGGAGAAAAAGAAGGTAAGTCAAGAAATGATCGAATATGAGTTAACACCAGAATTGTGTAGCCTAAAAGTGTTGTTTGCATGGACTAAATCCACAGTAAAAAGGAGGTTAGTCAGTGGAAAATTTAATGTTAAAGATTTCGCCTATAGGGGAAGAAGGAGGTAAGTCAGTGGAAAACAGAGGAATTGTGTAAAATTATATTTGATGAAATAAGGGCGTAAGTCTGAGACATGCAGTTGGAGAAAAACGGTGTTGAAAATTTAAGTAGTGTTTTTTTTCTTACAAAAAATACTGTAATATGCAGCATTTTATTCCGATATTGAATTGAAGTGTTACCAGGAGTGTAAACAAGCATGACAAAAGCCTCAAATGCGTTTGATGCAAAAAGGGTGTAAACTCGCTTACGCCCTTATTACATCAAACTCCTCAACTGAAAGGGGGGAAAGCAAATAACCCTTTTTTTTCTTAACAGATTCTAACCCTAAACTGCAAGGGTGATCAAAATGCCATAAAAAAACTGTGCACTCTGTTGTTGTTGTAAACGATGTTATTTTACAGGGCTTATATTGAAGTGTTTTTTTTTTTGCATGTATGTATTCAAACTTTCAACACGGCGGTGAGTTTTACCCCATTTACCCATTCATTCTTGATAGATTGCAACTATAAACAACAGAGATTATTCCTTTAAGCTGGAAGAAGACATATCCCAAATTTCATTAAAATCGAATGTTTTACGAGAGTTATCGTGGCGTTAGATAGACACATAAATGCCGATCGAGTCAAATGGTAAAAGTTTTACTAACGAGCGGTTCAATAATTTTGTTAAAAGATACAGTTATGAGTAAATGTATTTATAAAGGCACAACACTGTAACTTGGACAAGAGAATTGTGTTGAATAAGGAGATAAATGTATAAAATCTTTTTGGCTTTTAAGTTCTTTTAGAGATAAATCTTGAAAAAAAAACTACATGAAAACATGCTTTGCCTTGAAGTTGTACGAAAAACAACAGCTGCACTCGAATTATTCATTTCTGCTTTGTTTTCAATTTGGTGTTTATCTCAGAGCCTCATAATTTAAGGTAGATTTGCGAACAGTTCACAGCTACAATCTAATGACATACAAACTGAAATTAAAGATATCACACGTGAAACTAAAAATTATGGAAAATTAGCTGTTACTACTACTGCTACTACTACTACTACTATTAATAATAATAATAATAATAATAATAATAATAATTATTATTATTATTGCAATAATGTATAAACACAAGATATGAAGATTTTGAATTGCTCTTTCCTTTTGCAGAAAAAACAGACAAAATAGTCTCTTGACATATTGAAGCTTTTATTCTTTAGTGACTTTTATTCTTTTAACTTGAATTTTAACTTTAGCTATGTAAGTTTCCACAAAAAAATCTAAATCCTGGGAAGAGAGAAGCTGGAGAGAGCGACAGCCAGAAGAGGTGTGCAAGTAGCATAAGAAGATTAGTGTGCCCAACGCACAGGAGTGGGCGATATTTGCACTTTTTATTGCTTGTAATGGAGCAGAGGTTTGCTACCTTTAGGTTACCTTTCCTCACGTTTGTTAAGATTATCTTTACAGTAGATTAGACAAGGAAAGTTGTATTTCTTTTAAATTAGTTACGTTTAGGATAATGTAGTTTCACGTAAGGTAGTTGATTGACATATTCTACGTTGTGTTATAGTTTAGGTAGACTTGGGTTAAATACCACGTTCATAGTGTTTTTCTACATGCAACACATACAAAATCTGAAGCAAAAGACGTAAGAAATGTTAATTCGACACATTAACAAATGTAGTTTTTTGTGGCGCCAAAAAATAAAAAAAAAATATCAGTTTAGCTACACATACATAAACGAAATTTGTAAAGTATGATTGAAAATAATATCGTTGGTGCAAATTAATTTATTCTAGATACTATTTTATCACTCGAAGTAATAACGTTGTACCATAAAATTATTATACTTCTTTCAACAGCTCGTTAATATGCATCAACAAATCGTGGTTATTTTAATATCAACCATCCCTCCTGTTATCTTAAAATCTAATTTAACAAAAAAATTGTCACTGGTTCCCTGTCATCTACTGAAAAATGCCACAATACACTTTTAGTAACGACCAACAGCTAATTAACTCGAGTAGAATAGTTCCTTGAAGTAAATAAACAATGAAACTTTCACATCGAAAGACAAATAATCATTACAAGTTCTGACAATGCTTACTTAGGTTCATCTCGTTGATCAGCATATGCACAGGAATCACTGGATCCAATTGCTGAAATCTAGGTTAAAATTCCATCCCCACGACGTCGAAATGTAGGTTACATCTGAGCGCCATATTGATGTCTAAAGTTTCCTTAAAAAATAAAGAATATACAAATGAACAATTTATTCAAAACTAATTAAATATAATCATCAATATTGCTAGAAATTTGACATTTAAAATTTTACACACTGTAAACACTTATGGTCATATTTACTGACCTATTACCGTCAATTCTGACTGCCACCCGATTACCCTAAACTTTACGGTATTAGTGTTAATGTTATGGTAATAGGGCATAAATATGGCCTTTTCTTAGCCTATGACCATAAATTTTACAGTAATACCGTACATTTTTAGAGTAATCTGTTGGCAGCCAGAATTGACGGTAATCAATCAGCAAAGTGACAGTAATTGTTACAGTGCAGAGTTAATAAAGTGATAAAGAGAAATGTATTGTTGTGGTATTATCTAATTGTTTTGTGAACACGTGAGTGTTTTGAGGACCATGGTGGGTCAGAGGTAGAGCCTGATGCTTGGGGTCCCTGGTTTGATCCCATCTCACGCTAAGTGGGTTTTGTGGTGGAGAAACACCATGTTCGTTAGCTTTCTCGCGATTCCATCCACTTCTCAGAGTTCCACCCGTTTCCTTCCACTTTCTTCCTTCCACCATTTTCATTCATTTCTCATCATCGTCGTCTCCTTTAGCTTAGCCTGCATACCGTGGGACGTAAAACTCAAAGATTTACGAGAGTGTTTTGTTTCTTTAAAAATATGGAAAAAGAGCAAAAATAGTATTTATTTTCAAAAGGCAAGCAAATGATTTCGTCCCCTTGATCTAGATCCAGTTTAGGGCCACAGTTCAGAATGAAACCATGTTGTCATGGGTATTCAACTAAAGGAAATTAAAACTTCACTTTACAGTTATTAAGGGCTGAAGTGAGAGAGTCCGTAAGTATATCTATCTCTCTTAAAGTTACTACAAACACAAAATAAAATACGAAAACTTAATGAAACATTGGTTAATGAACTTAATAAACTTAATGATACATTCCTTTTCCTTACATTCAAAACCAAACTGTTTTTCATTTTGAAATTTTTGGAAAATCGAAACTCATATCAACATCATATGCTTCCTAATTTTACAAGATTATACAATTTCCCTTACCAGACAGAAACCAGTTTCCAATTCTCAGCAATTCATTACCTTATACTAACAGGAAGAAATGAAAAGATAAAATGAATTCAATATGGATAACGAGTGCCATCGCGGTTGAGCGGTTAGCGCACGCACCTCTGGCGTGGAAGATCCGGCTTTGGTTCCCAGAGGGGACTCATGTGGTTCCGTTTCCACGTTAAGATGCAGGTCCACGACTCATATAGCCTCGCTGCTGAAAGGGACGCTAAACTCAGAATCCAATCCAATATAGATGACATTGGTTATACATAGCATTGAATGTTTCCATACGTTGTCATATCATTACAAGTTACAAACATTAACAGAAAGTTACAAACATTTTATGAAAAGCGAAATGTTTCGTTAATAGTAAATTTAGCTGCTTAAGTATTTCATTTCATCATTCATTTATGTATTTCAGTAATTAAGTATTTCAGTTTAACATCCCGCAATTATGTTCTTTAGACTAAGGATACGTATACTTAAGGCAAAAGAATGATAATGAAAGAATTGGTGAAATGAGGAGTACCTCAAGAAAACTTGGCATATTTAAGGTGAAACTTCAATGACTCATAAAATCAAGAAATTTATTGTAAATTAAGTTGGCTTAGACAAAATGCTCCAAAGATATGCTAATTTTTTGTACCAATAAAAAAAGTATTGACATTGGTAATTAGTATTATGGCATAATTACCTGCTACGCTTTTCCAGGTTACGTAGTTGCATCATTATCCAACGAAGTTAGTGTTTTTAGTTTCCCACACCAATATAATCTCTACAATGAATCGACACAATCATAACATCTCTAACCACGGAAACAGATGCCATTAGAATCTAGAAATGCAGAAATTCCAGTTAAAAACTAAAATTATGTTTCAAATTATTAAAATACATTACTTTAGTCATAAACTGCTAAAAATAAATTGCAAATAATTTGGTTTCGAACTGCGAAATGCTTTCTTGTTATAATCAGCAGATTTCTCTGAAGCGTCCAAACTAACTTGTTTGCAATTTTTGTAATTTCTAAAATCTTAATATGTTCCTAGGATACAATATCTTTATCATAGGTTTACATGAAATCAAAAACTAACGGCTTCTTACAAGCACAAACAATACTTACTTACAGCATTACCTTATCAATCAAAATACATTATTTGTGTTTGCTTGACTCAGGTAAATTTAAAAACCATTTCGAATAAAAATATCCAACATATGATGATACGTAATTCTTTAAAAGATTCACGATGATTTTAATATGTCATAGAAAACGCGGCTATTTTGTGACGTAGCTAAACCTAAGCTTTAGACCTGAATCATTATTTAAAAACAATATTGCACATTATAACCAACGTGATTCTCCTAAAATATCCTAAAAAATGATCCAGTTATTATTTTGATACTGCCGTAATACACTTGTATTCTTAAGAGCTCTACTCACTGCGGAACTAAAATACCGCTAATTTTACAGTAATTATGTGGAACATTCAAATAGATAAAAAATAATCGAAATGTGAAACAAGAGCGCGCTAGATAATATTATTTTGCATGAGGTACCGTTATCATAAGTCACCTAGTAGCTTTCCGTTTACAGCCATTTGTGAAAGCGAAAGTAAATGTCAATTTTCTAAATCGCTGGAATTCAAAAGCAGATACGTGAGTCATGATAATGGAATCTCATGTAAAATAATATTGCGTAGCGAGCTCTTGGTTTGCTTTTCAATTATATTTTATCTATTTGAAGATATCACATACTGTAAAATTAGTGGTATTTTAATTTCGCCGTGGTGGGGCATCTTAAAATGTTGCGCTGTGTAATGGCTTTCTTAAAATAAAGAACTAATCAATCTTTTTCAAATCACAGAACATTTACCCACGCTAATTACATATGAAACAAAACTAAGAATTTCAATAGCGGAATTAAACAATAAGCTAAAATATAACCACTAGGCCTACTTCTCCTCAAAACTAATACATGTTTTTTTTCTAAGCAATGAACTTCTAATATGCATGATTGTGTCGTTTTCAATAACACTCTTTTCAAAACATGTCGCCACAGAATTTCTAACAACAACTTCGTACTTAGAACATTAAATAAATCTAAACGAAAAGAGCTAAGACAATTAAATTTCGATTACAAATTAACAGAATGTTCTTTTGAAAACGTTAAAATATTATCGCTATATTGTTTCACTCTTACCTTATGACTTTAATAAACGAAATTAGTTCCCAATGGCTTCCGTGGAAACAAAGAACTTAAAATTCTTTTTTAACACAAAGATCAATTTCATGTATCACAGATTCCACTTCTTTAGATCAGGTATAAATACACAAACTTTCTGCTACACCCAGGAGTTAGGAAGAATAAAACTCTGCTAAGAAAGGTGTGTCTTCTTTTATGTTACTGAAACGTTACAAAATGGCGTTGGCCAGTCCCCAAGAACGTTCTCATTTCCGGAATAGCACAAGTTACTTCACAATTAAACCTATTCATCATTAGATTACATAATTGCTTTCCTCTATTTCTTCGATTAATATAAATTGATTTCTGTTCTATAAATATTACAAAATTAAATGCATTTATTGACTAAGTCCTTGTTTCTGACTAAGAGGCGTCTATTTCTTCATTGCTCTCAACGTCAGCGGATGACGTCACATGACGTGGAAAAATATGGCTACCGCATGACGTGGTAATACATGGCTACCACATGACTATGGCAAGAAAAAAAATACATATTTTTAGTTAAAAAAAAACTTTTCCATCAAATGTTTCAACGTAAAGTATTTGCACTATACACAAAAAATTCCCATAAATCTACCTAAGAAATAATGATATTCTTAATCTATCATTATTATACTGATATTTTAAATAGGAAATGTGTTTGCAACGAATTTGTGAAACAATGAACTTCCATACGCCTACAATGTAAACAATAATTGTTTTATGTTAGTTACGCTTCGAAGGAAACTAAGCACTTGAATAACCAAAGTAGAAAATCAGCTTAATAAAAGAAAATACCTTTCTATGGTAACTAAAACATTTTACCTGAAGACTGAAGTTCTTACAAAGATGACGCCTATCCTTGATTTCCCAATAGCACTCTTTTCTACAAGTGTCACAACAAAATTTGTGATAAAGATGTCTTCTCCACCATATTAACTTATTATATAAGGCTTGAAATAAAATAATGAGTAAACTTTTGATTAATCACTAAGAAATTTTACTTTTAAAAATGTTCAGATGCATGTGCGTTTTCCGCCGATCCACTCATTAACACGTTGCGCAAGAGTGGAAGCGTCGAGAACGACGCTATAAGAAGAGGGAGTCACTGTAGTAGATCAGCGACGCCTATCGTCGTCTGCATCCGTTTCTTTACAGTTAATTATTTTTTAATCAGAGCATTGAAAGTATGTATGTTCGAATATACTTGAAAAATACAATACAGTTAATAGGTTTGAGATATAACTGCGTAGCAAGCACAATTATCGAAATGAATATCCATCTATGTAAGAAAATTGCCGATAATAAACTTACATGAATAGCTGTTGGTAGCAAATCATTCAACTTGGAGGGAAAAAGATGCAACAGAAAGGCGCCAAAGTCAAGGTCAACTTCAACTACCCAATGCAAAAGCCTTAGGAGAGCGCCACCTTCCGCAGATTTTACCACCCATTTGCATCACTTCCTGGATTGTCCACTTCTAAATATTTTTTATCTATTACTAAATATCGCTATAATAATCTATTTTAGGCAATGGAAAGTCGAGTAATTTTGTCACTTTCGATGATAGCAGGGTTCCAAATTAGTGGATCCCAACCTGGGTTACGCGAAGATCTGTGAAGTTGGCCTACCCAAATTAGCTTACCCACTTTTATCTACATGAGCCGTTAGTTCCTCGTTAGTTCCCGTTACTTCTTACAAAAGTATCGTTAGTTCCGAGACTCTAAAGAAATTATACACGAAAGCCAATGGGTAGGCCAACTTCACATGTGAAGTTGGCGTACCCAACAAGCTTTCCCACATTTTCCCCGTTGAATCCCTAGCTCCTCGTTAGTTCCCGTTAGTTCATACAAAAGTTTCGTTAGTTCCGCGATTTTAAAAAAATTATACGCAGAAAACAATGGGTAAGCCAACTTCACATGTGAAGTTGGCGTACCCAACAACCTTTCATACATTTTTCGACATAAATCGTTAGTTCCTCGTCAGTTCCCGTTAGTTCTTACAGAAGCTCCGTTAGTTCCACGATTTTACACAATCTAGAGCATAAAAAAATGTGTGGGTAGGCTAACTTCACATGTGAAGTTAGCGTACCCAACAAGCTTTCCCACATTTTCCCCGTTGAATCGGTAGCTCCTCATTAGTTCCCATTAGTTCTTACAAAAGTTTCGTTAGTTCCGCGATTTTAAAGAAATTATACGCAGAAAACAATGGGTAAGCCAACTTCACATGTGAAGTTGGCGTACCCAACAACCTTTCATACATTTTTCGACATAAATCGTTAGTTCCTCGTTAGTTCCCGTTAGTTCTTACAGAAGCTCCGTTAGTTCCACGATTTTACACAATCTAGAGCATAAAAAAATGTGTGGGTAGGCTAACTTCACATGTGAAGTTGGGTACCCAACAAGCTTTCCCACATTTTTCGACATGAATCGTTAGTTCCTCGTTATTTCCCGTTAGTTCTTAGAAAAGTTCCGTTAGTTCCACGATTTTATACAAATTACAACATAAACAAAAATGTATGGGTAGTCTAACTTCACATGTGAAGTTGGCGTACGAAACAACCTTTCATACATTTTTCGACATAAATCGTTAGTTCCTCGTTAGTTCCCGTTAGTTCTTACAAAAGTTCCATTAGTTCCACGATTTTACACAATCTAGAGCATAAAAAATGTATGGGTAGGCTAACTTCACATGTGAAGTTGGCGTACCCAACAACCTTTCATACATTTTTCGACATAAATCGTTAGTTCCTCGTTAGTTCCCGTTAGTTCTTACAGAAGCTCCGTTAGTTCCACGATTTTACACAATCTAGAGCATAAAAAATGTGTGGGTAGGCTAACTTCACATGTGAAGTTGGCGTACACAACAACCTTTCATACATTTTTCGATATAAATCGTTAGTTCCTAGTTAGTTCCCGTTAGTTCTTACAGAAGCTCCGTTAGTTCCACGATTTTACACAATCTAGAGCATAAAAAAATGTGTGGGTAGGCTAACTTCACATGTGAAGTTGGCGTATCCAACAACCTTTCATACATATTTCGACATAAATCGTTAGTTCCTCGTTAGTTCCCGTTAGTTCTTACAGAAGTTCCATTAGTTCCACGATTTTACACAATCTAGAGCATAAAAAAATGTGTGGGTAGGCTAACTTCACATGTGAAATTGGGTACCCAACAAGCTTTCCCACATTTTTCGACATGAATCGTTAGTTTCTCGTTATTTCCCGTTAGTTCTTAGAAAAGTTCCGTTAGTTCCACGATTTTATACAAATTACAGCATAAACAAAAATGTATAGGTAGGCTAACTTCACATGTGAAGTTGGCGTACGAAACCATCTTTCATACATTTTTCGACATAAATCGTTAGTTCCTCGTTAGTTCCCGTTAGTTCTTACAAAAGTTCCATTAGTTCCACGATTTTACACAATCTAGAGCATAAAAAATGTGTGGGTAGGCTAACTTTACATGTGAAGTTGGCGTACCCAACAAGCTTCTCCACATTTTTCGACATGAATCGTTAGTCCTCCTTAGTTCCCGTTAGTTCTTACAAAAGTTCCGTTAGTCCCACGATTTTATACAAATTACAGCATAAACAAAAATGTGTGGGTACGCTAACTTCACATGTGAAGTTGGCGTACCCAACAAGCTTTCTCACATTTTTCGATACGACTCGTTAGTTCCTCGTTAGTTCCTGTTAGTTCTTACAGAAGTTCAGTTATTTCCACGATTTTATACAATCTAGAGCATAAACAAAAATGTGTGCGTAGGCTAATTTTACATGTGAAGTTGGCGTACCCAAAAAACTTTCTCACATTTTTTGACATGACTCGTTAGTTCCTCGTTAGTTCCCGTTAGTTCTTACAAATGTTCCGTTAGTTCTACGATTTTATACAAATTACAGCATAAACAAAAATGTATGGGTAGGCTAACTTCACATGTGAAGTTGGCGTACCCAACAACCTTTCATACATTTTTCGGCATAAATCGTTAGTTCCTCGTTAGTTCCCGTTAGTTCTTACAAAAGTTCCATTAGTTCCACGATTTTATACAATCTAGAGCATAAAAAATGTGTGGGTAGGCCAACTTCACATGTGAAGTTGGCTTACCCAACATCCTTTCATACATTTTTCGACATAAATCGTTAGTTCCTCGTTAGTTCCCGTTAGTTCTTACAAAAGTTCCGTTAGTTCCACGATTTTATACAAATTACAGCATAAACAAAAATGTGTGGGTAGGCTAACTTCACATGTAAAGTTGGCGTACCCAACAAACTTTCTCACATTTTTCGATGTGAATCGTTAGTCCCTCGTTAGTTCCCGTAAGTTATTACAAAAGTTCCATTAGTTCCACGATTTTATACAATCTAGAGCATAAAAAAATGTGTGGGTAGGGCAACTTCACATGTGAAGTTGGCGTACCCAACAAGCTTTCCCACACTTTTCGACATGAATCGTTAGTTCCTCGTTAGTTCCCGTTAGTTCTTACAGAAGTTCCGTTAGTTCCACGATTTTATACAATCTAGAGCATAAACAAAAATGTGTGGGTAGGCTAAATTCACATGTGAAGTTGGAGTACCCAACAAACTTTCCCACATTTTTCGACATGACTCGTTAGTCCCTCGTTAGTTCCCGTTAGTTCGTAGAAAAGTTCCGTTAGTTCCGCGATTTTATACAAATTACAGCATAAACAAAAAGGTGTGGGTAGGCTAACTTCACATGTGAAGTTGGCGTACCCAACAATCTTTCGTACATTTTTCGACATAAATCATTATTTCATAGTTAGTTCCCGTTAGTTCTTACAAAAGTTCCATTAGTTCCACGATTTTATACAATCTAGAGCATAAAAAACTTCACATGTGAAGTTGGCGTACCCAACAACCATCTCCAAATTTTTCGACATGAATCGTTAGTTCCTCGTTAGTTCCCGTTAGTTGTTACAGAAGTTCCGTTAGTTCCACGATTTTATACAATCTAGAGCATAAACAAAAATGTGTGTGTAGGCTAATTTCACATGTGAGGTTGGCGTACCCAACAAACTTTCTCACATTTTTCGACATGACTCGTTAGTTCCCGTTAGTTCTTACAAAAGTTCCGTTAGTTCCGCGATTTTGTGCAAATTAGAGCATAAACAAAAATGTGTTAGTAGGCTAACTTCACATGTAAAGTTGGCGTACCGAACAACCTTTCCTACATTTATCGACATCAATCGTTATTTCCTCAATAGTTCTCGTTAGTTCTTACAGAAGTTCCGTTAGCTCCACGATTTTATACAAATTATAACATAAAAAATATGTGGGTAGGCTAACTTCATATGTGAAGTTGGCGTACTGAACAAGATTTCCCACAGTTTACGAGATGAATCTTTAGTTCCTTGTTAGTTCCCGTTAGTTCTTAGAAAAGTTCCGTTAGTTCTGCGATTTTAAAGAAATTATACGCAGAAAACAATGGGTAGGCCAACTTCACGTGTGAAGTTGCGTACTCAACAACCTTTCCCACGTTTTTCGACATGAATCGTTATTTGCTCGTTAGTTCTTACAAAAGTTCTGTTAGTTCCACGGTTTTATACAAATTAAAGGTTTAGCAAAAAACTGTTGTCTAAGCTAACTATACCTGTGAATTTGGCGTACTCAACTAGCTTTCTTCCTGGGGTCGCGGTGTCTGAGTGGTAGAACGTTCATCTCCGGTGCTTGGGGTTCCTTGTTGATCCCGGCTCGTGCCGTGTGGACTTTGTGGTGTACAAACATCGTGCTCGTGCCATTTCTTGTGGTTCCTTGTTTCCTTGCACATTCTTAATTTCACCATTTTATTCATTCCTCATCACCACTGTCTCCTTTAGCCTAACCGGCATAACCGCGGGACATAACACTGAAGGATTTCATAGCACTTCATTTCAACAAGCTTTCTTACATTTTCAGACGTGAATCGTTAGTTGTTTGTTAGTTCTCGTTAGTTCTTACAGAAGTTCCATTAGTTCCGTTATTTTATACAAATTAGAAATTAAGAAATTATTGGTGGTTGCACTAACTTCACATGTAATAAATTTCGTTCCAGAAATATATTGTTTTCAATTCGGGAATTTTCTCTGGGAATTTAGATGAGTAGGTATTGGGCTGTATATAAATACAACTAACACGCAATAGAAATTAAAACGCAAAGATTATCCTAAATATGTTTATTGCAAAATTATATTATATCTAAGTAACATTTAGTTTCTAAATCAACAATTTAGTGCTTTCTAACTTACAGTTAACTTCCGAAATGAATTTATGAAATGATTTCTTATTGATATTGTGCTAATAACTCCCTATTAATATAGGGCCTAATTGGTTCTCCTGATTTTGCCAAACTTACATAATATAAGTTGCTCAAAATATATTATTGCGCAAATGGATGAAATTGAAGTTTTAACTGCATATAAAGTAATATTTACTTTTTAATGACACTGTTTGCTTTAACAGTTTCACGGCATTCGTAATGATACTGATGTCGGTTGCTTTTCTTTTTCCGAAGACGGCTATCTTGACGTTGGAGGCAAGAGTTTTCCGTTAAATTTACTTGGAAGTTATTGGAAGTTATTTATTATTGCTTCGAACTTACTTTTAATCTACATATTTTGTGTAAACAAATTATGTTTGTAGATATGTTGTAACTATTTCGAATTACAACAAATTCAAAGTTTTAAACCATTATAAGAAGAAAAATATATTGCATCATATACAGGATGGAAGATTTAGCTTGAAATCCCCTGGTAACTTATAAAATAATGGATAGGAAATGCTGATATTTTGCACCATTCAAAAATAAGCAGAGATATACTTTCTGACGCACTCTTTGATACCAACCCAACACAAAGTTCTATTTTTCAAATCGCACTACACCAGATTGAAGCATTCTCAAATCTCATTTCATATCGCTACTGTTACTTTGTACTGGATCATGTAAACGGTCGCCTTTTTGTTGTATCTAGGTAATCTTTCTGTACATCTGAGTTTTCACATCTGGACTTCATCTCTAGATACGCAGATTCTTGTATAACGCTGAATGTAGATGTTAATATTTATTACTGAATGATTTAATTAAAAGCTGAATGATAACTAAATGTACTATGATAACTGTTTAATAGTCCATATTATTGGGTTGACAGAAAGTGAATCTGAACCATGACAGTAAAACAGCTTGGAAATGTTTTCAAATGGTCAATTATAGAAATAAACAGAATATATTTTTTACACATATACAGACTACGAATACAAAACACTATTTAGAGAGATACTTTGTATTTCAGCTATTAGTACGGTTACGTTAAATTATTCTAATTTAAGCTTCCATGTTTATAGTTTTGATGTGCATGTAAACTTTTCTGCTGAATTAAGAAAATCACTTATAAATAGCAAATATATTCCTACCAAGAATACTTTTTCTGTAGATGTCAACTTAATTATATTTTTCCCGTTGCTCAGCAACGATTTTTTATCTTTTTTATATCCAGAAGTCTAAAAAAGGATTCATAGTTGCAAACACCACTATGAAATTAATTTCTTTTGCAGATAGAATAACCTGTTAATGCTTCAATATTCTAAGTGAATTTCTGCTCAAAATTATTAAATGGTAACTTAATTCAATTTTAAACTTGGATTTGTACATGTTGATTTTTTAAAAACTAAGACATTTTATTTTATACAGTAAAATAAATGTAGTTCAATTAATTATAAATCAGTAAATGTAAAAATGTGAAATAGCAAAATATAAAATAACAAAAGCTAAAATTGTGTTGTAACCTTTGGAACAATACAACGCTGCTCTTTCTCTCAGAAAATAAAAACTGAGAAATGAGAGAAAGCGAAGTTTGAGTTTTTATTTTTAATAGTTTTACTATCAGCTCAATATTTCGTCATATTAAAGCTTCTTTTAATAAACTAATATTTAATTAAAATATTAATTGCAAGGTAATGTAATGTAAATATCTTTGAAACGAACAAATAAAAATTTGAAATTGAAAGTCAGCAATAGTAAGGAACTGTTTCCTATATACATATCTTAAACATACATTCTCGTTTTCTTTAGATGTGCAAAAATTATAAAATTTGAAAATAGAAACACAACATAATCGATAATATTCAAAATTGAAAATATTTAAAACTTACAATTCTATAGGTGGATTATAATCTATTAATAACTCTTCTTTCCTTCACCAGTACAGTTAAATAGCTTAAGATTTGATACATTCTGCTTCCCTACTGGATTTCCTTTTAAATCTGCTAATTGGATATTGTTATTGAAAATTCCTGTTACTACATAAGGTCCTGCATAAATTTCAAAATATTTATAAATTTTGTGCTGAATAGCAGAACTTTTCGGATGAGTCATAATTAGCACCAAATCCTTTATAGAAATTTCCTGTTGAGTCTTTGATGGTTTTATTTTGTTTCTCTTACGCAAGACCTCCTGGTTGATTTCTACCACCAAGTTTCTTTCATCTGCACCGATTTCTTTAATATCTTCTGGCCATAAAAATCTTGCTTTTAATCGGTCTATGCTTGTTCTTCCTAAAAATAATTCCGCAGTTATAAATCCAGTTGCTAGTGATACAGATTGATTTAGTAGTATTTGCACTGCCTCTAGGTACTCACTCCACTTAGTATGATTTTGTTTACAGAACAAAATTAGTATTCGCTTAATTTCTCTATGAATACGTTCAACTTTTGAGCTCTTGGGGTTGTACGGACATATTGTATAATGTTTAATGTGTTCTTTTTCACAAAATGCTTTCCATAAGGCAGAGGTAAACTGAGATCCATTATCAGTTACTATAACTTCTGGCAACGAATAATGATAGAAGTAAGTTTTTTTCAAGACATTTAAAATTTCTTTAGTACTGGCCGTTCTTAAAGCACAAAGACAAATATAACGGCTATACACATCTGACACAGATAAAATATAGTAATATCGATTGCTACAAGGCAGTTTCCATATCAGATCAATACTCAACTTTTCCAAAATTCGGTTTGATTCTACTGAATAGTCTCTTCTGGCTATTTTATACGTAGCTGTTTGTTTAGACTGAACAAACGTTTAGACTAAATTTTTGCAGTTAAAATTACTTTTGAATATTAACAAAATAACAAGTGAGGACAAACAGTTCTTTCACTCTCTACAGTAATTACTTTTTTGCTTAAATCATTGTATGATTTCCAGGTAGAATTTGCATTCTTTGTGTATGCTATATAGTGTCCTGGTGTATGAGCAACGATTCCTACCAGAATGCACTGTTGTCCAAACAAGTTTAAAGTCGCAGGGAAGTCCTTCAATGCATGAGGCCGTTTAAAGACCTATCTGTACCTCGTATACCAACTGCAGGATCACTTAGATAATCAATATCAATTAGGATGTGTTCTCCAACCTGTAAATATACTGTCGGTTTTCCGTTGCACGGTGGTCGGCAGGTACGTAACTTGTATTGATACGAAGGCTTTTTTTTCGTTTTCATCACTTTCATTAATTTCTATTTTCAATGCCAATTTTACCGCCTGTTCGAGGGAATCCAATCCATTTCGAAGCAGAATGTTCATATTTGTGTCTAAAACATCGATTGTATCTGAAACAGAGCGACTACATTTATCTCCTGTACAGGATAAAGTTTTCATGGTGATGCTTGGAATGTCATTTAGTAGCATCCTGGACAAAGTCGGAGCATTAATAGTACAATTATAATCCATTATTGTTTTCCTTTGGCTATTTTTTTTATCCAAACTTCGTGGCATGATCAAGGAACATTTAGATTGAATAATCTGTGATAAAGCGCGCGCTCGAAGAAGATGCGTCTCTTTTGTGGCTCCCAAAGTTGCCAAGCTCTTTACTGTTTTCAGTAAGATGTTAGTTGAGCTGTCTACAAAATCTCTGTAATTTTCATGCATTACATAACCAGACGCAATAACTTGAGCTATAGCATCAAAAGCACAACTATTTCTTAATAGGACTAAATTGTCACAATCTATTGCAATAGGTTTACAAATATTTCCGTTTCGTAACATTTTTTCTTTGGACTGTTTCAAGAGTTTAGCCTGAACAGCAGCATCAAGATCTGGTAAAGGGTTTAAATATATAGATTTTTTTTATTTTTTCCCCTGCAGACCTCGCCAATTCTCAGTTTCCATTAAGTCGTTAATCATTTCTTCTGTTTCATATGCATCTCTAGATGATGAAATGTGAAAATTATCTTCTCTTAAATCATCTTCAACAATCATTTCTGTTCCACTTTCTTCTTTCGATGCTGACATAATATTCTGACACTCTTCTACAATAAAACCTTGTTTCTGTCCTTCATTCAATTTTTTAATTTCAATTACTTCTGTTTCACATTCATTTTTGAGTGCTGATTTTCTACGAAGCCTTTCTTCTCCAACGGGAATTCTACTGCGTTCATCATCTAGAGCAGCTATTCTGCATGATCCTTCGATAGCATCAATGTGTAGGGATATAAATTTAGGGATAGTTAACGGTTTAGTTACTCCTCTTAAAATATTTCTCTTTAAAGCTGAAAAATCACTTTCTACTGATGTAGAACTCGCAGTTAAATATGGCGATCCATACAACTTGACCATAACTGCAGACCAAAGAACGAACTTCTCCGATGCACGAAGAAACTCCTTTTGCCACTGTAGGGGCATAATAAGGATTGAGCCTTCCATCAGGTAACGTCTTAATGGAATCCTTTACTTCACCTTCCAAAACGTTCAGCCACCTCCTTATATCGCTCTGGTTTATACTTGGATCAGCATCTTCTTCCGCTTTAGAATTATTGATTAAAATGTTTACCTCGTTTTCATTGATCACTTTTTCTTCTAGCGGAGTAGTAATATTCTTGATTTTAGATGAGAGAACATGTAAACTATGTTCCATTGGAATATCTTCATCATTTTCATCCTTACCTTCGTTCCGTGAAAGACAAACAACGAGAATGTGTCTAAGCAAAGCTTCGAAATCTTGGAGATTATCACATTGTATTAAAAGTCCTAAGCAGCGTACAAAAAAGACTTTTAGGCGAAATATCGATTTCTCATTCCATACACTCCACTTTCCAGCTGCACGGAGGAAATGAGCAACATCAAGTCGCAAGTAACAAGGCCGTAGAGAAGTGCTTTGCTTTAAAAGTGCCGAAAAACATTTATTCAGATAATTAGCAGTATTAATTCATTGGCAAAACGATCTTGTTATTGCACTTAACAGTGCTCCAGAGTCGTCAACAACCACCTCATTGGGTGACAGGCCGCCATTCCCTAAAAATTCATTCAACCAATACAATATGCTGTTACCGTCTTGTTTTTCAGATAACATCTGCAAAACGGGTATTTGAACATTGCCTGTATTTATGACCCTCTCATACAGAAAAATATTCCCTGAAGATCCATTTAATCTTGGTATCTTGCGAATAAGTCCACCTGTAGTGTCAATGCAAAGTACACAATATGACTTCTTAGAATATGCCCTGTATACAAGCAATTGAGCAGGTGTGTGATAATGAATAAAAAACTTGTCAATTCCTACATTATGAATTGATCCACAATAAGGCTGCCTATGTTTTATAATTAAAATTGCATTTATATCATCATGACCATGAGGAACATTGATATTATCTGCTCGCATCTTTTCCTGTTTGGCCTTTCTTAATACAGTTGATGAAAATAAATGTGGTGGTTCTTGATCACCCTGGTCCATAGTATTTTTTGCTTGGAAACGCCTGAAAATTGAAGAAGATTTATTACTTAGTTCAGTGCCTATCGAAAATCTTTGGGCACCCTTTAAAGATCTTTTATTGAAGTGTTTTAGATTTCTACTATCAGTAGCACACCAAATCATAGGAACATCTTCCACTTCATTTGGTTTTTGTATAATTCTCCCTGTTCCAGTACCACTATATTCTTTGCAATGACCTTGAATACGTATGTATTCTTCCTTATCTTCATTTGTATAAACATACGACCTATCAAAAGTGTATGCACAAGGAATCCTGTGCTGGTCCCATAACAAATTGATTAATATTAGTTCCCAAATGAATGGTGGTAGTACTTCTCTTCTCCTAACACACAAACGGTCCTTTCTATCATATTTCTTGACTATAGGTTTTATTTTTGACCATGTTGCACGTGGTATTACAATATGAAAAGACTTTTTAGAAAACACATGTGTTTCTGGGCTACTGCTTAAAGCTTCTACATATTCATCTTCACTATCAGAAGAATACTCTTCAGATTGACTATACTTCAAAAACAGATTAGGAGATTTTATTCCTTTCTTTTCTCTTAATTCATGGTAACAGTTGTACCTATTTTCATGAACGTATTGATATATGTATTTGGGTGATATTTTTCCATTGAATATCTTGCTTACTAACTGCCAACATTTGTGTGTAGGACCAGATATACGGCCTTCCCCATCAATTACATCTTCAGTTTCAAAAATGGTTCTCTTTAAATCTTCGTGGGGAACGGTAGGAGCTCTGGGTATCTGAAAATACATATTTTTTTATTTAAGAAACTTATATTAACATACCATTATCACAAGAAGACATAAAAAGCGAAAATAATAAAAATTACAAAATAAGATAAGTATTAGGTTGGTGCCGAGGAAATGAACGCTTTGATATCTCATGGAAAAAATCTCTTCAGCAACAGACTAGAGGGATTGCCTGAGGACACTCGTCTAACGTCACAAACTCTGTACACGTCCAGCAAACAGGCTGGAGTACCCAGACAGTTGTTGAATAGAGTCATATGTAAATGCATCACGGATTTACAAATGATTTTTCTTCACGAATTCGAAGTGACACACACAAATCCGCAAAACATTAACAGAAGTGATGGAATAGGTCATGGGTCATCCGGATCACTTGGTTCACAGTATTTCTCTGGGTCACCTGGATCTGGATCAATATTCCCAGACCGTGACCCGGACAGACCCGGAGGACAATCTGTTCAAATTCGATGGTTCATGCAATTTGAAATAATAAGGCACACCATTCGTGAGTCATAGAAGCAAGTGTTTATTAACTGACTTCAAAGGAGGAAGTTCTCAATTTGTTACGTATGATTGAGACTGGGTGTTAATGGACTAGACCGATAAACTGAAAAAAGTAATTCCACACATCAAAATAAGAAAAACGTCCATATGGAAATGTGGTCAAAAGCGCATGCTTTCGGAGTTATAGGTTGCCGAAAATGTAAAATTTAAAGGTATATAGCTCATCTACTATGGGATCTATCGTAGTTGGGATCTATCGTAGTCTCGAGCATCGGCAATTCGTGAACAATCATCACATGCAAAAGGGCGTAAATACGCTAACATAGCTGAAATATTACACATCCTGAAGAGTACCGTTGAAGACATTGTCAGGGTGTATAAAAATTAAAATAGAATAGAATACATACCACAAATTGTACAGCCCAGGACAATATCAGATAGTGATGAACGTGCTATTCTTCGTAAAATTAAGAACAACCGCTTAGCACAGTGAGTGTTGCGGCATCCCTAAACTCCGGGTTAGGCAAGAATGTTATAGCAGAAAGAGTCAGCAGTGTTGAGATATTCCGTGTTTCATGGTAGGGTACCAAGTAAGAAATCGTACGTAAGTACAGTCAATACAAGAAAAGATTTAATTTCGTACGAAAACATGTGGGTAAGTGGGTAAGTCTTATTCGTGGACGAAAGTAAATTGGAGATGTTTCGTTTAGACGTTTTCCCACCAGTCTGCAGACTTACCTAGGGTTGCCATATTTTAAAATCAGACAAATGGGTGGTTCTAAACCGTAAGTACTGGTGTGAACTTGTGTGTTACAAATACTGACCTGGGATCCTTCGTAGTTTATTTATTTATTTATCTTTTACTTATTTCTTTGATGACAGTTCCAATGAACTTTTCGGCTGCAGGAAAGCAAACTGGACCCCCCCTGATTTTCATATATTTTGTAAACTAGACTACGAGGAACACAAATATGAAGCAATTTTGACATTTCGAATGTCGGAACTCGAGATATTCGAACATAAAATGACCATGGAAGCAAATTGGATCCCACCTGATTTTCATATATTTTGTAAACTAGATCACGAGGAACATGAACATCAAGGAATTTTGACATTCCTAATTTCGGAACTCGAGATATTCGAACATAAAGTGAGCACGAAAGCAAACTGAACCCCACCTTATTTTCATATATTTTGTAAACAAGACCACGAGGAACACAAATCTGAAAGAATTTTTACATATCGAATTTCGGAACTCGAGATATTCGAACAGAAAGTGACCAGGGAAGCAAAAGGACCCCATTTGATTTTTATATATTTTGTAAACTAGACAAAAATGAGCAATAATCTGAAGAAATTTTGACATTCCGACTTCCCGAACTCGAGATACTAGAACTTATACAGTAGTTTTATAGTATGTATAAAAGTAGCGAAGGAAGTTCGATCGCTTTTTGACCTATCACTTTAGAGCATTGATATGTCACCTAAGACGTACCAGGAAGATCAAAAATAGTACCCAACATTATCAACGACCTTCTGCCAACGTTCGGAATGGGCATGGATTCCTTCGCGGTTGCCGTGGAATGCCGTGAAGCGAAGAAGGTATCAAGTGCATTTTACCTCTACTACGGAGTCGAACTGGAGTCCTCTCAGGTGAGTGTTCAATGAATGGAACAGGTGATAATCGGTCGGTGCAATGTCCGGGGAGTATGGAGAATGCAATAAATAGTGTTTCCCATCCAAGGTGTAGGATGGTGTCACGGATCATTCTAGCCATGTGGGGCTTGGGGCCAGCGTGAAGTTGCCCCCCCCCCACTTTGAAGTATCGACTAGAAACCGAAACCAAGCGTTTGTTTCCCAAGCATTTGTTTCCCGTTTGTTATTGATTGGTTTGATAAAACTCGTTTGTTTCGTAAAATGTACGCAGATCTTCACAAAATAAATTTCGGGGGATACTTCAGGCTGCTCCACATTAAAGAAACAACTCGAAACCGAAGCAAATCGTTTGTTTTCCGTTTGTTATTGATTATTTTGAAGAAAAAATCGTTTGTTTCGAAGAACGTACAAAGATATTCACAAAATAAAGTTGGGGGCCAACTTCACACTGGCCGCCCACTTTCAAATTTCGACTCGAAACCTAAGCTAATCGTTTGTTTTTCATTTGAAAGTAGGGGATTAACTTCACGCTGACCCCAACTTTATTTTGCGAATATGTTCGTACGTTTTTCGAAACAAACGATTTGCTTCGGTTTCGAGTCGAAATTTGAAAGTGTGGGGGGAGTAGCGGTGTGGGGGGGAAATCGGTGTTAGACGTACTCCAGGCCTGGCATACGCACTATTTTTAAGGAGCTATATCTCTGTTATTTGAGGTGCACAAAACTCGGGAGGTGGTGCACAAAATTGCACAAAATAAATGCTAACGATTGATGTAACTTTTGCCGAAATCGGTGTTAGGCGAACTCCAGTACCTGGCATACTCGATATTTTCAAGGGGCTATATCTTTGTTAATTTAAGGTGCACAAAACTCGGGAAGTGGTGCACAAAACTGCACAAAACTCGATCTTTTAATTTATATATGTTTTTCTGATTTTCCGGTTGGACGAACCAGGCCTGGCATACCGTTTAAAAATTTAAATATGAAAAATTTCAGGTTTCTTAAAGTGCACAAAACTCGAGATGTGGTGCACAAAACTGCACAAAATTTTGGTATAAGTTTTGTTTGAATCGGTTTCTGACGAACTCCAAGTTAACGGACCTCAGGTCTATAATAGCAGAGTTCCAGTACTCTGTACAAAGCATCTTCCAAGCAGATGTTTCTTGCTAAAATCTCCTTGCCTGGCAACACGTCTTTCCTTTTTTTTCTTTCAATTGACATCTTTTAAACAGCACGCGGTCTATTGTTCCGAAACGCATCAAATACGCTTGAGCTGACGTCTTATCCGCATTTTTATTGCTTTCGCGTTTGTAGCGCACTGTGATTAGTCATCTACATTTAAACACATGGTCAGCGTATTCCAAGCGTACGCATGAGCAATAAAAACGCTTTGCAAACGCTACAAATAGCCATGACATTAAAGTTTGTTAGCAGTCCACACAAGGAAATTATACAGAAATAGGTAAGAAATAAGCATGAATAGATGTACAGTCAGAAACAATATTATGTATAGGTTGGAGCTATTATTTCTTATAGGCCTACCTCCACCTATACTTATTATTGTTTCTAACTGTACAAGAAAGATAACAATACGGTACTTACCGTAAATTGATGCATGAAGATGCTTTAGCTGCTATTTGATGTTGCTGATTCAGCAGTTTCTTCAGCTACTCCATGGTCCAAGAGAGTAAAGGGAAAAAAGAATCTCTTTCCATGTTAGTTTCACGTACCTATCTTGACTTCCTTTGTCTCATTATTGTGAAACAACGCATTATTTAAAACACTTGAAACGAACATAAGAGAATTGGTACTCTCCAAATTTCTGCACTCATTTTCCTTGAAAGAAATTTTTATTTCTTCATCCTCAGCATATAGAATTTCGATTTATATTTTCTACATAGGTAGATAACCGAATTTTCCCCTGGTAGGTGGCAATTTTCATTGTTTTTTCTCAACCTTATCTCCCTTTTATAGCTCTGTTAGTAAAGTTGATCAAACGTTGAAAATTGTTGATCAAACTTGATCAAACAATGATCAGACGATTGACATCGAAAAATTTCGAATCTTACGTGAAGGGGTGGACTAGCGTGTAGTTAGCCCCCCCTAGTAAAAATAGCTTATACACTCTGTAAAGAAAAAATAGCGACACTTGTTCGCATATGGTTTTCGCAACATACTTTAATCAATATGATTTTTTACATGAATTCCTGATAATATTACAATGCATATTCTTAATGAGCAGTTCATTCTTAATACTTGCGCCAGAGTTTCAGGCTTTTGACATGAATTTAATGATTTTATATGCATATATAAGAAGCTGTGTGTGTTTGAGCAAAATCGTTTATAGGAAGAGTTATACATAAAACTGAAAAAAGATCAACAACAATAGCAGAAAACAAGAAATGGAATTTCTTGAGGGTAAGACATATTATGTGCAAACATCGGGAAGTACCATACACCAAACTAGTATTTTGTATGTGCACCATGGGCTTTCTGCAGTGCAGCGAATCATCGGAGCCCTTTGGTAACAAGGCTATTGCAAAATGCAACCTCGATTTCACGGAATAACACCCGGATTATCTGTTCCTTGAATTCCATTCTGTTTGAGATAGTTGTCTATTTAATCTTCTTCTCATATTGATCCACAAATTTTCAACTGGATTCATGTCAGGTGAGTTTGCAGGCCACATGAGTTTCTAAATAGTCATATTCTTGAACCACGTATTAACGATTTTCGCTCGGTGACATGAAGCATTATCGTCCTGGAAAAGGAAGTAGTCCAAATTTTCTTCAGTAAAGTCGTCTTTAGCTGTTGTAAGAACTTTACGTACCAGAATTTGAAGATATTTTCGTGCATCAAACAATCCTTTACATATATCAGTTGTTCTGACGTCTTTAACGATGAACCAAGCCCATACCATCACTCAGTAACTGAGTATTTGCATCTCTTAAACAAAATCCTTGTCAAGTTCCTTGCTTGTTCGTATCCACTTCACACCACCATCGTTTCCCTCTATTCTAAACTTCTTTTCAACGAAGAAAACGACTTGCTTCCAGTTGTCATAAGTCCAAGTTGCATATCAACTCACAAAACTAGATGTTGAAATCCTCTGTGTTTTGTCAGTTTGGACTTTCTACGCGGTTTCTTCTTTGTAATATCCTCTTCATACAATCAAGACAACACAGTTGTACGAGTAATTGCAGTTCCAAGATCATGTCAAACTACAGAAGCGATTTTTGGGGAAATCACTCCTGAAATCGGCAGTGCTATTGATTTCATTTAGCAATCTGCTCTGGGTGATGCTTTCATTTTTCTTGCACACTATTGACGAAGGGACGATTGTTTGCTGTTTCCACTTGTGGATTACTCTTCCTGCCGGAGAATCATGGATTTTCAGTATTCCATCTATTCCCTTAGAGATTTGCCTTAGCTGCGCAAAGCAATAATTATGTCTTGTTCACATGGAAACAAGTCACATTTCTTACCCATCTTATTTGTTTACAGTCCACATTTAGCAACAATATCACATACAAACAACGCTGCACAACAACAATTTTGTCACTTGACAAGCAAAGAACAATCATAAAACGCTATTTACCTCAGCCTATAGATCACAAATGAAATACAAAATTCTCACTACAATAATTTGCGAGGCGCACTCACGAGGAAGGTCCATAAACCGTAAGAGTTGAATTTTGATTAAAATTAGTGACAAGATTCAGTTCGAGATGCTAAATAACGTAGTAATAGTCACTCGATGCGCAAATGCTTCGTTGAGCTGCTACACAGACGCCAGCCATCTTGAATTCCAATAGGCAATGTCCAAGAATATCCTTTTGGCATAAAAATGAAAAAGCTTTTGGTAGATCTGACTTCAACATTGTATTTATTGTCAGTTTGTCTAAATACAATCGATTTATTGCTGCCGCATTGAACAATGAAAGAGATTTAAATTATCAGTGCACAGCCTATTTTTAGAATATACACCTGGAAACTTAGAATTCACTTTTTCTTGTGTCTGTTCTGCTATTAGTGATAAGAGAATGCATACACACCTGCTAAGAAGAGTGGCAATGAAGATTATTACAAGATTCAATATCAAGTTGCAATCCATAAAAAGAGCCTCTTTTTGCTTTTTCCTTCAATATTAAATAGTTAAATATCTGCATCTTTCCACCTTTAACGATAAAACACTAGCTTCTAATAAGGGCAAGACTAGTTTTCATATCAAAACTCTAATAATTAATTGTAGCAGGTGTTTCGAGGATTTATTTATTATTTAAATCATGTACTTGACAACTCAAATTCATTTTGGGATTTGTTTATTCATGTACTTTAACACAGTGATATATATGGCTCTTTTTTGTGTTTGAAATACTCTATGGGAATGTGCTAAAATTCCACAATATTGTACTCCATACTATTAAAAACTAACAAAGTAGACTTATTAGTTCTCTTGACTTTAGACTATTGTTTAGGGTATTAAGACATAGCACGCAGAATTTAGAGAGTTTTTCTACAGGCAATAATTGCAACATGGGTGTGCAGTGAGGTGTATGGTGTCTGTCTCCGAATGACAAACGGTAGTAGTACAGCAATTTTGGTGCGGGTAGGCGTGTGACGTTCGGTACGAACGCATTTGTTGGACCAGTGAAACATTCCGTGCATGAAATGCGAACAATTAATCCAATAAACGTAGTCAACATTTTAAATCAAGCAGTGGTGGAAAAATATAGTATCGTGAGTGAGAATGGGGTAGAAGATAAGACATTTGCAGGTACATTGCTTGCAATGATAAAAGCAAATATGATGGTAACATTTCTCTAACAGTGAGTGACACATTAGATGTAGACACTGACACAGAGAGTGAGCGTGAAGATTCGACAAACGAAATGGATTTGGAACAGGTAACTAGTCCATCAATTAGTGAAAGTGAGCCTTCTACGAGCGAGTATGAGATGTCATCTCCAAGCCGGACAAAATCTGTACGTGTAACAGAAGCTGTCGTTAAAAAATACGAACGAATTCAGGAGCACGTTGCATTGTTGAAAAAGAATGGGAAACGTAACACTGTTGCAGTTGCAGCGAAGAAATTCAAGTGCAATACGGCGTTTGTGTATAAGGCTTTGAAATTCCGTAACAAACCTCCTCGCTTTCATGTCATGTCACTACTAAAATACGAAGTACTAAAAACATCCAACATTTATCGCACTAGAGGACTTACGGTACATGATTATCATTTAACAGCGTGGATGTTACTGACAGCGAGGAAATGAACTATCCATTCCGTGCTTCTCATGGTTTCATTAACAAATTTAAAAAAGAGCACAGGATTCGCTCATGAAGGATTACTCAATTTGTAACGAAGAAAGATGTTGAAAACGAAGGTGAATTACTTGATAATGCTCAAAATTTTGTGATTAAAATTAATAAAATAATACATGAGAAACCGTGCAACAGTGAATGCATCTTTAATACTGATCAGTCTAGGTTCGAGTACGAAATGACTTCTGGTAGAACTCTGTCAGAAGTAGGTGAGAAACATACCACAGCAGTCGTTCAGTCTTTGGCCTCAGTGTCCCACGCATATATCATCCAAATTCACATTTCCCCAGTACGGCTATTCATGTATATATTCGGACCCAAAGTGAAGCAACAATTAGGTAGATCATTGTTATTGATGCGAGCAAATCAGGCAAACTCACTCGCGAACACGTCAAACTGTGGCTAAAAGACGTGTTTATTCCTGATATGAAAGAGGATTCCCTGTTGTTGCTTGACTCGTGGAGTGGACAGACGAGTGAGGACGTGCGAGAATTGTTACGTGAGAAAAACATTCGTGTTGAAGTTACATCCCCAAAGACCACCAAAGTTATTCAGCCTCTTGATGTATACTTTTTCGGCAATATAAACTGGTAATTCGACGACTTGAGGATTATTTTCGACATAAATTCATTGTTTCTGGTACACCGAACAAGTTATATGACAGAATTTTCATAATGAAAATGCATTCTGTTGTGTATCATCAATTTTGTGCGCCAGTCCTAAAGAACATGCTTGCATATGCATGGCAAAAATGTGGGTACGTCACCAGAGCAATAGTTGGTTCATTTAAAAATGCTCTGGAGAGTATGTTGCAAGTAGAAAATAGTGTCTGTGGTTATGGAGATTGTGATGAAAGTGCATTTGTTAAGTGTTTGTACTGCTCCATGATGCTGTGTGCTAATCACTTCGTTATGGATCTCCATCATCACAACTGAAGAGCAAAAGGTTAGTAGGTTAGTGCGTATAATTTGTTACAGTGCTGCTATTCCATTTTTCAGTACAAGCATTTCAGTTTAATAAATGATTTCTCTCACTACGCTCAAGATCTTATAGATAGAGTGGCTATTGTAGATCAAGTGACTACTACTGCATTAGTTAAGACCCTGCCACTGCTCGCATGACCGTGTTCCATAACATAAATTTAACTTGCATAGTGTTTATATGTTCCTGTGGATGAGAGAGCTCTTAACTCTGAACTGAAAACAGGTATGTAAACATTGGTTACGGTAATGGATTCAGGAGTAAATTCCAGTGCTATTTGATACCCCACATGACCTCCTTGCCATTTAGCATATTTGACCGGGATTCAAGATGGCGATCATGCACTGGAAGTACTACTACATATAGATTCCCTATCCCGGTTTACAATGTTGAAGTCAGATCTACCAAAAGCTTTTTCATTTTTATGCCAAAAGGATATTCTTGGACATTGCCTATTGGATTTCAAGGGCGTCGGTGTAGCAGCTCAACGAAGCATTTGCGCATCGAGTGACTATTACTACGTTATTTAGCATCTCGAACTGAATCTTGTCACTAATTTTCATCAAAATTCAACTCTCACGGTTTATGGACCTTCCTCGTCAGTGCCATCTAGCGAAAATATTACTGATACACAAACAATTGGCAAGCGATGTCGAACACCACATGTGTCACAAATAACGCAAATGAACTATCCCACTCTTCATTTCCTTCTATTCCTCTTCTAACGGGCTGCAACTATGGTTTTCTGTGTAAGTTAGCTTGAGAATTGAGGTGTCGTTATTTTTTCTTTACAGAGTGTAGTTATGTTAGTATCGCTGATCAAACGTTAAAAATTCTTGATCATACCTGATTAAACGATTGACATAAAAATAATTTTAAATTTAGGTGGAGTTGGGCTAGCTGCACGCCGGTCATATCTCCGAATCCTTACAGCTTAGAAACTTGAAGTTTTCTTTTTGGACATCTCATTTAAATCAATTTTACACATGTTTCAGTGTTTTTTCTACTCTTTTTCTTTTTTACCTTTTTAGATATTTTAGTAAAAATGGAAGAAAAGAGGAGAAAAGGGAAAATAGGGGTCGGTTTGAATTTCAGTAACATGGAATTTGGTATTTGGACTTCTCATTTAAAACAATTAGGTACGCAATTAAGCGTTTTAAAAAGTATATCCTCGAAGGGAAGGAAAGGAGCGGGAAGAGAAAATGGAAAAAGATTACAAATATTATAATAGGATTATTGTAAATCATACCTCATAGAGTTTTTCATTGTCATTGTACTTTCTTCTTTAGCATTTGTTTGAAAATTTCATTTGTTACGATGAAATGGGCTCAATTGTTGGTCTGACGGAGCGAAGCGGGTGCGTCCAGCTAGTATAATAATAAAACAGTATACTTTCACTTCTCTTCTATTTATTCCAAAACCTAAGTGATTTTCTGGATAGCCCATGTAAATAAAGTGAAATAAAATAAAAATCATAAGGAACATACTTACCTATAGATTATTTATGGTCAGTCTTCAAAATTAAAAAAATTTCTTCTATACTAATGTATTTTAATTCTTCAGATTTCAGATTCAAGGGAAAGACCTTTCTTTACCCTGTACAGACAAATAAGTTCCCCAGCATGCTTTACGGATGTTTTCTCCATAGGCATTTACTACCTTTCGATATGCAGATTACAAACTAAATACTACAGTAAGTTTCTAGAATCACAAAATGAAATTTACAATTTTCAACGTTTGAATAATCTAACAAATGAATACATCGAAACGTAACCATAATTTGGTTTCAGGCAACAACTGAAAATATAAACACTTGGCTGGCCACTTTGCTTTTTCATCTACGCCGATATGTGATATTTGAGACAAGACACGAACAAAAAGTTACAGAAAAAAAGTTTAAAGCGTATCTAAAACCAAGCAATGTATTTTACGCGTAAATGAAACACCAAATTCATATTTGAATTTTGGTGTACATATTGAATTTAATTATAATATCAATAAATTTATGGAACTAAGGTAACTTTTGTAAGAACTGACGGCAACTAAAAAAAAAAAAAAAAAAAAAAAAAACACGATTCATGTAAACTGATTCGCTATGCCAAGTTCATAGGTAAAATTAGTACCCATTAACCCTTTGAGTTCCAGTGACAACCATGTTCATGTAATAAAATACTATAGCACGCACATAGGAAAATGACATCTGGAACGAGAAGGGTTAATTTTTATTTACATAGAATATGTATAAAAGCGCGGAACTAACGTAAATATAATAAGAACTAACGAAGAACTAGCGACTCATATTGAGAAACCTGAGTAAGTTTCTTTGGTACGCCAACATGCGAAGTTAGCGTACCCACCAATCTTTATTTATACTCTAATATGAATAAAATCGCGGAACAAACGGAACTTTTGTAAGAACTAACGAGAAATAACGAGGAACTAATGACTCGTGTCAAAAATGTTCAAAATCTTGTTGCGTATGCCAACTTCACATGTGAAGTTAACCTACCCACATATTTTTGTGTATGCTCTAATTTGTATAAAATCGCGGAACTAACGAAACTTTTCTAAGAACTAACAAGAACTAACGAGGAAGTAATTATTCAGTTCGAAAAATGTGGTAAAACATGTTGGGTACAAAAACTTGGCCTACTCATTGTTTTCTGCGTATAATTTCTTTAAAATCGCGGAAGTAACGAAACTTTTGTAAGAACTAACGGGAACTATCGAGGAACTAACGATTCATGTCGAAAAATGTGAGAAAGTTTGTTGGGTACGCCAACATCACATGTGAAGTTAGCCTACCCACACATTTTTGTTTATGCTGTAATTTGTATAAAATCGTGGAACTAACGAAACTTTTGTAAGAACTAACGGGAACTAACGAGGAACTAACGATTCATGTCGAAAAATGTGGGAAAGCTTGTTGGATACGCCAACTATACATGTGAAGTTAGTCTACCCACACATTTTTGTTTATGCTCTAGATTGTATAAAATCGTGGAACTAACGGAACTTCTGTAAGAACTAACGGGAACTAACGAGGAACTAACGATTCATGTCGAAAAATTTGGGGAAGGTTGCTGGGTACGATAACTTCACATGTAAAGTTGGCGTACCCACACATTTTTTTATACTCTAGATTGTATAAAATCGTGGAACTAATGAAACTTTTGTAAGAACTAACGGGAACTAACGAGGAACTAACGATTCATGTCGAAAAATGTGGGAAAGCTTGTTGGGTACGCCAACTTCACATGTGAAGTTATCCTACCCACACATTTTTGTTTATGCTGTAATTTGTATAAAAATCGTGGAACTAACGGGACTTTTGTAAGAACTAACGGGAACTAACGAGGAACTAACGATTCATGTCGAAAAATGTGGGAAAGCTTGTTGGGTACGCCAACTTCACATGTGAAGTTATCCTACCCACACATTTTTGTTTATGCTGTAATTTGTATAAAATCGTGGAACTAACGGAACTTTTGTAAGAACTAACGGGAACTAACGAGGAACTAATGATTCGTGTCGAAAAATGTGGGAAAGCTTGTTGAGTATGCCAACTTCACATGTGAAGTTAGCCTACCCGCACATTTTTGTTTATGCTCTAGATTGTATAAAATCGTGGAACTAACGGAACTTCTGTAAGAACTAACGGGAACTAACGAGGAACTAACGATTCATGTCGAAAAATTTGGGGAAGGTTGTTGGGTACGCCAACTTCACATGTAAAGTTGGCGTACCCACACATTTTTTATACTCTAGATTGTATAATATCGCGGAACTAACGGAACTTCTGTAAGAACTAACGGGAACTAACGAGGAACTAACGATTCATGTCGAAAAATGTGAGAAAGTTTGTTGGGTACGCAAACTTCACATGTAAAGTAACCTACCCACACATTTTTGTTTATGCTCTAGATTGTATAAAATCGTGGAACTAACGGAACTTCCGTAAGAACTAACGGGAACTAACGAGGAACTAACGATTCATGTCGAAAAATGTGGGAAAGCTTGTTGGGTACGCCAACTTCACATGTGAAGTTAGCCTACCCACACATTTTTGTTTATGCTGTAATTTGTATAAAAATCGTGGAACTAACGGAACTTTTGTAAGAACTAACGGGAACTAACGAGGAACTAACGATTCATGTCGAAAAATGTGGGAAAGCTTGTTGGGTACGCCAACTTCACATGTGAAGTTAGCCTACCCACATATTTTTGTTTATGCTGTAATTTGTATAAAATCGTGGAACTAACGGAACTTTTGTAAGAAATAACGGGAACTAACGAGGAACTAATGATGCGTGTCGAAAAATGTGGGAAAGCTTGTTGGGTACGCCAACTTCCCATGTGAAGTTAGCCTACCCGCACATTTTTTTATACTCTAGATTGTGTAAAATCGTGGAACTAATGGAACTTCTGTAGGAACTAACGGGAACTAACGAGGAACTAACGATTCATGTCGAAAATTGTGGGAAAGCTTGTTGGGTACGCCAACTTCACATGTGAAGTTAGCCTACCCACACATTTTTGTTTATGCTCTAGATTGTATAAAATCGTGGAACTAACGGAACTTCTGTAAGAACTAACGGGAACTAACGAGGAACTAACGATTCATGTCGAAAAAATTGGGGAAGGTTGTTGGGTACGCCAACTTCACATGTGAAGTTGGCGTACCCACACGTTTTTTTATGCTCTAGATTGTGTAAAATCGTGGAACTAATGGAACTTTTGTAAGAACTAACGGGAACTAACGATGAACTAACGATTTATGTAGAAAAATGTATGAAAGGGTGTTGGGTACGCCAACTTCACATGTAAAGTTAGCCTACCCACACATTTTTGTTTATGCTGTAATTTGTATAAAATCGAGGAACTAACGGAACTTCTGTAAGAACTAACGGGAACTAACGAGAAACTAACGATTCATGTCGAAAAATGTGAGAAAATTTGTTGGGTACGCTAACTTCACATGTGAAGTTAACCTACGCACACATTTTTGTTTATGCTCTAGATTGTATAAAATCGTGGAACTAACGGAACTTCCGTAAGAACTAACGGGAACTAACGAGGAACTAACGATTCATGTCGAAAAATGGGGGAAAGCTTGTTGGGTACGCCAACTTCACATGTGAAGTTAGTCTACCCACACATTTTTGTATATGCTGTAATTTGTATAAAATCGTGGAACTAATGGAACTTTTTGTAAGAACTAACGAGAACTATCGAGGAACTAAGGATTCATGTCGAAGAATTTGTGGCAGGTTGTTGGATACGCCAACTTCACATGTGAAGTGGGCCTACCCATTGGCTTTCGTGTATAATTTCTTTAGAATCGCGGAACTAACGATACTTTTGTAAGGACTAACGGGAACTAACGAGGAACTAACGGCTCATGTAGATAAAAGTGGGTAAGCTAATTTGGGTAGGCCAACTTCACAGACCTGTTACGCGACCCAATGTGATACACAAGCTACTCACAGAAATAAACTTCACTCCTAATATATTATATAAAAAAGTAATTTTTTTTCTTAGAAACGTACTTAATTTTAAAATAGAACATAGCGGACAAAAAAGTAAAAAAAAATGGAAAATAATTGTTTTCAAGAAAACCATTTTAAAAAATATTTATGCATGGCTAAAAAAACATGGAAAATGAATCACTTGATTTACATAAGAATTGAAAGAAATAATTAACCTTTCTATGCCTGTCAAGGACTTGAACGAAATCGTGGACTCTCACGTTGGTGGCCCTGGTTATCTCCCCTAATTATTACAGTGTGATGACTAATACATCGTTAGAAAGCTTATGTAGCACAAATTCCAAAGAGGTAACATTCCTACAATTCGCGCCTTATTCGTAGAAAAAAAAACAAAACAAAAAATGACGTAAAAATATGAAAAAAGCAGAATTCAGGGAGCCCTAGCAACCCTTGTAGTCATCTTCCGCCGACAAAATTATGCTAATGTGTAGGCAACTCAGTTCTGACAATAACATAAAAATGGTAGCCATTTCTGCAGTACAAAGCGAGATAAAAATTCAGAACGAAACTCATAGTAAAAAAAAAAAAACCTTCTTACCACTATTGGGGACTGTGGAACCATCGATAGCAGGATAGGACGCAGGGTGGGACTTTGCAGACAGTAAAAAAATATAGGTATCTTTATGAAGATTGTTATCCGCACAAATTCGACATAGTCTACATCTGCCGAGTTTGGTTGCAATGCGTTCCAAGATGTCGCTGGACGGATTGTTTCTAAGTACACTGAAAAAAATCCGTTATCCGGACAGCGGTACATTGTATATACAAATATACGGTATCTTCTTATTTACTACATAAATAAGTACGGAGCATACGTTATCCATATCTACGTATGTGCTACCCCTTCTCCCCCTTAGATGTTACATTATTTCGTTGCAGGATGTCTGACGTCTACCAGACTTCCTTAAATTACATAGGTATACGCATGTTACATACGTCAGCTATATGCTATCTACGTCAATCTGTATGTGAGACACTGACCACCTATATACAGTGCTTTTGTTCGTACGGAAAGTACGTTTATTCGGAACACTTATACGTAAAGTATGTATAAAATATACTTTTTATACATTTGCTGTACGTTAATACTAGAGGATTTACACATGTAGCCTACGTTGTTACGCACGCCACATACGTTTTTCTTTCAGTGTACGGATCCGCGCCCTAGCACAAATTTGCGGACTTCTCTTTTCTTCCTACAAGAAATTATCGTATGTATGTGTGTGTGTGTAAAAGAAAGTACTTTTTTTGTATTTTATTTAAAAGAAAACCATAACAAATTCGTTTTATATACTAAATATTCTCAAAAAAAAATAAAGAAAAACGCAATGTTATGTGTAAAAGAAAAATAATTGAAATAGACAATGGATCCGCCCACCCCGCCATACTAAAACGTTATATACAAATTTTAGCTGCACACATTACGTACAGCAACAAGAATTATGCTTGTATACGAATTAAGTAAAAAGATATCGTGGTTTTTATGAAACCGTCCTGAAAATAAATGTAATAAATGTAATTTACTTAAAAAAACTGAGATTCAAAAAATTGGCAAAGTGTTCCCTTCTTGTCCCCCCTAAAATCAACAAGTACCGGATATTACCACGTACTGGACTACTTCATTGCTTTGCATACCAATAAAAGTATATACTTCCAAGTTGGGAATAGTCCCTCCAAAAATCCTGATGCAAAAAAACAAAACTTTAAAAAAACACGAGCTTCACCCTCCCTCTTCATCTAGTACCCCCACACGAACACAAAATGCATATAAACGGAAGGTTTTGTCCCTCAGAAACAAATTGATATCAAAATTTCCTTCTTAGCTCAATTAGGGATTGAGCTATTAAGGTTTAAATCCTTGACCCTGCAGTTGCGTCAATGGGCGTTTAAAGGCTAATTTTATTTATTTATTTATTTATTTTTTTGTATATGAGAGCTTTTCTTATGTTGTTTTCTCTTTTTAGCCATGCATAAATGGATTTTTTTAAAGTAGTTTTCTTTAAAACACTTTTTTTTACTTTTTGCAAGAATTTATTTTATTTTTTTTTATTTTTCTACGTTGTTTTATTTTTAATAAAAGTGTTTTTTTTAAAACAAAAAAAGACTTTTATTTTCCTTTTCTGCTTTCTAGTACGACGAGTTTTATTATTAAGGAAACCGTTTTTAAGAATATTTTACTTTCTACTTTCTAGGTATAGTTGAATATATTTTCAATTTACTTATTATTCCATATATATATATATATATATATATATATATATATATATATATATATATATATATATATATATATATATATATATATTACATTTTATTTCTCAATACCTGAAATGGCCATTCTTTCCACGGGAGACAAGCTTTATGGAAATATTTAAATTCTCATCCCCTTAGGATATGCATTTCAATGAAAGGGTAATGATAAGTGTCCTTAAAATACTAAGGTACGAATTCGACACTAATCTCAGTAGTTTTGTACATTTTATTTTTCACTCCGTTTCACCTTCATTTGTAGATGGGTGTTTAATTTGTACAGTCACCAGCAGAAGTAACACCCCAAGTATACAGGGTGGCCCAAAAGTAGGAATAAAGTACGGTACTGATCAGCTCATTGCATTTTATATAATTTCTTATTGTTATCCATCAAGTAGACTTAGTTTCTTTATTATTTGCTTTTAATGTCTTTTTACTTATATCTTAAGCTCGGAACGGCCGAAGCAAATAAATCCATAAACTAGAATGTTATACTTCATCAATGCAGGGGTCTATACCTACTTTTGGGCCATCGTTTATAATCCTAAAATGAAACGACTTAACTAGCTAACAGCCTCTGTGTAAGGAAAAGTGACGCTGTAGGCTAATTGTTAGCACAATAAACTGTCATTTTGGAGACCTGGGTTCGATTCCAGCAACTTCCAATTTTTAAAATGCTTCAATTACAATTTCAATGCATACTTAGTGTGACAAGCGAGATCTCTCGTCTCCAGAAAGAAGAGGATGTTGCAATTAGGAAAATTGAACAAGGTCTGTCAATGGAGGCAATGATTTACAAACTTATTTCCTGCAGTTGTTCTAGATTTGATATTTTTCTGATTCTACTTTCAGAAAAATACAGATTTACTAAAATGTATACTTTCAAACATTTTCTGATTCATGCGTGGTCAGTGCTTTTATTTCTTTGGACATACATTGTATAATGAAATAATACATTACATACACAGCAATATTGAGATTAATATATGGTGTTCATTGGATAACACGATCCGAACCAGAGAGATTAATATCAGAATGGAGAACTGTTTCGTTAGTCACCTACTCTACAATTTTACCTGCATAAACACCTAGCTCAGTGCTACCAACTGCTGCGAGTGCCGAGAAAAGTTTCGTGTAAGTTGGGTTGCATGTGTCCAGGCGTTTTCACAACGGCAAATGTTCTGGACACAATGGAATAGAATTGAAGCACTCAGGGAGAGTTACTTCGGCTAGTAACTGTACATAAATGGCACTGAGCGTATCACTATTCATCTCAGCAAGCTCGAAAACTGGATTCATTATTATGCTTACATGTCACTTCCTTCAACTCCTTTCCCTTAGGGAGTGCTAGCCGTGTCTTATCCCAGCAGTATATTTCCATATTGTAAATCATATGTGCACCAAATGTGTTTTGGATCCTCTAGACAAAAATGTGCATGTCTAATGGAATGGGAATCGACAGAGAATAGACAAAGGCGTTGTTTATACAGCTATATACGAATATAAGTACGTGTGTCTATGAACATAACTCTGGAAGGCCTTGAAGAATCTCAACCAAACTGGTACACGTATGTCTTAAAACCTGAAAAAATAGGAGTAAGAGATTTATTTCACCCCTAAAGACTGGGTTGTGAAGGATGAGATGCAAAAGTAAACGAGAATGATCGATATTAGAGTCGAATCACAGTTTTCGTGCTTGCTGAAATAAATAGTGATACTACTGATGTTACTTAAGAAGAAGTTCAGCCCCAATGGGGTAAAGCACCCCTAGCAACCCTTGGGATAGGAAGAGAGTGTCATAGTGATATGTCGGTTAACACCAAGTCCAGTTCGCATCGACGTAGATGTTGAGAAGGATTAAATAATAAAATGTCCAAAAATGACTAAGATTATTGTCAAATCTGTAGTTCCTAGAATCTGCAAAACAACTGACTCGTTTGAAATGGCGTTTGGACTATGTGAGGTGTGATCAAAATGTAAGATGTTTTATTTTATTACGAACAGAGTAATAGGTTTACATCAAATATGAATCAATCTCCTTGAAAGTACTCCCCTTAAATTTCGATCCAGTTATTCCAACGTTGATGCCATGAATGGGAGCTCTTCTGGAAGTGTTCTTTCTTCAAGGATCCTCAACTGCGCAGTCGTTACACTTTAAGTGTCGGAAGTGTGTCGAACAGTCATTCTTTTAGCGCCGTTTTGATTTTGGGGAATAGCCAAAAGTTGTGTGGTGCTATAACCGGAGAGTACGGCGAATGTGAACAGACATACATATATATAAATGGTGTTTTTGGTTCGAAAACCTGCATGTATTGATATGTACTAACATATTTCATTGAACTAGGAAAATGTATAACCTGAAACATGTAGAATTTAACGGAATATCTTTTGTGGAAATAACTGACCCCAAAACTCAAACAGACGTACTTCTTTTTTAAATATCCTTTCCACGAAAATATCGGAACATTTTTTCTGAATGTATAGATCATAACACATATGTAAAATTCAAACGCCTGCTTTATTATGAAGACCATCGACCTAAGTTAAGTAGAATAGAAACAGGAGGTATCTAAGTTTTATTATCATTATTATTAATTTATCACACTAGCAAAGTATGAATTGAGTTTAATTTATATATTTCTACCTACTAATTGAAACAATATCTCTCTTTCCTCATTCAATTCCATTACTATTGAGTAGGAGCATTATATCCATCATATTAGTCGTATTTGAAACGGGAAATATTCTATTTTAAAGTCCAGTAAGGGTATTATATATTGAGAGAAACCATATACAAACGAAACTTCAAAGAAATCGGTAAAACACGGGAAAAAAGAACCCTTTACCCTACCGTTTAAAATTTTCGGATAGTTTAGAAAAAAAATGAAATCTTAAAGTTTTATGCCCCACGGTTATGCCGGCTAGGCTAAAGGAAACGGTGAAGATGAGAAATGAATGCAAGGGTGGAATGAAGAAAGTGGGAGGAAACGGGAGAACCCCGAGAAAACACAAGCACACGGTGTATGTCCACCACAAAGATCATTTGACTTAATCGTGGATCGAACCAATTACCCGATGCACCAAAATTGAACGCTCTACCACTGAGCCACCGCGACCCGGATATTTTGCAACATTACGTAGGATTAACCGTGGTAATACAATATCTAGACAACTAACAATAAATATGCACTAGGTCTAGTAACGACACCAGCTTTAACTTTTGGGGAAGTTGGCAGAGGGATAAATGCATTTTGGGTACAAGCTGTTTTTTGTATACCGAAAATAGTACTTTTACATTACTTGACCTACAGTAAAATTCACATGTCTGGGGGAGGGTCCCGGACAATGCCATCAGAGGGCTCACACCTCCCTTGACTCCCTCTAGTTCCGCCACTGACTAGATCGTTTAGTTATTTTTTAACACTGCCTTGATACACTTACATATTTAGTAATCTATTTCTCCGTTGTCTGAAAGAAATTTTACGCTGAATATGTAGACTTGTTGTGATTACTGCAGTTCACTGTGCATCATTTAAAAAAAATGTCATCAGAGCAAAACAGCGAATACCAATTCCACTTTACGTCATGACTTGTATTGTTTGTATACTACAGAAGGTGTTATTTTACAAATTCCAAGTGCTTCACAGCTGTGGGTATTGAAATACTTTCAAAAGGTGCCAACATAGATCTAATATAATGGTATTATACGCTATACAGAAGTCCTGACGAGGGTGGATGATGACTCAAAATGCGTTATTTAAATTTTAAGGAATCAAAAATGAGTCATTTAAAACAAGTTAGTTGTAATGGTGGGACATGGGCTTTGGGGGTAAAGTGGAGGGGCACAATTTAACTGGGAAACTGTTATTTTTAATGTATTATTGTTCATATTCTGCATAATTCTCAAATCATTATTGCATCACACTGGTACTCCAATTATCTGGACTAAGCCGGACAATCCGGATAATTGAAGCAATCGTCTCTATTTCTTTGAATAAAAGCAGAGCGGAATTCCGATAAATTTTCTTACTTCTACTTCTACCACATCTGTTAGCAATATCCAACATTACCTCATTTTCACATTTTGAATCCAATCACAATTTCTTAAATACAAATGAGTTCTTCCGATCTACCAGTGTTCTAGGAATGTCAAGGAAATTACATTTTTAGCAGAGAATATGAACATCCAATAAGATTCCTTTTTCTTTCTTTGTTTTCTTTTGAAAATGTACATGTTTATTTTATTTTCCATAAAGATAACCAGGAAAGTTTTGTCTCTTTTCGTGAAGGTGTGCGTTCAATTGGCCCTCACACCGTGAGTTGAATGCGAATAGAGATAAGACGAAGGTGAGTTGACGGTGTGAATATATCCAACATACTAACTGGTAGAGTTACACCGTGAACTTGCGTAAGTACAGAGTGAACATGGGACCTCCACAGAGCGTCATAAGTGCGTGTATGTTGTACGAGTTCAAACCGGGGTCAAACGCAGCTGCAGCGGGGCGGAAGATATGGCAGGCCTTTCGTGAGTGTGTCTTGAATACGCGGAGAGTGCAGTGGTGGTTCAACAAGATTGTGGACTGTGAGGAAACACTCGAAGACCCACCATGTGCCGGAACAACAACACATGTACAAAATAAAGATCTTCAGGCACCAATTGAGGCAAACAATGGCCGGGTATATGATACTCTGAAACTACAATTCAGTGTGAGTGCAGAAACCATTTAGCAGCACCTCCATCAACTTTGGAAGCACTACAGGTTTGGTCGATCGGCCTAAAGCACTATACGTTGGGTCGCCCACATGATTTGACTCCGGGTCAGAAGGCAACGTGAGCAGACACCTGTGTTTCTTAGCTATCCCGTCTGAGGAAGGAGCCATTTCTGGACAGGGTTGTTGGCATGTGATGAGATGCGGGTCCTGTACAAAGCTTCACGGCGCCACCATGACTTGTTAGCATCGCATGAACCGGTTCCAAAGCAGCCAAAACCAGCACTACACCAGAAGAAATTCCTCCTCTGTACGTTGTTGTACGAGTTCAAACTGGGGTCAAACGCAGCTGCAGCGGGGCGGAAGATATGGCAGGGCTTTCGTGAGTGTGTCTTGAATACGCGGAGAGTGCAGTGGTGGTTCAACAAGATTGTGGACTGTGAGGAAACACTCGAAGACCCACCATGTGCCGGAACAACAACACATGTACAAAATAAAGATCTTCAGGCACCAATTGAGGCAAACAATGGCCGGGTATATGATACTCTGAAACTACAATTCAGTGTGAGTGCAGAAACCATTTAGCAGCACCTCCATCAACTTTGGAAGCACTACAGGTTTGGTCGATCGGCCTAAAGCACTACACGTTGGGTCGCCCACATGATTTGACTCCGGGTCAGAAGGCAACGTGAGCAGACACCTGTGTTTCTTAGCTATCCCGTCTGAGGAAGGAGCCATTTCTGGACAGGGTTGTTGGCATGTGATGAGATGCGGGTCCTGTACAAAGCTTCACGGCGCCACCATGACTTGTTAGCATCGCATGAACCGTTTCCAAAGCAGCCAAAACCAGCACTACACCAGAAGAAATTCCTCCTCTGTGTTTGGTGGACTGCATCGTGCATCGAGAACTGCTACCAGGTGGTCAGAGAATCAATGAAACTATGTACTGTCAGCAGTTGAACCGTGTTCAAGATAAACTCAAAACTCTGGAGGCAGCACTTCTGAATCGCAAAGGGGTTCTTCTGTTACAGGATAACGCTAAGCCCCACGGGCTCACTCCTCCCTTGGATGACCCGAGAAACCATTCTATACCTTGGATAGTAAACCCTATTGCATCAGCTATACTCTTCGGACATTGCGCTGTCCGATTATCACCTGCTACATTCCCTGGATAATCACCTTCGAGGATGCCAGTTCAAATCCATAGTAGAGGTGCAAAATGCACTTGATAATTTCTTCACTTCACGGCCCATCAAGTTCTACCGCGATGGAATTCATGACCTTCCAGAACGTTGGCAGAAGGTCGTCGATGATGATGGGGAGTATTTTTCATCTCCCAGTTAAGTCTTAGGTGACATATCAATGTTCAAAGGTGGTGGGTGAAAAAGCGACAGAACTTTCTTAATTATAACTAAGTAAGAACTTTCTTAGTTATAATATCGTTCAAGATAGCTGGGTTATATGATTCAAGTTCACTATATTTATGTTAATGCATTATTCTTAATGCATTATTATATTTACTTAGGAACGCTTCGCCCCTAGTCGTGGTTATTACTGCTATTTATGTTTCATGATTATTATGTATAATACCAAATTTCTAATTTACTCTCTCTCAAAATTCCTGCAGCTGTCGATAATTTGGTCAGTATTATACATCGATGAAAAATTTATTTTTCCCTTGAAAGCTGTCCTAAACAAGCAACAGAGGAAACAGACAATAAACATGTATTTTATTTATCGACTATAGCTTCAAATCACAATTAGAAGTTGACATAACACAGGTTGACATTTAAAAGACCGGCTACCTCCGGACCCGAGGAGTCCCAGATTTTGGAAGGTTATAAATCCTTAACAGAAAATACCTGTACAGATCTTTAAAGGAAGACAAATGAGCTAATAAATGATAAAATGTCAAGATATGCATGTCGGTAGGTGTATGAAAGACACAAAATCTTGATTTTTGACAACAGTGCGATAAAAATATAAATGGCACCTCCAGAAAAGACTTTCGCGCCAACGCGGTAAATTTGAAAATGCTCTAGGGAATCTGAAGGAATCGGATTATCTATGACCGAGTTCTGGAATGTCAACCTGTATAATTTCCCTATATGAGGATAGCAAAACATGATAATGTCACTTTTGGTAAATTCTGATTTTGAGAATGTCTTAATTAAAAATACCCGTTTTAGCAGTATACTGTATATTTCGTTTTTATGAGTGAACTAATAGAATTTTAATTTAATTCAAAACCTTTTAATTTCCTCTACTAAAACAAAATGTACCTATGATGTTTTTCTACTCTCGTATAGATTTTTCGAAAATGAAATTTGAACGGCGAACTTCTGTGCGTCAGCACCATAACAAGCAAGAAGAAGGTATATGCCTTTGCGTTTGACCAATGAACCTTAGCTTCCTGCCTTTTCCATCTAACGGAAGTTCAGCTGATTTCAAGGTTAAGAATTTTCTAGGTAAAAACATATGACATGTAAGTTAGCACTTATATTTCGGTTCACGTATAAACTGTGCAAAATGTTCGAAATTATCTAAAAGTTATGAAATGCTATGTTTTCAACTGTAAAGTAATATTTATTTTTAAGAAAATGAAACAAGAAGTTTTTATTTTGGTTAGCAAACATAATTGGAAGCACGGGTACTGGATGCTGCCGTTCCAAGTACCGTTGTCACCCTCAACTCCTTCAAAGAACGCAGTAGACGCGATGTTGAATGTTTCTTTGCCAGAGTCAATTGAAGGTCCAAAGGTCACCAAATGAACGTTTAAACATTTCAACAGTTTTAAACGGAATTTGTTACTTTCTAACGAGCATTATTATTTCTCTTATGTCTTTAGTTGAACACTAATGTTAACTGAAGTCTGGTGACTAGAAACGAACAACAAATGCGCCATCTTAAAATGAAATAAAATCTCATTACGTCCCAGTTATGACTTCTAGGCTGAAGGAGACGATAATGATGAGAGATGAATGAAATGGTGGAATGAAGAAAGTTGGAAGAAACGGGGAACTCCGAGAAAACCCAAATGTTTGTCCACCATAAGGTCCACACGGCGCGAGCTGGGATCGAACCAGGAATCCCAAGCACCGGAGGTGAACGCTCTTCCACTGAGCCACCGCGCCCCCTAAATGCGCTTTACAATCAAGCCGGATGCAAGCTTGCTGACTTCCAATGCAAGTCTACAGCAAGCGGTTTGCTAGTTGTCTGTGCTACTATGGCAGAAACGTGGTCAAAATCCCCTAAATCGAAGTTTCTGTTTGTAGACTTTTAAGATTCTAAGTTTGGTATGATTACCGTTAAGAAATGACCATTTGTAGGCCCAGATACACATACCTGGATATCGAATCTATTTCAATTTAAGCGTTGAACCAGTCACTTCAGATGTTGCTCAGAATGCAAATAAAGTAGGTTTCAATCGCGCTCAATTTCGGTCTATTTGTAGTGTTTCTCCTTTTTTGGCTTTTCAGATGAAGTCAACGACTAAAAGTAAGTAAATTTTAATTATGTAAGTAAAATGCAGTAAAATTTGATCGTTATTATATTATTGGAGCATTTAGAACATTGTCTTTTTTATTTGCTTCAGGTTGAATCGCAAACATTAAAATATGCAGAAGTCAAGATCCCACGAGATCACATTCTCAAACAATTTTTCCTGAATTTCTAAATCATTCTTCTTTTATCCAAAATTAAAAGTAGTTGGCCCCAGTTCCCTATTTTCTTTTATCTATACTTTTCTATAGTGATACATAAATTTGATTTTATGCCATCATTACGATTTTTTTTTGTTTTTAGTTGATGCACAAGAAGTGAATAAAATACTCAATAATATGTGACAATGAAATCATTTTATCATTATTTTTATCTAAAATTCAAAATGAGTGACCTCGAAAACTCCTCAATACTAATTTCTCTTGAAATCGATTTTTTTCTTTTAAGACGGCCATATTACATCCGCCATCTTATATTTTCAAAAAGATAATATGAAATACAAAATCAGCGACATAGGAAACCCCAAATATCACGTTTTAATGAAATCAAACAATTTTTCGTTACAAAACTGGTGGGTAACAGTGCAGGAAATATCCAATTATGAGTGGTTGAACAATAGATTATGATATTTACGATACTATAAAAGATATCGACACTAATGAATCAATTTTTTCTAGGATTGGTTGCATTTAATATCCGGCGATGAAGAAGGTGAGTATACTTTAATTAAATGTAACCTCAAAGTATACAACAGAGGGAAAGTTACATTCTGCATAACTGTATTAGTCTTTACTCATTTGAGTTATTATATATGTCGAGATATGCGGATGCCAGCGAGGGAAGGGTTGACGTATGACATTCAGTTTCTACATATAGAATGTAACTTTTTTCTGTTAAGTGCTTAAATGGTTATGGAATAGTATAGTGACGCATGTCACACAGGCTTCAAGAAATATTTTAAATGTTATTTTTTTTTAAATGTAAGTTGATTAATAATCAACATTTGGAATAGTTACCTGCTATTTCTTGCCAGGCTGCGTCGTAGCAACATTATTCAATGGACTTATTCTTCCAATTTACAACCCATACAATTTCCACAATGCAATTTACCACCAAGCGTCTCTCACTACGAGAATGAATATTACTAAAACCTAGAAACGAAAACAAACGGTTAAAAACTAGTAATAAATGTAGCTTTAAAAATGTTAAAATATTTTATTCCTATTCTACTTCATTAGAGTTTTACAGTGCTCTTCCGACTCATTGCACAATTATTAATGACGTGGCACATATGCCTACTATGTGATATGAAAATTACGCATTACCACTAAGTTGTCCTAAAATAAACTACAAATAATTTTATTTCAGACAGCCAAAAGTTTTCTCTCGTTTTAACTAACAGATTTCTAAGAAGTACCGAAACTAATTTCACTACAATTTATAAAAGTTTAAAATATAAGCAATAAGTTCTTACGATAACTGAACATTATCAAAGATTTCCATAAAACCAACAGCTTACGGTTTCTTATCATCACGAAGACTCGTTATTAGCATAACAATCAAAGAAAATCATCTACGTTTTAATTTAATTTCGAACAGATCTTGTTGCTGCGTAACAAGTATTTGTTCCGCAATTTTTAAAATATTCATGAATATCGCAAGTCATAGAAAACCACTTCGTTTCCTGATAACGATTTTTATTTACTAAGCAGTGAGACTCTAATATGTCATGGAAGTATCATTTTCCAAAAAAAAAAAAGGAAAAAATCTCTTTTCTAAACACATCGCAACATAATTTTTAATAACTTCTTACCTAGAATGTTAAAGAAATGTATACGAAAAATGCTAAAACATCTAAATTTTGATTACGAATTAACAGAATGTAATCTTAAAAATGTTTAAAATATTATTACTATATTGTTTCATTCTTACCATGTGGCATTCTTAAGATGAAATATGATTCCAATGGCTGTCACGAAAGAAATAATTAAAATTATTTTTTAACACAAAGATCAGTTTTCTGTATTCTTCTCTTATCAAACATAAGCACAAACTTTGTATCACACGTATAAATTAAAACGAATAAAAATCTGCTAAGGAAATATTTTTCCTCTCTGTTTCTGAAACGTTACAAAATGGCGTTACACTATCATTTTCCAAGAACACTCTCTTTTTCGGAATAGCACAAGTAGGTTCACAATAACATCAATTCATCATTGGATTATATCATTGCTTTCTCTATTTCTTCGATTTACATAAATTGATTTATCGATTTATGAATCTCACTCATTGAAAGAAGTCCTTACTTCTGTCTAAGAAGCATCCATCGCTTGTTACACTGAAGGTCACGAATGTCACATAACGTGAAAAAACATGGCTACCAAATGACGTGGCAAATGAGCAATACGCATGAATGTTTTGCTATAAAGAAATACTTCCTATACTAGTTTTAATGAAATACATGCTACCGTATTGTACTTAAAAAGATTTTCATAAATATATCTAATAAATTATATATGTCTTGTTCTAATACTATCCTAAATACGGAGTACTGCAATTATTATGCTTAGAATGCTTTCCGTAAAACAAGGGATTTTCACAGCTCTACAATGGATGTTATTTACGTAGCTAAGAAAATTGAGCGCATGAACAACGAAATTAAAGAATTTAAAATACAAACGATATTACCTATCACGCTGAAACACTTTTCCTGAAAGTTGAAGTATTTCTACAAATATGGCGTGCTTTCTTGATTTTGTAATGACACTCGTTTCTACACGCGCCGTAACAAAATTTGTGACAACAAATTCTCTTCTGGTACATGTATTCAATAAGAACATAATTACAGCTACACAAGGAGTAAACTTTTGATTAAAATAAATAAAATTTACTTCTAAAAACGTTAAAATACCTAAGAGCACTGCACTGGTCATTCCACTATAGTTATTAAACTATACGTCACTGCGCAACAGTCAAGATGGACGCTGAACGAAGAGGGCGTGATGATAGCAGATAGAACGGCGACGCTAACCATCATTTCCACCCGTTTTCTCTGTATTTAAAGTCTCTTTTCTTTCTCAGCAGTAAAAGAACGCATATTCGAATTTATTTGAAAAGGACAGTAATAAATTCATATAAAAAGCAGTCGATCATCTTCTGTTACGAAAAGATTCAACTCGGGTAGGAACGGGTGTGTAACAGAAATGCGCCAATATCAAGGTCAGCTTCAAGTGTTCAGAGCAGATGCTTTAAACGGGCGCCACCTCCCACTAGGTTTCACGATTGGTTTGCAACTGTTTCTGTGAATACATTGTCAATCTACTGTTAGATGATTGTCTCTCCAATGTTTCTGCACAACCGTCTTATATTACCAATGGACGAGTCTGGTTATTTCGTCACTTCCGATGTTAACAGAACTCTACGACTCATTATTGTTATCATCGTCATAAGTATTCTGCCATTATTGGTAGGTCACTTGCCGTAAATAAGAAGCTTCCATGCAGGGCGTAAAATTTCAAAGTTAGACGCACTAGCCAATCCAAAATAATGGTCGCCAGTATCTGTCAAAGTACAAACTATCAGAGGGTCCTTCCAACGGCCTTTGGTTTGACAAAGAAAGAGATTACATCAGGGCATAAAATTTCAAAACCAGACAATTAGATTAAGGATAATAACTGAATTGGACAAAATATCTTATATCTTTCGATTGAGGATGGGAAAGGAGGGCGAATTACAACGTTGTAAAGACTTCACTTTCCATGTCCTTGTGAAGACTTCACATTTTGTGTTTTTTCGCACTCAATGACGATTATTTTCGTGCAAAACAGAAACTGCGCAGCCCTGTAAATTTAGGCAGAAGCCATTCCTGCTAAACACTGGAGGCCAGCTCTATATTTTTAGTCGTCAATGGCGACCTGGCGACCGGAAATTTTGCGCCCTGCTTCCATGAACCACGGCCATTATATAAGTTTTTTGTCTTCGCATACAATTTTTCTATTTCGATACCATCTATCAGCTATAGACTCCTTCGCCTCTCCCTCTCTTTCCTGCCACCACATCCTTTAGCACGTCCTTCATGATACAGTTCCTTCTTGGCCAATGTTGCTACCAGTTTATTTTCCTCTTTTCAACAATAATCTAATTCTTTTTTCTCCTCCACTATCCTTACACACTCTCATTTGTTTTCCGTTCAACCCACCTTAGTTTCTCCATTCTTCTCCATACTCACATTTCAAAGGATCCTAGCTCTTTTTCCATCTCGTTTGTGTAATGCCCATACTTTTGCTCTCCACACGAAGCATTTTATGAGTCTTATTCTCAAATCTTTATTCAATGACCCACAAAATAACGTTTTCTTCCTCCTAAAATCTTCTTTCGCCATTCCTATCCTTGCTTTGCTTTCGCGTTCACACTTTCATATCATCACTAATAATACTACGCAGGTACTAAAACTAGTCATCTCTCTATTTTCTCCCGTCCTATTTCTATATTTGATTCCGACCGTTTCGATCCAACCACCATGGCTTTGTCTTTCTAACAACTTATTTTCAACCTATATTCTTCACAGCCTTTCCTCAAGTTTTCTAACATATTGGTTTTCTATCAGATTCCGCAACAAGCTCCATATGATCTGCGAACCGTATACACATAATCATCCTACTTCTACCTAAACATCATCTTTATTGTGTAGGCTCTTCTTTACTATCTCTTCTAGTTTGATATTAAGTAACGTCAGCTAGAGTCAACATCCCTGTCAAGCTTCCCTTCCAATTGCACTTTCCTCTATCATTTCCTCCTCTATTCTAACACTTACCTGTTGAATCATATCTAAGTTTCTTATGAGTCTTCGATCTTTCCGTTCCAACCCAATCTTCTTTAGAATTCCCAACAACAATTTCAGTTCATGCTATAAAAAGCCTTTTTTAGGTCAATAAATACAACAAAGGCCTATTTCACTTTTCCTATAAAATTTTCATCGATTAGGCTTAATAAGCGGTGTAATATCCGGGGAACATGAGGGATGCAATAGTTTTTGTTATCCAAGGCGTAGAATGGTGTCCCGTATCATCCTAGCCATATGGGATTTAGCGCTGTTCTGTAACAGGAGAACCCCTTTGCGATTCAGAACTCCTGGCTCCATGGTTTTGAGTTCTTCTTAAAAACGGCTCAACTGCTGACAGTACATAGTTGCATTGATGCTCTGATCAAGTGGTAGCAGTTACCGATGCACGATGCCGCGAGCAATCCACACACACAGGATAGTCTTATTCTGATACAGTCCTGGTTTCGGCTGTTTTGGAACCGGTTCATGGTATGCTAACCAATGATGATGGTGCCGTGGAGCGTCGTACAGGACCCATTTCTCATCACATGTCAACAACCTGTAAAGAAATGGCTTTTTCCTCAGATGAGACAGCAAAGAAACACAGGTGTCTGCCAGAGTTGGCGTGGGTCAATGAAAACTTGACCCAGGACCCACTGACCCACCACCCACCATGACCCACTCTGACCCACGAACCACCATGACCCACCACCTACCGTGACTCACGCTGACCCACTGTGACCCACCACCCACCGTGACCCACTCTGACCCACCACCCACCGTGACCCACTCTGACCCACTGTGACCCACCACCCACCGTGACCCACTCTGACCCACCACCCACCATGAACCACTCTCATCCACTTTGACTTACTCTGACTCAACAAAATCCATTGTCATCAACTCTGAACACGATCCACGGCCACTTCTGAACTGACTAAAGAGTTTACACTTGTAATAAAACAAGACTGTGAAATTGTCACTAAACGAAGTTTAAATTTCTAGTCAATCGCTCAAACAGAGCACCACTCTGTTACTAGGGATGGGCACGAGTCGAGCTAAAACTCGACTCGACTCGAATTCGAGTCGAATTTCGAGTCGAGCCAAAGGTAATTTTCTCGATTCGAGTTCCGAGTCGAGTCGCTGTTTTGAGGTCGAGTTTCGAGTCGAGTCGAGTTTGATAAATGGCTCGCTCGTTCAGCTCGTTTTAGCTTGTTTCGAAATCATTGCCTGATTGAATGATTAGACTGGAAAGCGAAAGCTATGAGAAATGTAAGCACTAATGTGGAATACTTTTAGTGTTGCTCACGAGAGAGGACATTGCTCGCATCTCGTCTCGTCTCGATAACGAGACGACAATATATTTTTATAACGAGACACCTTCAAATATGGTGAGCATCAATATAAGTATATACTGTAGTTCTTACCATCAAGGCTCAGACCTGCACAATCGAAGTTTGAGCCCAAGCAGAAGCCCACCCCAGGAAGTGATGTTAACCGGTTCGACTCGGTTCAACTGAGTGAACAGCTCGAGCCAGCTCGGTTGGAATAAGACATCGGCTCGGCTCAATTTAGCCGACAGCTTGAGCTGGTTCGGTTGCGATGAGCTATCGACTTGACTCAAGTAAGCAGATAGCTCGAGCCGGCTCGGTTGAGATAAGCCACCGACTCGGTTTGACTCTGCTCAGGTGAGCCTTCGGCTCGAGAGAGCTCGGTTGAAACGAGTCCATCGGCTCGGCTCAACAAATCCGATGGCTCCAGTGGGATCGGTTAAAGTAAGCCATCAACTCGATTCGGCTCCGCTCAGGTGAGCCACCGGCTCAAGCCGACTCGATTGGGATGAGCCATCGGCTCGAGTTGGCTTGGTGGGGATGAGCTGTTGTCTCGGCTCACTTCTCGGTAGGGATGCGCACAAGACGAGTCGAGATTTAAGACTGTTTCGACTCGTCTCGAGAAAACGTTGTTCGAGGTTATATATATATATATATATATATATATATATATATATATATATATATATATAACCTTTACATACCATCTTATAAGCATTTTTTTAAATAATTTACATATTACGTAGCAAATTGCGATACAAGTTTCAATTTCTATCGCAGTTTGTAAATTTTGTAGATCATTTTATGCACTATAATGAGTAATTATATATTCATATAGCAAGTCCAATAAATACGAAAGTACTTGACAATTGCATTCATTATGAAGGAAATTGTGAATTACTCTCGTATTTATTGGATTTGTTCTATAAATTTATTATTATTATTATTATTATTATTATTATTATTATTATTATTATTATTATTATTATTATTATTAATTTCTCGACTACAAAGATAGAAAGAAGAAGAATTCCGTCACTAGTAACACAGAAGCGAAAATGACTTCTAATTGAAAATAATAGATCAATGCATTTAATTTCGGGGAGAGTCTATAGGGGTACTTTAGAGTTTACGGCTTTTCTCTGCAACCCGCGCTCATTGTTGGAAAAGCATTATATTTTATTATGTTATTTTTCAAGTTTAGCGAAATAAGAGTTTTACCACAGCGACAAATTGAACAAGTAGGCTCAGAAAAACAACGCATTGGCTGTTCTTCAAATACACACATACAAAGAGAGAGCCCATTTGGTCAGGATGTTTTTTGAGTTAGCTTTGTGGCGTCTCGCAAGGAGAAATCTTACAAGTGTAGTATGCTGGGTTTTACAACAGATGTAAATGGGCATCAGCACTTCAAATGAAAAGCGAAAAGAAAAGAGTTGGTTGCCATACTTGAGACTTGCGAAGATGCCAAACACGGGATTGAATTATGTCAGATTTTCTAATTATATTCCTGAACTACTTATCTTCATTATTTTAATGAAGTGTTTTAACTGTATTCATGTACAAAGGTAATATGACGCTGTGTCGCAAAGATAATACAATAAATTGATAAATACCACTATATATACACTGCATAATTGATTTGACGATTAGACCCGTGTAGTTCTTACATTTTGTCGGGCGTATCATTTTCATTACTCGTTCCTGTAGTTTGGAGGGCGAGGGAATTATTATGCAGTGTTGCAAACTCCGCACACCTTTGGTGTATCTCGGAAACGGGTAGAGATATCGCTTTCGAACAAACGCTATTAGGATTCCTGAATTTTACATGAACTTTCTATGGTGTTTCCAGCATTATGTCATACGGGCACTTTTCCTCCTATAGCAACTGCAAAATTTTCAATTTTTCCCCCTTTGCTGTGGCAACCCTGTTACTCACTGGATGCTGTGCGTTCTTTGGTTTACTCTTTCGGTTACTCCTTTTCATTACGTAGTATTATTTTTCTTGCCTTTTTGCTAGTTTTGCTCTACGGACACTTTAATTTCTTGATCTTTGAAGCTTTATAACTTCCTTATTTGGCAACACTGACAGGTGCGGTTTCCCTTGTTGGTATTCACATTCTGTACTAATTCTTCTGATGGCATAAACTTCTATATGTTCCATTTAAAAAAATACAACTTTGTACTGAGCTGGCAACACTGTTGACCTGGTAACATTGTGTGGTACCTCAAAAGACGTCCCCCTTCCACAAGTATCTGGATCCACCAAACTCTTGCTAATATCTCTTCTGGTTTTTGATTTATTCAGGGCTGTCCAACATTACTGAACCACCCTGTATATATATATATATATATATATATATAATATCCGTGTATGTGTGTATAAATTAACAATTGGTTTTAAAAAAATATCCTGTTTAGTATTCACAGAGAATATTTTTTCAAAATTTAAATTTGATGGCTGAATCAGTAGACTTTTAATATATTCACATTGTATCCATTGACTTGCGAAATAGTCTACCTCCAGACGCACTTAATTTTTTAACCATCCCCAGATTAATCGAACAGTTTGATACATTTGAATGTGACTTAAATTTCTATTCATAACTATTCTTATAAAACAGGGAGATTATGAAGAGATGGATGTACTGTACAAAATAGAATAAAAGTATATCATTCGGATTTCTATAATTCCACAGTCCAACCCAGGGCTTTCTGATTTTAAACAAGATAATGTGCCTAGCTGAGACTTTACATTGTGAAGATTATATTAGTGAAAATTATGCAAATACTATTTTACAATTTAATAGATATTACTAAATATTGAGCTGTGGCTATGTGGTTAGCGTATGCTTCTTCGGCGCGGGAGTCGGGAGTCCGCGGTTTGATTGACAACAGGAGCTCATGTGGTTCAAATCTCAGGTTAAGCTGTAGGTTCACGTCTTATACAGCTTTGCTCCTGAAAGGGACACTAAACTATAATCTAATTTAATATTACTAAATATTTTTAATGGCTTACCAAGACGACGTGAATTTGACTGCCATCAAATCCGTTTTATATTGTCACTTAATCCAGTGGATATTAATATAACAATTATAAGACACGAGTGTATAAAAATATTCAGACACAAGTGTATATACATACACACACATGCATACCAAATATCAACACTTCAAGACTATTTTAGTAGTGGTAGACTGCGCTGCATCAAGCAGTGTTACCTTCAAACAAAACTTCTTCATTTTCCCATTAACGTCTCATATAGTCTCGCTGCTGAACAGGACGTTAAACTCAAAGTTAACTCATTTTCCCATTTGCTGAGCTGACCTGATTTTGAGTTTAACATCCCTTCTGCAGCGAGGCTACATGAGACATGGACCTACTGGTTAACCTGAAATCCGAACCACATTAGCTCCCGTCAGGAATCGAACCCGGATCTCCTACACCAAAGGCGCTTACGCTAACCGCTTAACCACAAAGGAGCTCAATCATCTTCCCATTTGTCTGCATTATTTGATTCACCCACAGATTTGTCATATATATTTGCACTTGTCATTGGTTTTACCATTTTCGTGGAGGGTTCGAACTAGTCACAACCTGAAAGCTGAACACATTCAGAAACTAAAAGAATTACGTTCATTGTGTCTGATAAAGAACTTCGTGCTTGACACAAGCGTTTCATTTTTCTCTGAACATCTTTCTTCGGCAAAAGAGTCGGTTCTCTGTATTGGAAAGAGGGAAGGGCGAATTTATATTTTATGCATGGATAACATTTTAAGAAGTTTACACAAAACATGCCGCTTCCGACATAGCCCTGAAGCATTTCTTTTAACGGTGTATTACTGGCTGTCCTTTGACGCTCATCCCCCTACCCTCTCAAGTTCTAAATTGAAAAGGGACAGAAACATTCCAGATAACCACACACTCAGATTTCAGTTAACACTAATAATACTATGGGTAATTGGTAAACAGTCTTTTGTAGAATCACGTTCTGCTTATTTTTTAACATTTCTGTGAATTTAACAATACAACAGCGGATATACTGACAAGTTTTATTGCTCCAACCATCGCTTCAACTAAAAAGGATAATTCCTGACGGTCGTTGAACTACCTAAATTTTCGTTGTTTTTTTTTTTCTGTTCTCAGAAGGAAGAATCAAGATGCTAGATGCTAAATGCGTGTGAATTATGCAGGGTGGAAAAAATCGTGATTTTTTAAAAAATATTTTTTATTTAAATCATTTTATTTATTTATTTATTTATTTATTTATTTAAACCAAATCTTTCTCCTCCTATATAGTACAAGTCGCGAACTGAAGAAAGAAACATTAGGAATTAGTATTAAATGTTAATTATGCCATTTAAGTGAAGGTACTATAGTATTGGTAGTTGAATTTTGAATTAATCCCCAATCGTTAACCTATTTCAATCCCAAATAATGTTTCCTAAGCATTACGGAAAAAGTATAACAACGTTTATCAACATTGCATTTTTTCCACAAAAGTTACTGATATTTGGTAGGGCATATTAAAAAAAAACTAGCTTGCGGCACGAAATACATATAACATCCGTAAATTTCGCCTAAAGTTATAAAATCTAAAAAAAAAAAAAATATCTGGGAACAAACAGACATACACATAAAAGAATTTTCGTCTTAAATTCGAATGGTGATTTCCCAGTTGGAATAGTTTACGATTTACAAACACTATGTTACGAAGAGAAGAAAGCAGGAATGCCTTGTTACCCGTTCAAAACGGGATTTTCCCTAATCATCCTCTGCATAACACTCGTTTTCATACTGTACTGTACTTTCCTCCATAATTGAAATGACAGAATAGAAACGGGATTTTACTTTTTTCACTTCAAATTAGGCCTAACTTATTTCGGAATTTGATTTTAATAATCACTTGATTATTTTAAAAAATCAAGTGATTTAAATCTTGATTTAAATCAGAATGATTTATTAGAATTAATCCAATGCTCCAGATATAGCACTTGACTAACTTCTTACTAAGTCCAATAAATTATTATAGACTACCAACTGCTCACTTAGACAATTTATGAAGTTCACTTTAACGCAACAGTTTTATACAAATTAGATATCTGGATAGATACTTAAGTATTGTTAGCATATTTAAAGTACTATCAAATATCATGACATATAATTATTAGTATTAATTAACTGAAATGAGAAGAAAATCAAAACCCGCTGGCGAAAGGTTAATTATTAATTTTTAAAATGCCTGTACCTTTTCAAAGTAATAAATGCTGGTACCGTACGGTGTTGGTTTCAAGGCAAATAGCTGTTTCTGTGTGATTAGTTACTTCGAAATAATTTTAAAAAATACGCAAAGATTTTCGAGACATTCGAGTTGAATAAAGATTTTTTACGAGCACAGTCTCGACTCGAATTCGAGACATGTCTCGACTCGTGCGCATCCCTACTTCTCGGTTCGGCTCCATAGTGAATGAGCTGTGAGCAGAGCCGCTCGAGCCGTTGACAACCCTACACCCGGGCCGAGTAGTTTTGAACATGTTTGGCCTGCACCCTATAACTTTTAACCTATTTTGGCTCGAGCTCGAATACTTGCTCCTCCAGAATTCAAATTCCAACCTCATGAACAACGTTCTTGCCTTCTAGACTTTACGACTACCTAGGTCGCAGTCAACTAGTTCTTAGTATTCAGATACATACCGCCTATCTTTCATGTTTATACACGGTGTTATAATAATAATAATAATAATAATAATAATAATAATAATAATAATAATAATAATAATAATAATAATAATAATAATAATATAATTTGTAGTAGAATTAGTAACATTGATAATAATTATATTGTCTATGTGGAATAATTCATGAGAGTACTGGAAACTACGTACAGGATTTAGCTCGATTTGACTCGTTTTGGCTCGACTCGACTCGAAACTCAAGCAAAATTCGAGTCGAGTTTCGAGTCGAGTTGAAGGAAATTTTTCGAGCCGAGTTTTCGAGTCGAGCTAAAAGATGTCTGTTTCGAGTCGAGTCGAGTTTCAAAGAAAACTCGCTCGAATTCGCTCGTGCCCATCCCTATCTGTTACTATAACGGTGTATCTGACCTTTACGATATAAAATGGTAAAGTATTTGTCAGTGAGGAAATTGAAACAGTTCGAGGTGGGGGGAAATTAATGTGTGCCTAAAATATACTTGTACTAAGAGAGTATTCTTGCAAGTGTTAATTTCTGAACGCATTCCACAAGAAACTTCTATTCGCAGGAAAATACCCCTGTACAATATGGAAAAGGTTATAGTTTCTCAGTTCGGGTACCCTATGTGAGAGCATTTCCATAAAGTATGCTCATAATTGTAATTTGTGTAATCACTAAAACACCACGTTAAATTTAAGTTACAAATAAGCATAATTGCAATTATTATGAATATTTATTCAAAGTAGTTTACCTAAAGCAAAGAAGAGACTTACTAAAAATGGTACAAAGTTGAATAACACAAATAAGCCATTAGTAATACAAGTATACATTTTCCAATATACAAGTATATAATTTTCCACCTTAAAACAAATCTGCGGGGTAAATCATCCGCAGCGGAATGATGTTCATCCTTCAGCCAAGAAATAACTCGCTAGTCTACTTTGAGCTTGTCTAGCGGTGGGGCATTAACATTGATGAACAACAAGTTAGACTTCATAAGGGGAAATCCCCGTTCGCACTCTGTCGTGGAAATTGATAATACTTCCACCCGATTTCTGCAACTCCTCATCGACAATCTGCTTGTTAGACTTAAGTCTGATAACGATTTTTCTTGGTCAGGTTTGAAATACTCAGCAAGAAGTATCATCTCTCTATCACCATACAACATCTTTTCCATATCGACCATGCCAGTTGGCAATGTCGACCCATGTAGAACAAAAACTTCATCTACCACGCCTTTGATAGGGAATCTTGTGAATAAATTATCAATTAAAGCCTGATAAACTGATGATTTCTTATTTGCTTATAAATTTATTTTTTGTAATTACACATGAAGGTTTGATACCATTACCAAGTTCCCTCCCCCGTCTAGGAAGCGAAAGGAACAAGGTTCCTGGAAAGTGTTCAGAGGTGACTGGGAATTTCCCTCCTTCTTCAACTTCAGTTACCACACTGCTGTTTGCCATGTGCCAAATTACGATGAATTTCAATTAAATTATCATAGTTTGAAATTTCATCCTTTTTTCCACTGAAAAGTATTGATAATTCAACAAGGAAATAATTAAAGTTCCAAATCAAAGTAAGTAGACCAACGTAAAGGGAAAAAAAAGTGTAAAATTTTCCATACAATTATGCGTATAATCCAAACTTCAAATTTCCGTGTAATTAAGCTTACAGTACAAATTTTATGCCTCTTTTTCTAACAACTTTATGGGTTGATTGTCCTGTGCTGTAAGCGCTCCATATAATAAAAATAAGCTTCAGCAATTATTATAGCAGAAAGCAATGGATATATGAAGCCAAACACTATATTTTTTGTTTCTGATTTTTTTCTTAAGTAACAGCGATCGTTTTCGATCATTTTTACAAACCAGCTCACTACTAATTTTCCATATATAGAAAGTGCCCTCCCCCCACATAAAGGAGAATTTAAAAAAAATGCTAGAACCCATTATGTTTATTTTCAATAAAAAGTTAATACACTGAATTTCAGCTCCCTAAGTTTAACGGTTTGCGAGACTCATTTTTTTTTCCCTCAAAAATTCGGATACTCACTACTCCTTAGGATATTATGCATTATAATGAAAGCAATATAACATCACAATTTGGATTAAGGCCTAACTATATACCAAAAGTAATTTCATTTGACTTTGCAATTTGATCGTGATGATTAGGCACACATAGTTACATTCAATTTTTTATATAATAATTTATATATTACAGTGATTCAAAAATGTATTTTTTCCAGTAGTTAGCTCTAAAAACTCACAGGTCTCGAAAGCCAAGTTGTAGTGTAAGTCCTATTGCTATTATTACTATTAAAAATATCAATATCCAAAAGTGCCTGAAGTTCTTTTTTCACTTGGTTAGATATACTCACCTCAAATAAGTAGACAGAAACAAGTGGAAAAGGAAGGGAAATGAAGGTCTTGAAAGTAAAACGGAGACAAATTGACCAGTCCTCAGAAGATACTGTCTACAATGCAGTGAACAGAGAGGGTCGGTAGATCATACTGAGTCGGTGGGTCGCAGTGGGTCACGGTGGGTGGTGGGTCGCAGTGGGTCATGGTGGGTGGTGGGTCACAGTGTGTCACGGTGGGTGGTGGGTCACAGTGGGTCATGGTGGGTGGTGGATCGCAGTGGGTCACGATGGGTGGTGGGTCACAGTGGTCACATGTTGTTGACCCACGACCCACTGACCCACTCAGAAAACTTGACCCACTTGACCCACTGACCTACTCCATCTCTGGTGTCTGCTTGCGTTGCTTTACACGGTTTGAGTACTACGAGAAGTTGTTGTTTTTAAATTTCACATTTCTGACGTTTGTGGGCATCGAAATATCTGTAGAAGGTGCCAACCATAGACCTATTAGAATGATTTTGTTACTTAAAGGAGTTCTCACAAGGGTGGGAAGAACGCAAAGCGAGTCATTGAACTGTTATGGGATGGAAAAATGAGTCATTGAAACTATTTGGGTTAAGTGATGCATCGTGGATTTATGGGGGGGGGGGGGAGCAGATGGTATCCCTGATATTTATGTTTTATGACAGTGGTTACGTTTTTCAGTCTTCTGGTCGATGTATGCTATAGGTTAGGGTGACCAAATCGCCAACTAGAAAAAACGGGACAACTTTTTTACTTTTGGATAGATTGCTCCCCTAAATATATATTTCTGCTTCTCCGTTCTCTCTCTCTTTCTCTCTCTCTCTCTCTCTCCCTCTGTATTTCTCACAAAAAGGGCAAATATACACTTTTTCGTTTTAAAACCTATTGAAAAGTTTGCGGAATTAATTAAGTAACAAGTAACTATCAGCAACTAACAAAAAATGAAATTTTGAAAACATTACTAAAAATATATGAAACATTTATCAATATCTGTCAATCAATAAAACCTGTCATTGGCAGAATTTAAACAAACTATTCTCAGCATCGGATACCAACTCCCTTTGTTTGATTTTTCTTACTTTTAAACATATTTAACTTACAACTAGTATTATTTTTACTTTCACATTTATAGTTCTATACTTTTGTTCCCCTTTCGTAAATGAGAGTATGTTACATCTCAGTCAAATCAGGGAAACACTATACTGTACTGATGACAGGCACAGCGCCACAATCTTCCACCGCCCGAAACAGAGAGTAAAAACAGTTTGTTTTTCATTAGACTTCCAGTCCCTTGTACTGTCGTCTGCGGAGCGAGTGTCTTGTAGGGGAAGGTCTAGGAGGGAAAACAGTGCAGCCACCACATCCAATATCGCAAACGCCGTAATGACGTTGCTCAGTAATTAGACATATTCTAATTAATCACATAGCTTAGAAAATAATATAAATTAGGAAATTTTAGATCGGAAACTTTTTGTACCCAATATACGTAAATACGGGACATTTTGGTGTCCCGGAAAAAAATGTGGACGCCGGGAATGGTTGTGAAGAAACGGGACAATCCCGTTTTTACGGGACGGTTGGTCACCCTACTATATGTTAACTTGTTTAATTAAGAACTCTAAATGTTTACATTTAACTTTTTAAAAATATGCCCACCAACCAACAGGAGGTAGAACGAATATTAAGGCTCCAATCTAAATACGGTTACCGGCCTTGTTTTAATAATAAACACAGCACGTTATTAATTAAGCACGTTCTTATCCAGCATTATCACTATCCGTTTTGAGTTAACTAAGTTGAAACAATACAGTTTAAGTTGCAACTAAATCGTCATATTAGTTTCAAATCAGAAAATGGCTGCACATACAGAAATTTTTGTTGGCAGCTCCAAGATTTGGAGGGGGGTTCAATACTAGAAGCTACTATATCTATGTAGTACTGAACGGGTATTACTCTGCAACAGAAAACACGATAATCAATTGTAAAATATTTCAACCTATATTTTCAGAAAAAGTAATAGAACTAGATTGTTTTTGTAAGTGAAAGAATACAGGTGAAGTGTAAAATCATATTTTTATGTTACGTCAATCATTTCCTTGTTAAACAAATATAGTTTTATTGAGAAAGTGTACCAATGTATGTTGAATTTGGAAATTTTGGGAGGGTCTGGATCCATTGAACCCTCGTGGATACGCCCCTGCGCTAGACACATCTATTGGTGTCAGGCAGCACAAATAGTGACATCTATTAATGTAACTGCTTACTATTAGGAATTAGCGTGATAAACAGGCTGGTATGTTTTATTTTTATTAATTGCAAAAATCGACTAAAACCTTTAATTACATTCTTACTAAAAGTGCAGTAGCTGTCATGAATTTGACCAATCTTATACCTCAATGTAAAATGCCATTTTTTTCTGACACCTATCCTAAACAAGCAACAAACAGGAGAAGACAATAATAATTTCGTTTTATTTCATTTATCGCTTTCTAAAATTACAATTACAAATAGTGATAACATAATATCTGTCGAGTATGAAATTGTGAACTTCTGTGCATGAGAACCATAAACCTAAAGAAAACAAGATGGTTGCTCTTGCGTTTGACCTATGATCTTTAGTTTCCTGTTTTTCAGTCAACGGGAAGTTCAGCTGATTCAAGCCACTGTTGCCAACGAGATCAGAAAAGTCTTCCAGATTCTTGAACAAAACCCCCAGAATTCCGTTATTCGTGAGAAATTTGCATAACATTTTAAGTAATTATGTAGTTAAGTCAAGGTGACCAGAACTTTTACTTTCAAAAACGGGACGCATACGAATCGGCGACGGGGGGGGGGGGGAAGGGGTGACTTCCACATTGCATTTTGGGACTCAGCAGTGTTTTCAATTTACAAAATACACAAGTAAGAATAATAACACAGCGTTTCTAACTTAAGTACTACCCAAAAATACTTTTAACTACTTTAACACTCAGAATTCCCACTAACTTCCCACTTGAACCACAGAACACTCAATTCTCATTTGAATATTTAGAAGTTCTAGGCACGGCTGAATCTTCCCAATGAGTGTTAGTACGGAAGAGTGTAGAATTAACATTGACTATTTATATTTTGAATAATAATTACGGGACACCTGGGTCATGTTTGCTTAAAAATGGGACATTTAGGCGTCCCGTTCGAGAATCAGAAAAAAACGGGACAACAGTTGAAAATAAGGCACTGTCCCGGCTAAAACAGGACGTCTGGTCAACTTGAGTTAAGTATTTATGGAAAATATATAGTGAAATACGCATAGTCGAAAAAAATCATCCTTCATTTGAAGGGTGTGAGGCAAGAACATGGTAACCTTAAAATTGCTGCATTTTGCAGCACCCGATAAAGAGCAACGTATACTGCTTCGGTTAACCTTGTCCGTTTAGTCCTTCATGTATAGTCTTATGTAAATTTTGGAGTGGCCCCTAAATAGAGTTTTTCTTTTTATTATTTTTTTTTACGGAATAAGCACAGCATACCGACAAGGGAACATTTTCTGGTGTCACACGAAATGTGGAACGAGACTACGGTCAATCGATTTGTGTTAGTGAACACCAAAATCCATAGGCGGGGAAAGACTATCGATCGTAACCGTTCAGTACTTATGGGGGAGAGTAGAGGCACTGCCAACACAACACATTGTAGATAACGAGACGAAATGTGGCGCGAGTTCGATGAAAATATGCATAGAAGCGCAGTTAAACATATAATACAATTTGACATTACATTCGTCAATACCCTGAAAAGTGAGGGCAGAGGCGTAGCACTTAACGACAGAGGAGGAGGGCGGGTGACGTGGAGTATGGCGTACATGTATACAACAGTCTATACGCATCGGACCTTACGAAAAGAGGGGTTCGGACCCTACATAAAATCCCCTCCACAGCTAGGGTTGCCAGATTTAGTAAACTAAAAACCGGGACACTAATCTCAGGCTAAATATAAGGCCAGGGTTCCTACTGATTTGGTCAGAATCAATTAATTATCTGTCTTTTCCTGGTTACCAATCACAATTTTCCAGTTCATTCTGCACACAATTAACACAAATGAAGCTTCACTATGGATATATAAAGAATGTGAAAAGGTAACATAAAAAATGTTGCCTAGCTTGCTTTACTCCGAACTCCAATTTGTAATGTTTAACAGGTCCTAAATATTGTGCAAATTACGACACACTCTCCCATTTATGATTGAAGAGATACTATTTCCTTTATTGCGTCATCATCTGAGTCAGAAACGCTATCCTAAGAGAAATACAAAGGACACCGCACAATCTTTACGGAAATTGGATTTCGGTGGAATTGCTCGAAACCGTGATACAGTATGTTGTAGATATTGTGATCCTGAGAAAAAGTCTCAATGGGCACAACCACCAATCACTGACTGTTTGCCACTACATGGCCTTTTTTTTTTTTTTTTTTTTTTTTTTTTTTTTTTTGACAAAGCAGAAGGTAAAAATATTCTGGATTTCGGTGGAATTGCTCGAAACCGTGATACAGTATGTTGTAGATATTATAATCCTGAGAAAGTCCTAAAGGGCACAACCAACAATCACTGACCGTTTGCTCACTACAGAGCCTTTTTTGAAAACAGCAGAAGATAACAGTATTCTGGATTTCGGTGGAATTGCTTGAAACCGTTATATGTTGTAGATATTGTGATCCAGAGAAAAAGTCTCAATGGACATAACCACCAATCATTAACCACCGTTTGCTCACTACAGGGCCATTTAAAGAAAAACGGCCGAATATTCTGGATTTCTGTGAAAATAAATGAAACCATAATATGTTGTAGATGTCGTGATCCTGGGGAAAGGCGTAAATTTGTGGCTACCGAGCAACTTTAGGTCAGTTGGTAGAGCATTTGTTCTCATGGTTCTTCTGGGAGGTTCGTCCAAGGCCGATCATCTTCTCTAGGATTTTCGGGGCTTTCCTTTGTCCCCCATGACGAATATCGGGATGTTACCTATGCTTAAATAGTATTAGCTACTACTCACCATCTTCTTTTACCGGGTTTTAGAATAGGATGAGAAAATCTAAACATTTTCATGGTTTCATACAATCCCACCAAAATCCCAGAATATCGTTACCTTCTCCTGTTTTTTAAAAAAAATGGCCTCGTAGTGGACAAACGATCAGTGCTTGGTGGTTGTGTCCATTCAGACTTTTTCTCAGGATCACAATATTTTATTTATTTATTTATTGAACAAATTCCCAAATACAGCATAACTTTGCCATTTTACACAGGGACATGCTAACAAACAAACAAAAAAAGACAACAATAACAACAACATAGAAAAAAGAGTATAAGAGTAAAACTATTCCGTCAAAACTCGTTTAATTGCTGTTTCAAACACTGGGTAGCTCGAAAAAATGTCCACATCAGTTGTTACTTGATTATAACAGTTGGTATTCTATAAAAAAGAGACCTCTGTACAATAGTCAGCCTAGGACGGGCAAGATGGAATAGGTGGGTATTCCGGGTAATGCGGGAAGGGACACGTAAGGATCTACAACATATCATGGTTTTAAGCAATTCCACCGAAATCCAGAATATTGTTACCTTCTGCTCTTTTCAAAAAAGTAGCAGTGTAGTGGCCAAACTGTGAGTGCTTGGTGGTTGTGTCCATTAAGACTTTTTCTCAGGATCACAATATCTACAACACATCATGGTTTCGTGCAATTCCACCGAAATCCAGAATACTATTACCTCCTGCTGTTTTATTAAAAAGTAGCCTGTAGTGGTCAAACGGTCAGTGATTGGTGAATGTGCCCATTGAAACTTTTTCTCAGATCACAATATCTACAACATATCACAGTTTCAAGCAATTCCACCGAAATCCAATTTCCATAAGGATTGTTCGGGGTCCTTTAGGAAGAAAAATACATATTTACGCTAAATTCAGAACGATAAACAAAAATTAAATCTCTCTAAAAATTCACGCAGGCTCTCCAATAGTTTCGAAGAAAATAAATCCAGAATCAAAATTAAACAAGAGACATACCTTTATGTGTGTAACTACTACCTTTTGTACTACACAAAGTTGTAACGGAATTTTAACCTGAAAATTACTGAAAATTTGACTTCACTCTACACCTATTGGACTGGATAAAAAGCTTGATTGCAAAATTCTTCGTCAAAAGACGGCAGACAGAAAGAAATAGTTTAAATGCGGTTAACATGCAGCGACTGAGAGCAGTATCACCATTGTTGATTAAAATTTCAACAATGAAGCCGTTCTGCGCTGCCGATTGAAGTATAAAACAACTAGTAGTTAAAGACCGTCGCCGAAAAAAATAAAGACCTTCTTTTCTATTGAAAGTGATATTCAAGAAACTATTGCAATAATTAATTTCTCCTCTTGAATATTTTTAAAATCTTTTCTCTCTCTCTCTCTCTCTCTCTCTCTCTCTCTCTCTCTCTCTCTCTCTCTGAAAGCTAAACAATCTATAGGACGAGAGAATGGATGTGATTAGTAAAATTAATTAGGTACACAAATCTTTTGAAAACCTTCGGTTTTTAGGTGAAACATACTAGTTCTTTCAGATTGACTTTTTTTCAATTTGAAGAACGAAAACTTGGACAAAAAGGCGTCCCGAAGGCCATTCTCGGGGCAGTTAATTCTTTTATTGAAAACCGAGACTGTCCCGGAAGACCGGGACGTCTGGCAACCCTGTCCATAGTTCTCTTTTTTCCATTTCTGCCTCCTCACGGTGTCGTCTACAGGCTGTCTATAGTTTCTGATTGATTGTTTGACCATGTATTGTTACTGTACCATTCCCCCGACGCTTTGCTTCTCCGTTTTCCTCAATTATATGACATTTTTTACTTCCGCTTACCCGCCCCTCCTCTGCCGTTATGTGCTACGCCTCTGACCTCACATGTCAGAGTATTGACGAATATAATGTCACATTGTAGTATATGTTGTGCTTCTAAACATGTTTTCATCGAACTCGCTCCATATTTCGTCTCATTATCCACAAGGGCAGCGGTGGCTCAGTGGTAGAGCGTTCACCTCTCGTGCTTGAGGTCCCGGGTTCAAATCCTGCTTCCTCCAAGTGAACTTTGTGGTGGACAAACACCGTGTGAGGGGGTTTTCTCGGGTTCTCCGTTTCCTTCCACTTTCTTCGTTTCATTCATCTCCCATCATCACCGTCTCCTTTAGCCTAACCGGCATAATCGTGGTACGTAAAACTCAAAAATTTCATTTCATTTTTTTCATTATCCACAACATGTTGTGTTGCCACTGTCCCTATTCCCCCCTATAAGTACGGAACGGTTGCGATCAAGGATTTTTCCCACCTATAGATTTTCGTGTTCACTACCACAAATCGATTGACCATAGTACCGTAACACATTTCGTGTGACACTAGAAAAATTTCCCTTGTTAGTTATTTAATCTAGAATTGCTATTAGAGCAACCCACATTATGCTTTATTTTTTGTGTAATTATGCATTTTTTCAAATTATGCTTTATTGTTAATTTCAATGATTGTTTTACAGTAATCGTGTATAATGTATAATATTTACTATACATTAAATATTCTAAATATCTTGATCTATATATTAATATTTTATGCAACCAGTTTCTTTCATATTTATTGAACTTTCTACTCAAAGCACCGTAAAGAGAACTTTCTACTCAATACACCACCTTAGAAGTGCATATATATACAGAAAGGGAAAATAAAAGATATCACCAAGAAATACAGAAAGTGCTCAAGTTCAAGAGGTACACATAACAATATAGTGTGGAGTTCTTGTGTACTATTCATTGCTGGCGGAAAGTTTTCTTCTTCTTTTCCTTATTTTTTTCTTTTCTCTACATCAAAGGATTACACCAAAAAGTTTACAGAAATAAAAGCAAGCTTTTCATTGTTGTATTGTTATGTTCCCAATGATTTTGCATTGTAAATATTGGTTTTAAAAATATTAATGCAGTATGTTAAACTTGCAGTTAAACAAAATTTTCTAAGAATTGTGCTATATATTTTAAATTATGCTTTATGCTTTATTTTCTAAAATTATGCTTTATTATGCTTTTAAAATTGGTTTCTTGTAGGCCCTTAGACAACAACAACAATGTTCAAGGTACCAACCATGTGTCTAAATTGCTATAATGCTTTTTATGCTTTTTCTGCTTTTGGGTTGCCCTAATTATTATGAATGTTTCAACAAGGAGGCGTTAAATACCATCCAGACGCAAAATGATTATTGAGTAAGAAGTATGGTTTCATTAAGAACAACGTTGGTAGTAATAGTAACAATAATACTGCATTATAATAGTATACAGAAGTCTTATTGGAAATACGAGTAAATTGAAAATATTATTATTATTATTATTATTATTATTATTATTATTATTATTATTATTATTATTATTATAGTTGTAGTAGTAGTAGTAGTAGTAGTAGTAGTTGTTGTTGTTGTAACGGAAATTTGAAAATTCAGTGCTGTATCTGAAATCACAGAAAGAGTCCGATAGAAAGCAGATATGACCAATAAACGGACAAAAGGAAGCCCTAAATTTTACTATTAATGCATAATCCGCATTAAATCATCGCCTGAATCGACATCTTCAGCTTGTGAAGTGTTGTTATCGTGTCAAAATTCTTCGTAATACAGAAATTGGAAACCAATACCACGACACAACTTTTCTAATCTTCTCAATCATTGGGACCACGTTGCTCAGTGGTAAAACGTTTATCTCTGGTGCGTAGGGTCTCTGGTTCGATCCCTAACCAAGTAAGTTTGTGGTGGACAACATCGTATCTGTGGGTCTTCTCGGGGTGCTCCCGTTTCATCCCACATTTTCATTCCACCAATTATTTCATGATCATTCACTTGCCTTAATCATTGTCTCCATTACCCTGAAGGGCATAATCATGGGACGTTAAACAGAGAGATTTTATTTTCTCTGTGTTGTAAGAGTAATATTTCCACTTCGTTTATTCCCTTCCGGGTTCGGTTCCCGGCGGGAGCTCATGTGGTTCAGATTCCATGTTAATCAGTAGGTCCCGTCTCATATAGCCTCGCTGCTGAACGGGACGTTAAACTCCAAATCAACTCAACTCGTTTATTCGCAATTCGCAACCATCTGGTAGCATACCCTGAACGAAAAAAAATGCACAGAAGTATTTGAAATTGAAATGTTACTTACTTTGAAAATGCGTTGCAAATAGATTCTCGAAACATTCGGATTTTCCGCCAACTCGCTAGCGAGCAACTTTTACCGCTACACGCCATGATAAATACCGTTAGATTAAGTGGGAATTCTCTAACGTTGGCAACACTGGTGAAGGTTAAGAATTTCAAGCTGAGAGCGAATGACATATTAATCATGCACAGTTATGATTTCATAAGTTATTTTCCGGAAGGGATTTCAATATAGGGTATAGAAGGTACTAAAACAATGGTAATTCACATTGAGCACTATCGGACATATATCCAGAGAGAGAATTTCGTAGCTTCGAAGGGGGCGAGGGGGATTAACAGGGCCAACCCTTGAAATCATCACTGGTCATGTTGGCATTTGTTTTCATTTAATATATTAAATAACAAATATATTTACAACGTGAAATTATATGTAACTTATTAAATGCAACATTAGCAAACAAAAAAGGAACATATTTTAAATATTGAACAAACATCAGAAATATTAATTATTTTGATCAACAAACTAAAACAGCAGCACGGCCGTGAAGGCTGCTATTCCTTGTACCGTCCTTAATCCCACTTCTTTCAAAACATTTGACACGATCCCCTATTACGATGTTTCTCCACCAGAGTCAATTAAAGATTTGAAGGTCAAAATGAAGTTTCCAGATATTTTAACAGCTTTTAAAACTATGATTTCTAAACTACAATTATATGTTTTTTTTTCTTACGTCTTTAGTAGAGCGCAAATAATGTAAAGTGCTGTACAGTTAATCCAGAAGCAATCAACAAATGAGTCATCTTGTAATGACTTCATTTATTGTCAACTTACTGAAAGCTATTCCTGTTTGTATTACACTATAGAAATTTCAAAAATGTACGTTCAAACAAGAAAATGGTTACTACATGCATAGGTAACGTAGATTTTTTTTAAAAAAAATAATATTTGGATAAAATTATTACTTGCAACGTCATGCGACATCTATTTTCCTACATTGCAAACAATTGTTCGATTAGTGTCTGCCAGCTGACGTGTTTTGTAGGCTCACCGACCTTGTAGTTGTCTTTCAGTGCAATGTATTGACACACAGATGCAACCAAGAGAGAAAGAAAGAGAAGGTAGGTAGTAGCTACAAGAAAGAAGTAGTTGTTATTGGAGCTTTAAAGGCGAAATTCCTCGGTTCGTAGAAGGTATTCTTGCAGGAATGTGGTTGAATAGCGTCAAGGATGATACTGTGTTGCAGTTCGTAATTATCTAGCGCGATATTGACAAAAGTATCTGATGTTAGTTGGGCAATATCTTACTAAGGATGACTTCAAAGTTGAGCCTTGAATCTGGGGATAACCTATATATTTCCTGAAATGCTTTGTCGAGCAATTTCCGAAACAGTTTCAATTCCTTGCCCGGAAGTGACCCCACCCCTTCAGGGCTGGAAATATATAGAAAAACTTGACCTATATATCCGATATATCAAAGTACTCCGAATGACTAGTAGATTAAGAATATAATATGCACTCCCGAATTATATCCTCTATCAAGGTAATAAGCCCAGGAATGATTATTTCACTATAAATATCCTATCTTAGTGAACCTCATTATCACGCCGTAGAGTGATTGTGAGACAGTATGAGTTACTTGGTCCACACACCATAGAAACACAGCCTAAGTCCTGGCAGTATCATCTTGCCAGGACCGTGACGTGTGAGTTACATGGCTCTCATACATAGCCGAAAAAAAAGCCAACTCCAGCAAACAACATCCAGCTGGAGGCTTTTTCCCTCTCATTAGCCGGGCCTTATCGTGGCTAGAGGACTTTAACGCTGAAGGGGACCAATCGGGTTTATATAGCTACAAAGGAAGAACTGTTCGGATCGAGTGAATGAGCACAAATTACCACAACGACTAGTTTTCTGTAATTAGTAACTCAAAATCTATTGAACGTTTTTGTACCGTGTGACCTATCAAACGACTCATCTAGATGAAAGTTGACGAATATATATTGAACGTACTGATCTGACAATATATATATGAAATCATGGAAAATATAGAAATTAAACTACGTGCACCGAATGTGTCACATCTGGCCATACCAATGAATCACATTAGTTGTGATACCAAATGACTTACTGTTCACTGGATATGCTTTTCTCAACTTTATAGGTCCACTAATGTAGGATATTTATAGTGAAACAATCATTTTTTTGTTTTATTTGCTAATATAGGATACAATTGTGTAGTGTATGTTATATTCTCAATCTACTAGTCATGCAGATCACTTCGATATATAGGACATATAAATCAAGTTTCTCTATATTTTTTTTTCAACCCTGAAGGGGTGGGGTCACTTCCTGGCAAGGAATCGAAACTTGTTTTGGAACTTATTCGACAAACCCTTTCAGGAAATATATATTCCCAGATTCAAGGTTCAACTTTGGAGTCATACCTGGTTAGTAAGAAACGAAATGAAGCTTTAGTTTAGCGTCCTATGATTATGCTCTTTAGGCTCAAGGAAACGAATTGTTAATGAAAGTGAATGATTATGAAATTATTGTTTGTGCTCTCCCACCGAGAATCGAATCCGGGACCACCTACACCAAAGACTCACGTGCTAGCCACTAGACCAGGAGGGATTGTCTTGGTACGGATTGTGGTAGTATCGGACATCAAAATAAAGAGTTGTGTTTACCTCTCGATATAATGTTGTGAAATATCTGTAGTACATCTACAGTAGCCACGTCAAGAAAATACTCTGGGAAATATGCAACCGATCTATGAGAACACAAAATGCAATAGTCTAGAAGCGAGGTGTCTGTAATAGTCTGGAAGTGAGCAGATTGCTGATCGAAGGTTGCTGTCTCACGTCTCCAAGAAATTTAGTGTCAATCTTCGAGAAGTAATAGTGTTAATGTTACCTTTTTGACGAGAATTTGGGAGACCTCCTACTATACACAATGATAATTCTGAAGAAGATATACTTCGATTGATAATGTCCTCTCCTGAAACCAACACACGCGTCGTACGCAGAACGCTACGTATTTGACGTGTAAGTAGGTGGCATATATTCGAAGAGAAAGAAATGTAATCATATTTGAAAAACTTACACACCTTATTATCCGAGAACTCTTTCCTTCGCCAGGAATTTTGCCAATATACTCTGTATTTCCCATAGCTCTTGCTATAAAGATCTTTCAAAACACTGATTTTGTGTATCGATGGTGCGGTATTCACGAAGACAGATATATATTCAACGGTCAAAAAATGAGGTATGGGATGTTTAAAATCCTTAAAAAAACTCCTGTGAAATACCGCTAGCACAGGGTTTGCAGTAAATATGGGCACTATATTGTACAATCACCCATATAAGTATATGGTATATGGACCCCTGAGTGCCATAATTCCAATAGATGAGTTCATCTATTTTTTCTTTCAAACGCCTGGGTAGCTATGCAACCCAACAGACACGAATCAGTTCTCTAAAACGAATACATTAGGCAATCCTGAAAAAGGCTCTTGCTCTAGAGGGATTATTCATGAATCATTCCTCCATTCTCAGATGAGTTTCAATTCTTTTGAACATGTAGTGTTCATTACACCAGTGCCAAAAATTCTGAAGAATGTATTCACTCTCCTGTGGTTGAGGTACGTTACAAGCCTCACAAGTAGGGCCAGCTATATCGGAACATGCTTTGCAGATGTTCGTACACTAATGTTCATGGAGGCCAATTTAAGCACCTGCTGCAGTACCTTATTTTAGAGGTCAGAACTTCCTCTGTATTATCGGTATATAGTAGTGGTAGTAGTATATATATTAGGGTAGATCGAGAAAATTGAAAGTGTGATGATCGAATCCTAATAGCATGCACATTTGCAACTTGGATTACATAATGAATTGGTAAGATATGAAAAAAAATGGTTAATATATTTTAACGCTGTTATGAAGCCGAAGTTTGAAAAAAAATGAAGAAATGGGCATAACATTTATATTTTTAAAATATATTGAAACTTCAACAATCATTCCTCAATAGAGTTCAAAAGTATGTGTATAGTGGATAAATTACCTACAAAACGTTTCAATTTAATCAGTTGAATAATTTTTACTGTCGCAATTTGTTCAAAGATTCGTCAGTAATCGTATTATGCAGGTAGAGAACGCATTAGGCTCTGTATCTCAATAATTTCAAGGGAATGATCGGGAGAATTAGCTGACAGACCTAGTTCTAGGACTTACTAAGGCATCTAACTGACCATACTCTAAAATGAAATTATATATACGAGTGTATATATATATATATATATATATATATATATATATATATATATATATATATATATATATATATAAACAGGAAATAACAAAGGTGGAAGGTAGAAGAGGGAGATCTGAAGGAGATAGCTTTGCGGAAGGATCTCACGCACAGTACCTCTCCATATGAGTTGATTCCTTGGGACGCTTTTGGGGCCCTTGGTCTACACATTCACGAAAAGAACCAAGGTATTTCCTTACTAATATTGTAGCCTAATGCTACTCTGGTCACATTTTCCTAAACGTTCTAAGCCAAACATAACTTTTCTTTCTCCATTCTCAATGCAAAGCAAGAGCCCCTAGCGTAAATACTGTTTCTAAACCGACGCTATGTAATAACTAGATCTGTTATTTATGAACTCCTTACAAAAGATGGAAGACTAGAAAAGAGGGACTGCTCAAGTTCCGTACTTTTCCTAGTGATCATATTTCCGAAACATAAGATGCGGTCTTGCATCTCCAAATCTCATAAAAGTACCTTATTTTCACATGCAATATATTTTCAATGTACACAAGGTATATTTTATGACTAGTTTCCAGTAATATGGTTATAGCTCGTAGAGGATTGGTTTGTATTATTGAGGATCTAAACCACACCTAAAGGGGAAAAGTTGTATTTTCGAGTGAGGGTATATTTATCACTGTACGTTTACTAGTACATTATGACATCGAAAGAGAACCGTTCTGTTTTGAAGGAAAGAAAATGATACATTTTCTTGCTGTAATAGTAGCTCACACAGTTAATAAATTATCACTTTAGGTGTGTAGAGTTTTGTAACGCAATATTTCATTTGCATCAAATATCTGATTTTGTGTCGCAGCCTATAATCTGATACCGCTTTCTTTAAACTTTGATATACAGATAAATAGATAGACAGACAGATATACAGATTTACAGATAGATAGATAGATAGATATAGAATGTTTTATGTACGTATTTTCATGTTTCACGTAGATATGCATCCCTATAGGTTTTAGATCAAAAGATCCAATATATTTCAACAAAAATTTTCTTGTAGACTTTATATTTGGAGAACAACATGAAACTACGTATTAACAACGCCTGCACCTACTTGTCTTTCATTTCTCTGAAATACTCGTAGGCGCAACAAGATGTTCAATTGTCACTTATCTGTTCAAGGTTGGCAGTTAGAAACACAAGGTACCACCTAATCTCAAAATATGAAAAAAAAATAGCTTCAACACGAGCTTTAGAACACTTGTAAATATTAAAATGTTTGGGGCCAAGGTGCCTCAGTGGTAGAGCGCTTACCTCTGATGTGTGGGGCCTCTGGTTCGATTCCACGCCAAGTAAGATTCTGGTAGACAACATCGTGTCCGTTGGTTTTCTCGAGATACTCCCGTTTCCTCCCACTTCCTCATTCTGCCAATTCTCCCATCATCATTCACTTGCCTTAATCGTCGTCTCCCATAGCCTAAAGGGCATAATCGTGTTACGTTAAACTGAAATATTTCATTAAAATGTTTATTTATTTATGTATTTATTGTATCTTGAAATTATTTATCACCCATTGCTGTTACTATTCTAGCACCTATTAACCTTATCTCCTCCGGGGGATACTCTCAGAGCTCCCGGGGGTACTACTCCACCAAGAAACATGCCCAAAAGAAACACTTCTTTGCACTGTCATTACGCAACTAGGCTAAAGCAACATTATCGTCAGTGGTTCGTTGTAATCTTGCAGGAAAGTTTTCCAGTTCAATAAACGACCAGCAATATCAACCGAAATAACGTTCGATTTGAGCTGAGTTTAGCGTCGCATTCAACAGCGAGACTATACAAGATGTGAACCTACAGTTCAACGTGGAATCCGAGCCACATGAGCTTCCGAAACAAATTTTGATAAAAATACAAAATACAAGTTTTACATTGAATTTTTATTAGTATATACTTCTCAAATACTTACTTATGTACTTCTTGTTGAACAATGTAGGAAGAGAACTGCTCGACAACTTCTCGACCAATGTGTAAATATTCCTGAAAACACAGAGACTGAGGTGAAAATTTTAATTAAAATTAGATAAACTTTTCAAATGTGTTAGAAAAATGATACTTAAAACTCACAGAATAATAAATTTACATAGAACAAAATATTCTGGTATAACACCTAATTATTCTGTGGGGATGTATGTCTTTGTTTGATAAAGAATGAGAGATGAGCATAGAAGAAGAAAATATTTTAGAAGTTTAACTTTCTACTTTTTAACTTATTATTATTATTATTATTATTATTATTATTATTATTATTATTATTATTATTATTATTATTATTATTATTATTATTATTATTATTATTAATGAACAAATTTATTTGTGAAAGTGATGAGTTGAGTTGAGTTTGAGTTTAATGTCCCTTTCAGCAGCCACCCTATATGAGACGTGGACCTACTGATTAACGAGGAATCCGATCCACATGAGCTCCAGCCGAGAATTGAACCCGGGTCTCCCACGCCATTTGTGAAAATGTAATCTAAACAGAGTTCAGGTTAGATTTTGAAGATGAAAAGCTCAAGTATGTCACGTTGATTGATTAAAAAAGGGTTTATTTCTTAATTAATTAATGATTAGCTTAATTAATGATCAGACCGATTTATTAATTAATGATTAGTTTCCTTCTAAAAGCTGAAGCCAATTGTAAACTCTGATGAAAGAAATTTTAATATATATACTCGTACGTCTAAAAAGGGTCCAAATGGATGAATCGAGTTGTGGGATGATACATAGTGCGCCTGAAAGAGGATGTAAAAATATGTATATGTGCAAATTTATAGCGACTGAGCGCCATAAAAAACGGAAGGGGAGGGGTTCAAAGTTGGTGGAAGAAGGGCTATGCTATGTTACTCAAATACATTAAATACACTATTGAATCGTGAAAATAGTGAAAGATAGACAATGGAAACGGTGATAGTTTCACATATTGGGAAAAGAAGAATGGGCAGAATAGATCACGAACCTCCGCGCCATTTTTAAGTCCGAAATTTTAAAATCTGATATTCTTTGAAATGGAAAGGGAGTCGTGTGATATATCAATTGGGGCCAGCATATATTCAGTTCCTCTATCAGGTGCACTATGTCTCATCCTGCAACTCGATTCATGCATTTAGACCCTTTATTTGTAAGATACTCCAGACTCAAAATTTTTTCATGAGTCATGATTTTTTTTCTTTTAATCTCTAAATATATTTTTCTCAATCTAAAAGCACACGCATGTTCTCTATTTCTTATTTTAGGGATTTTGGAACTAAATCATATATGCTTTCTTATTTTCTAGACTTCCAAACTGTGCTACGCATAGGTGTCTAAAGTCTTATATAACGGCTTTGTCCTTCCGTCCGTCCGTCTGTTAAAAATATCAGAGCAAACACGATAAGATATATCGAGATGTGATATTTGCAATCGATTCAACTTCCCAAGGATAGGTTAGGTTCCACTACCTCAAATTAACCCTCTACTCAAAATGGAAGTGGTTCAAATTAGTGATTTCCGGTTTCAACGTTTATCACAATAAAACGAAAACGGTAACAAATAGCGAAAAGTGTTTTTTTCTTTTTTCAAACGATTCATTGTCTCAAGGAAACATACCTGACTATCCCCAATACTCAACCAAAATCGGAAGTGGTTCGAATTGAATGTTACTTCCGGTTTCAATACTGATTTCCACAGAGCGAAAACGGTGAGAGTTATCAAGATGTTGTTTTCTACAATCGATTGAGAGTCCCAATCCCCAGTTACCCTCTATTCAAACCAGAAGTGGTTCAATTTAGCCATTTCCAATTTCAACGTTTACCTCCAAAGGAAACGGTAACAGATAGCGAGAAGCGTTTTTTTAAGTATTCAGCGTCTCTAGACATTACTATCCTGAATACAGTACAAACCAAAAGTGGTTGAGATGTACTATTATGATTATTCAATCCTGATTTTCATAAAGCAAATAAAGAGATATCGAGATGCAGTTTTTTGGCAGGTGATTCAACGTTCCAATAATAGGGTTCTATTTCCTTTCTTAACCACCCATCCAATCCGGAGTGGTTAAAACTAATAATTTCCGGTTTCATCCTTTATCACTATAGAAAAAAAAGTAAGGTATACCGAGTAATAGCTTTTCGATATGAATTCAGCGTCCCAGAAGAAAAGAATTCATCTTTGATCCATCTTATAATTTATTGCAACGAGTAGTTATAGATATACTATTTTAAATTTGGGTTTTGATTTCCCATAGTTCGGAAGTTTACCGTAGGTTCACACTGTGAAACAAAACGCACTTGTGGAGCCACGGTGGCTCAGCGATAGATTGTTCACCTCTGGTGCATGGGGACCCTGGTTCTATCCCAGATCGCACCAAGTGAACTTTTTGATGGACAAATATCGTGTGCGTGTTTTTCCTCGGAGTTCTCCCGTTTCCTTCCACATTCTTCATTCCACACGTCATTTATTTCTCATCACCACCGTCTCCTTTAGCCTAACCGGCATAACTGTGGGACGTAAAGCTCAAAGATTTAATTTTCAAAACTAATTTGTTTAAAAGAAATATACAAAACTTAGCATATAACAAAATTTGTTGTACCAGACAGATGCCAGCTTGCTATTTTTAAGGAATTATTATCATATGCTTACAGCGACAAAGGGACAATATTTACACATGACAGTAGTCAAACTACAATACACAAAATTAGTTTGACTAATTTCTATATTCTGTTATAAGATTACTAAGTTATGTATTCTTTCAATGAAGCTATATGAGTTTTTCAATCATAATTAATTTATCTCTAATTATTCGATTTTGTTCTTCATCATGCATCGACATCATTGGAAATTGACTCACGAAATCCAGGAAATGTATACTCTGTGTTTGAGATTAATTTCAAACGATATATTTTTTCTACAGCATAAGCTAATACATTCATTTCTATTAGTAATTAATATCGTAATTTCCTGCTACATCTTGCCACACTGCGTGGCTGCATCATTATCAAGCGAAAGTTATTTTCTAATTAACAATATCAAGTCAATACGCCATGCCATGTATAACTAGTAAATAACGCATTACGACTTAATTATCTTTAAATAAGCTACAAACAGATTAGCTTCAGATTGCGATAGGCTATCCTATTATAAATAACAAATATATCTACACTATCTTAATGCAGTTTTAGTAATTTACTAACAACATAATATATTATTAGGATTGAATATATTTAAGATGGCGTTCATGAAACAAAGGGCGCAAGACTTGTTTTCAACCTAAGGAACATTTATTTACTATTAGTGTATCAATCGAAAATAAGTGCAAACTTTCTAAAACTCAGGTGGAGAGAAATGTGCTAAAAGGAAACACAATTATACCTATTTCTTTTCATGTAACTAAACGTATTTTTTCAACCTGCTTTGTAATAAAAATGGCGTATTGATATTAATTGGCAACAGTGTTTGCGTCTTCTGAATGGAACTCAACTCACAACCATAACTACTCATCATTACATCACATTATTATCCACACAGTTTGCGGATTCGGATGAATTGAAACACAACTTCGAACAGAAGTTTACGAATTATTTTGTTACTGGATAGGGATTGTTGTAGTATTGCTTAAAACAATAGAAATGTCACCTAATGATGGAAATATGGCTGCCACATTATGTGGACAGTCATTAGGCCTACTTATTAAATTTTTAAAAAAATCTTTAAATGCGCCACAGACTTTAGCATTACAACTAACACTATTTCTGTAAACATTCCTAAGAATTGGTGAAATCTTTAGTCGTACCATACTATTAAAAATGTACTCCTGTTCTTACGTGGAAATGGCTACTCTGAAACAAACAACTCTCGTGCTTTTGCGACGCAAAAAGTATCTATTTTATGTTATTTACATATCAAAGATAACTGAGCACATGAGCAACAAAAGTACATGAGAAGTAAGACACAAATTCAACTACTTTTCATTGTGACTTCAAAACCATTATCGCTAAAAAGTTGACTCTTACAAAAGGGCGCCATTTTGTCATTTTTCAACAACGCATTTTCCAGCCGTGCCACTACAACATTTGTAATAAAGCTTTTTATCAAGTATATTAATGGAATGTGTACAACCAGCGCTGATAGCAAGTAAAACATAAATCAAAAACTGTTAAGACAATTTACTCGTAAAATGATTTAAAATACCTTATCGTTCCATAGAGACCTTTCTTCTCCAAGCGTTCACCACATTGCACAAGAGAGCAAGCCCCTGGATGGACGCTGCAGAAAGAGAGAGAGAGAAACGATGGTTTGTAGAACAGCGACGCCAAGCGTCGTCTGCATCCGGTTTCTTTGCTCTTTGGAACTACTTCTTTTCTCAGGGAAATTATGTATGTTCGAGTGTACGCAAAACTAACAACACAATTGATAAGTCGAGATACTTCTGCACAGTAAACACAGCTACCGAAAATTAGCTAATAAAATGATCAAAGCTTTATGGAAAACTCGTTAAGAAAAACTTCAGTTCGGAATAAAACTACCAGTAGGTTGCAGAATCAAGGTCAGCTTTAGGTATTTCCAGCACAAGCCTTAACAAGGTGTCCCCTTCCCTAGAATTTACCATCGACTTGCTTCATTACCTTGATTCAATTAAATCTTCCCTCTGGCTAGATGGTTGATATCCTCACTTTTATGCTGCAGAGATGGGTTCTATTCCCGATGAGAGAATACACAAGGTTCTTTCACGCAACCTTGGCACGTAGCATATAAGGGACTTTTAGGATCATTAATGTACAATCCAATTACAGTAGAGCCCCTTTAACCGAATTTGCTGGGACCGATGGTGCCTCGGTTAAATGAAAATTCAGTTAAACCTAAATACAACATTTTTGGTATACAGTACAGTATATTTGATATATTTTATGATTTATTTATTTGATATATTTGATAGACATTTTTGGCAACACACCTTCGAAACGGAACATTGGAGCTGAGAATTTTCAAACTAAATCACTTCGACTAAAATAATGAAGTTTAATTCAGCTTGTGAAAAAGATTGATATTTTCTTCTGGCACTTCTTTGGAAAAGGTTTTCCTTAATGATTCAGGTAATCCAGAAATTCGGTCAATCGGGATTTGGTTAAAAAAGGCTATCCAGGCTGTTTCAAAACAACACCTACAACGTTTGGGAGGTTGTTCCAGACACCAAGGTAAGACAAAAAGTATCGACCAACCTGGGTGCACAAATACTTCCTTTCGGAGTTACAGGCTGCCGAAAACATGAACAAATGAATTTTAAAGGTTCATAGCTCCAAAACTATGGAACGTACTGTAGGAGAGTCAAGACTTTACTTAGGAGCGCTATCCAAATATCCAAGTTTCAGAATCCTAAGGTACTCACGCAGCAATTTTTATAGAGGAATTTGACTACGGGTGTATAATTTGAAGTACTCACCAACTCTCTATATAAAAAATGTTGCGGAAGTACCGCAGGGTTGTGAAACTTAGATATTTGGATAGGGTACATACTAGTTTCTAAGTGAAGTCTTGACCTGACTACGGTAGCTCCCATAGTATTGAAGCTATGGACTTTTAAGTTCATTTTTTCATGTTTTCGGTAGCCTATAACTCCGAAAGGAAACATTTGTGCACTAAGATTGGTCAATACTTTTTGTCTTATTGTTAGTAATCACTAGAGCAACACACATTATGCTTTATTTTTTGTTTAATTATGCTTTATTTTTTTTCAAATTATGCTTTATTGTTAATTTCAATCATTGTTTTACATTAATCGTATATAATGTATAATATTTACTACATATTGAATATTCGAAATATCTTGATCTATTTATTAATATTTTATGCAACCAATTTCTTTCATATTTAATGAACTTTCTACTTAATGCACTGTAAAGAGATATCTGCTCGAGTCAGTTTTTCTTATCACTTGTGTGCACCTTAGAGGTGCGTATATACAGAAAGGGAAAGTAAAAGATATCACCAAAAAGTACAGAAAGTGCTCAAGTTCAAGAGGTACACATACAGTGTGGAGTTCTTGTATACTATTCATTGTTGGCTGAAAGTTTTCTTCTTCTTTTACTTTTTTCTCCACATCAAAGGATTACACCGAAAAGAAGTTTACAGGAATAAAAATAAGCTTTTCCTTGTTGCATTGTTATGTTCTCAATGATTTTGCGTTGTAAATATTGGTTTTAAAAAATATTAATACAGTATGTTAAACTTGCAGTTAAACAGAATTTTTCAAGAATTGTGCTATATATTTTAAATTATGCTTTATGCTTTATTTTCTAAAATTATGCTTTATTATGCTTTTAAAATTAGTTTCTTCTAGACCCTTAGACAACCACAACCATGTGTAAAGTACCAACCATATGTGTAAATCGCTATTATGCTTTTTATGCTTTTGGGTTGCTCTAGTAATCACCTCCCTAACGTTGTCGGTGATGTTTTGAAACACCCTGTATATCATCGTTATGAACAACAATATTATCAATCCACTGCCAGATGAAGGTCTTTCCCATTCTTCTCCATAACCATATATCCTAGGACAGTTTTTTCTAAGATCTGCACAGTATTCGTTAATTTCGTGACACCAACTTGTACAAAGATATTTCCTAGATCGTTCTTGTCTCTTAATGTCCAGTTAGGAATCACCTTGGCCCACCGATAATATTTTTTTCTGGCAAAATTTCCAGCCCACTGCCATTTCAATGTTCCTGCTTCACATAATCATCACTCCTGCCATAGTTCTGATATGTGATTATTTTGCTATCTTTGCAGTAGCTCCATGCATACATCTCTCAATGATCCTTAGCGTAGTTTACAGATAATAAATATCTAATTTTGTCACTGTCTGACCTATATGGTAAAACAAATACATAGAAGACATTGATTGACAATGTTAATCTTAGTGGCCCCTTGACCTAGTTGCTAATGCTCTCGTCTTTGGTGCGAGAGGTCCCGAGTTCGATTCCTGTTGGCAACACTCGGTCGAAAATGTGTAATAGATTTTTTAGGGCAGTAATCCTGAGTGAGGTTTTTCCAGGGTTTTCCTCATTCCCACCAGGCGAATGCCGGGATGATACCTAGCATAATACTCCCAGGCTGCTTCCTTCTTTCCCCAATCCTTTCTTCCTTCCCATTCATTGGACAGAGGGTACGCAGAGGGACGTCATCCCTTATATACGTGACGGGGCCGGCAGCCCAGAAATCTAATTCCTAATCCTAATTCATAATATTACGCTTAAGACACACTGGCATTCTAGTACACACAGCAACTGTTAGCAGTGCATCTTTATTCGATAACTGGGAAAAGTATAAAATCCTAATGGAGAGATGAATAATGCGTCTAACTAAAAGCTTTATGGTGTTAGAAATTAATTAGCTGTTTCTAAGACTATTATTTGTCAATTTACTCCAATGGTTCTTTTTTCTTTTAATTTCTGCAATGACTCATGTAATCTACAGTTTTAAAAACATTCTCAAAGCTATGTTCCAGTAAAGTAAGCTATTCCCATTACGCATTCGGTTATATACATATCTAAATAATTCTAAAAACCCTACAAACGAGACTATTAGCCAATGATTAGGCTATTTATAAGAAGCAACTTCTTTTAGTAGGATGCGAAATCCTTTTTACGTACTAAAGGCAGAGGAAGAAAATTCATTGACACACGAAGAATCCGTCTATACATGGGGCGTTGGGTGCGCAAAGGATTCAAATCTAATTTTGGTCATTTTGGTGATATTTTATATTTAACATCTGTAACTGATTCTCCTTTCAGTGGTGGAAAGGTTTATGTCCAGATATTGTAACTCATATAATGTAACTTTCCATTAATTGTCCATGGATTTAAAACTGAGGTTACAAACCTTATGTCTCTATTCTTACAACTTAGATAATTGGACTTGTATCCCTTGTGTTCTGAACGCCCCACATATATGGACTCTGCCCACAAAATTATGGTGAACGTCCTAATATTTCCTTAGGATATCGTAACTTGCTCTCTACTATACAACATATACTGCATCAAACTACGACTTTATGCACTAAATGCCATTGTTTCACTGAAAATTTGATGTGAACTCAGACATTTTAAACATATAGGATTCAGAACTGTGTTATGTCTGTGTAAAAGAGGATGATGATGGCATATTAGCGTTTCCAAAGAATGTTAAAGAAGTCCTCAAACAGTCAATTGTAAAAAAAAAAAAGTAATGCAGTTTTCATTTAACCACGATAGAAACCTACATTTTGTTTATAAGATTTGAAGTTCATAGCATGAGTAGTGGAATATGTTATCCAGAGAGTGTCGTTCCGGTGATTCTTCTGTACAATGACATTACGTTCTCATGGACTGGAACGGTTACTTTGGTTTTCTTCGGTGCACCGGTACTTCCTTCATTACCTGTGAAACTTCAACAGTTTTGGTGTTGATCCCACATCGTAAAGCAAATGAAGCACAGCTTGTATTAAGTGGTATCGAGCTCCAGTTTACAAAACCAGAAAAAGTGATACCCAAGGGAGGGGAAATACCTTTCTAAATTCGAGACGAGAGGAGAAATTTCACAACTCTCAAGAGTAAAATTAATTCACACCAGAGATGGAGTGGTCAGTAGGTTGGTGGCTCAGTGGGTCAAGTGGGTCGTAGGTCAACAGCATGTGACCCACCACCCACCGTGATACGCTGTGATCCACCACCCACCATGACCCACTGAGGCCCACCGACTCACTCTGACCTACTGACCTACTCTGCTCACTGCATTGTAGACAGATCTGATGGTGAATTTGTCTACGTTTTATTTTCAAGGTTTCTATTTCCCCTCCTTTTTCATTTGTTTCTGTTTACTTACATGACACGTGGCGTATGCGAACATTGACAGCTAGATATTTATGAAAATTGTACCCTGACTAATTGTGGATCGCTAATCATCATGGTGACAGTCACTCGGTGCAGAAATGCCTTGTTTACCCACTTTTACAATGACCCATCATTTCTCACATATTTCTCACACCTTACCTCATAAATTTAGACCTTTCTCGTCAAATTATTCTACTTATTTCTAAACTTTTACAGATATAGATTCCATACACCCGACAGTTTCACTTAGTACTGATTACGCCAACTCACTCTACAATTGACAGCGCTTTAAGCTTAGAAGTGCCGGTATTCCCCCGAATGACTATACATATACCAAGCAGTGACCAGGTGAGGCTATGCCGAGTTATACGACCCCAAAAACGCTAGACGAAAGGAGAATCAAAAATGTATGCAGGTAATCTGATACCTACGGGAGCGGGAGGCGTGACCAAGAACACGCCAGTAGTGTCACACAGAAAGTGTTGCCATCCCAATAACAAGTTATTTTTTAGACAGAACGTATACTATTTTATGGCATTAAAACAATTGGCATAAAACGTGAACGAAAATAAGGAAAAGGTTGGTTATCATTGTTACCAAATAAGGGAGATATGAGGCTCTAAATTTGAAAAATTATGGGGTCCGTTTAGAGAAATGAACAATATATCCTCGTCGTCAAAGGTGCCTTTACATCGCCGTGACGGGTATGTGACCGCGCAATACTCTAAGGAAGAGATGGTTGCATAAGAAATTATGATTAATTTTGAAGAGTTTTTATTTTGACTAGGGAAATAACGTAGGTACAGGGAGTAAAGGCATAGATTAGAAGCATCAGCGCACTATCATCTCTGAAAAGATTCGTATTCTCAGTTTTTCAATTTACTGTCTTATATGTTAAGTTAATAAGTGCTAACAACTGCTACTAGCGCTTTTCACTCTTAAGGACTTCACTACATGCTCGCAGGGCACTTTTCTAAGTCCTAAATGTGTGCGTGAATTATTTCGTATCACTGTAATTATTTGAGAATGGAAACTGATTACGCTAAAGCAAGGACCGTAATAAATGTAGATAAGGTTCTTATTATTATATAAAACACAGAAGTATTTATTTCGTATATAGAGCAATATAATACAGTAACTAAGAAACATCATAATCACAAACGCGCGCAGGATTTTTTCCAACGGAGTTGGGGGAACCGATATAGACTTTATCGTTTTATTGCCCTATATTGGTTAAGTTAAAATTCATAACATTAATATTGAGAGCGTATATCGTCTTTCGCCGCTGCAGCCCATTAGTCAGACCATTCATCTCCTGACATGATGTCGAGAGAATAGAAAGAAAGAGGTATGAACAATGGCGTAATTAATTTTACTGCGTTCTGGATCGATCGATCATTCATTTACTCATACTCCCCCAGGCCCCCTGCCCCAGGTACTTCAGCTGCTGCCTTATATATATGGTTCCATGTCAGAAGGGCAGACAAAAGGGCAAACACAGAAATGCCTGATTCAAAACGGTCCGAGACAAAAGGGCCCGGCTGAAAAGGTCTCCGCAACAAAAGGGCAGAAGTCAAAAGTGGCCCAGCTAAAAAGGGCACGAGTCAAAATGGACCCGCGACAAAAGAGCTCGGGAAAATCGTCTCAACAACAACAGGGCAGGAGTCAAAAGGGCCCGAATCAAAACGCCGCTCATAAAAAGGGCTCTGGCCAAAAGAGTCACACAGCAAAATAACCCGAGTCAAAAGGCTCTTCGTCAAAAGGGCCCTGTCAAAAAAGGCCCATGCTACAAAAGGGCCGAGTCAAAACGGGCCCGCGTCAAAAGTGCCCGGGTCGAAAGGTATCCGCAACAAAAGGGCCTGAGTCAAAAGAGCCCGAATCAAAACATCCCTCCGAAAAAGGGCTCGGGCAAAAAGGATCCCGCAACAAAAGTATCCGAGTCAAAGGTCCTGTGTCAAACGGGACCGGGTCAAAAAAGAGCGTCGCTACAAAAAGGCCTCAGTCAAACGGCCCCGCGTCAAAAGGTCTCCGCAAATAAGGGCCCAAGTCATAACACCTTTCATCAAAAAACTCGGTTCAAAAGGGTCACACGACAAAAGGACTCGAGTCGCAAGGGACCTGCGTTAAATGGGCACGGGTCAAAAGTGGCCCAGCTACAAAAGGGCCCGAGTCAAACGGTCCCATGTCAAAAGGGCCCGGGTCAAACAGTCTCCGCAACAAAAAGTCCCGAAACAAAAAGGGGCCGAAGCAAAACGCTCCTCATCAAAAGAGCCTGGGTCAAAATTATCCCGCGACAAATGGGCTCTACGTCAAACGGGCCTTGGTAAAAATTGCCCCGCTACAAAATACCCGAGTCAAAACGGCCCCACGTCGAAAGGGCTCGGGTGAAAAGGTCTCCGCAACAAAAGGGCAGAAGTCAAAAGTGGCCCAGCTAAAAAGGGCACGAGTCAAAATGGACCCGCGACAAAAGAGCTCGGGAAAATCGTCTCAACAGCAACAGGGTAGGAGTCAAAAGGGCCCGAATCAAAACGACCATCATCAAAAGAGATGGGTCAAAAGAGCCCAAGTCAAAAGGGACCTGCTTCAAACAAGCCCGGATCAAAAGGGGCCCCGCTAAAAAAAGGGCCCGAGTCAAAACGGCCCCGCGTCAAAAGATCCCGGGTCAAAAGATCTCGGCAACGAAAGAGCCTGAATCATAACGGCCCGAATCAAAACGCCCTTCATAAAAAGGGGTCGGGTTAAAATGGTCCCACGACAAAAGGACCCGAGTCAAAAGGCCCTGCGTCAAACAGGCCCGTATCAAAAAGGAGCCCCGCTACATAAGGGCAAGAGTCAAACGGACCTGCGTCAAATGGGCCGGGTCAAAGGGCCCCTCATCAAAAAGGCCCGGGTCAAAAGAATCCCACGACAAAAGGTCTCGAATCGCAAGGGCTTTGCGTCCAACGGGCTCGGGTGAATAAGGGCTCCACTAAAAAAGGGGCAAGTCAAACGGCCCCGTGTCAAAAGGGCCTGGGTCAAAAGTCTACGCAACAAAAGGGCCCGAGTCAAAAGGAGCCGAATCAAAACGCCCGTCGTCAAAAGGGCCCGGATCAAAAGAGTCCCACGACTAAAGGGTCCGAGTCAAAAGGGCCGTTCATCAAACGGAACCGGGACAAAAGTGGTCCCGCTACAAAATGTGCGAGTCAAAACAACACCATGTCAAAAGGGCCCGGCTAAAAGGTCTCCGCGAAAAAAGGGCCCGAGTCATAAGGGCGCTTCATCAAAAGAGTCTGGGTCAAAAGAGTTCTGCGACAAAATGGCCCGAGTCAACAGAGAACTACGTTAAACGGACGCTGGTCAAAAGGATCACCGCCAAAAAAGGGCACGGGTTAAAACGGCCAGGCGTCAACTGGGCCTGAGTCAAAAGGGCCCCGCGTGAAAATCGCACAAGTCAGCAAGGTCAATTACTGCGTAGTCGAGTCAATTACTGCGTAGTAATCGTGATTCAGTGGTCAAGGGGCTCGACCAGTAATCTGAAGGTCCTTGGATTGGATCCACGTAGGACCAGTATTTCTTTTACTTTAGAAATTTTGGTGGCAATTGATCGGCATTGACACAGTTATTATTATATTCAGATATTTGAGATATTGAATATTCGGATGTTTCAATACTTGAACTATCAAATCTTCAGGAATAGTAATAGTAACACTAATAACACAATAATAAGAACAATAATAATAATAATAATAATAATAATAATAATAATAATAATAATAATAATAATAATAATAATAATAACAATAATTTGGTAGAAGATTAAAAATTAAGAGTTTATTATCGCTCAGGTCATACCATTACAATCACAAACGATACATTTGGCAAGGATATTTCGCTTTTGTTTAGTGGTGCCCACGAGAAGAAGAATTTCTTATCCCGTTTCTAAAACAAAACAAACAAAATCGAGACGAGAATTAACATTTTACATTCTAGACGAGACAAGGCTAATTCAAATCATCGTTTTGCTTTGGAGATGACAATCGAGACGAGACGAAAATATTGTAAATATTTCTCGACTTATCTCGATTCTCGAAATAATGTATGTCCATTCTTCAAGCAACAGTTGCTTTGTACACTGAATCTTATACGCTATTTTGATACTTTGTGTTTCGGAGCTTATTGAATTTATTATGGTCTGTGTAGGAATTTGTGTAGCCAAGCTTTTATAATCACTTCTACATATCCTAAAATTTAGTTTATTATATGCCTTACTTTCAGTGATATTCAGTTATTTTTATTTCAGTTATTTTTCTTAAAACGTACAGTAGAATACGTTCTACATGAAACATTAATAGAACGTTTTCGTTTAAAATTTGGTAGTTGCAGAGGTGTGTCCTGGAGGTCCGGACGCCCTCCGGAAATCCCGACTTATCTGTAAGTTTTGTCTAATATCAGGGCAACTGTAAAAATTTTAATACCATTATTATTATTATTATTATTATTATTATTATTATTATTATTATTATTATTATTATTATTATTATTAAAATTTTGTGAATTTAATGTTCACCCTGTTCGAAAAAAGGTAAGCCCTTTCTTTCTGGTTGTTTTAGTCGTAGCTCGCTCAGCTTTGGTGCTTTTATCACTGAATCTATTTTAGCTCCCGCAAAGAGGGCATTGTGCTGGACAAACGCTGTGTGTGTAGGTTTGCTCGGGGTTCTGTTTTCTCTCAAATTGTTTATTCTTTTATTTCTTTCATTCTCATCATCGACATCTCCTTTAGCTTAGCCATCATAACCATGGAATGTAAAACTTATTTTTTTCCTTGGGCTGTCATGATTTCAGTAGCCCTACTTTCTAATGAAATTTGACTGGAAACCTTTCGTTTAACCTTTATTCTACAGCTGTCAGTACACTGCCAGAATAGTAAATCCGTTCTTTCCAGCGTGGCACTGTACAGACACAGGCGAAATGTTTACTTTGACCCGCGAGCACATATATATTTTTTTAAATGATGTGCCTTATTGTATGAAGAGATAGTCCATAGTGAAAGAGACCAAAAACGTTGGTTCTCAACCGGTGTGCTCACGGGCCAAAGTAGACCTTTCGCCTGTGTCAGTACAGTGCCACGCGGGAAAGAACGGATTTACTATTCGGGCAGTGTACTGACAATCCGTAAAATAAAGGTTAACACTTATCTAATAGTAGAGACGTACGCAGGAGATATGTACTGGTGGTTTTGGTGGTCTCCAATCAAGACTATTTTGTAACATTTGCCTAATGTTAGGGTGATTTTACAGATTTTAATGAAATCTGTCCTCATGCAGAGTTTGTATTCTATATTATTATTATTATTATTATTATTATTATTATTATTATTATTATTATTATTATTATTATTATAACTGAAGATATAAAACCTCAATTTTACGTCCTGCTGCAATGTAAATAAGCATACTGATGTTGATAAGAAAAGAAAAAGAAAGGATAAGAGAAACTGTCGAAGGATTAGTGTCCGAAAGAAACGCGGGGGAGAAAGAAGGTGATAGCTTCTGGATAATATTAACGTCGAAACTAGGGATGCTTAGAAACTAAGTATTACTTGTCTTAATCACGATACATAGTAACGTGCTTTCTTTGGATAAAAGACTTTCGATTATGTATACGTTATATTAATTTTAAACAAAGTATACATAAGAATATAAAATAGAATAGTTCCTATTTACAAATTTTGGATGAACGGATATATGAAACGTGTTGGAAATTGTGAACGAAAATATTATTATTTCTAGCAGTAATAATAATATTAGAAACGTTCGGAATAATTGCTAGGAAACCATATCATTTCAGACACATTTATGACTCACACTATTCCCTAAGCATGACAGTTACGTGTTCATGAATTGTTTGCTAAACACGTTACGTTCCCAGACAGTACGAATTTATGATGTAAACGAACATGTAGCGTCATATTCCTAGTATTTCCTCTGTGAAGGAAGCCGTTTTCACTCTACTTGCGAGACCGAAAGAAATTAAGTATTTTTCATTTTATTAAACATCGGAAGTATGAATATTGTAGTTGATAAAATTTTTCCATAATCACCGCAGCGTTAATCGAACCCGGGACCTCTGAATTACGGAACGAATGCTCACGCCACTACGCTAAGACTCTGTTAAGTAAGAGTCCAAAAACATTCGTGTATTTAGCACATTGCACATGTTTACGATAACGACGAAACACGCTGATTTCGGTCATGATAAAATACTATAGTCAAGACAATTCAAATTTAAATTAGGAAACAAAAATAGATATACATACACGCAAGAACATGAAGGAAAAACAGGTTTTCAACCCTTGACTGGAATCTGATGCCTCAGACCACTTTCTGATTCACCGAAAGTTTCTGCGTAACTTGCCTCTATTATAGTTAGTAATACTCGTTTTACAGTTATTTCCAGTAACCTTGAACTACAGGTACACGAACATAGATACATCGAGGACATATACAATTTCAAAGAAACTCCCACTGGGAATCGAACACGGGAGAGCGAACACTACACTAGCTGAGGACAGGGTACTTGGTTCGTTCCTATGGCAAGTAAGCTTCAGGTGGACAACATCGTGCTCGTGGCTTTTCTCGGAACACTCCAGTTTCCTCAAACTTTCTCGTTCTACCAATTCGTCTATGATAATTCACTTGCTTTAATCATGGTCTCCCTTAATCTAACAAGCATAATCGTGGGAAATTAAACGCTAAGATTTCATTTTCAATAAGTTAACCGAAACTAAACCGAACCAAAAACAGTTGTATTTACTATTGCTCATTAATGTGTTCTCACAACGATATATAAGGAGAAAAACATGGGGAATAGTAATTCCATTCAAAAGTGAAATAGCATATTCATAATACCTTAACATAAAACGAAAGCATTACATATCATTCTAAACTTTTCCAAAATAGGTATGGATATTCTGAAAATGAAAAATATAGTGTCTTTTTTCAAACAAACCTGAACCAAATTACGGTTCGGTTTCTGAAATAAAACGACACATTCAACGTTAAACCGAAACCAAACCATTTAACCGAGTTGCTGCAAAATACAATAACACTCATCCGTAATGTTTTTTATAGTCGTCTGGAACATTATTTTCAGTAAGACTTCTCTTTGTTGGGGGCAAGAGGCGTAAAAAGGTAGTGGATGGAGTGTTACCAAAATCCCAAATTATAGTTTCGGAATCCAGTAAGCGTCAGCTTAATCACAAATGTCACAGAATCAATGCTCCGATGCTCCTCGTATGTGCCACTGACTGATACGGGGTTACAGCCCTCCTTCGAAAAATCACATTAAAAAATCAACATAAACATCCTTAGCAGGGACTACCAGAAGATGGTTTTTGATCAATTAACATTAAATTCGGTGTTAATGTAGTAGAAAATTAAGTGTATTTTAATATGGGATGTTATTTTGGTAACGCACCAAGTTATGGGAACACAGGGGGCGAAACATAAGATGGTAAATCTTTATATGAACTCCAAATTTGATTCTGAAAATGCCAGTAGGCGCCAGATAAATAATAATTTCCGCAGAATTAATATTCTGATGTTTCTTACATGCGTCAGTGACTGATATGGGGCTACAGCTCCCGTTTAAAATTCATATAAAAATTCGATATAAATACCCTTAGTAGGAACATACGAGAAGAAACTTTTTTGGTCAAATAATGTGAAAATTGGCGTTCTTGTAGTAAAAAAAGGTATGAGTTATTGAAATCAGGATTGCTCTTTTGGTAACGCATCGCCTTAGGGTCACAGGGGGCGCAGCATATAATGGTGATTTTTTATAAAAACTCCAAATTGTAGTTTGGAAATGAGAGTGAACGTCAGATTAATCACAAATGTCACAGAATTAATACTCCTATGCTTCTTGCATGTGCCAGTTACTAATATGGACAGTTGCCTACCAGATGACTTGAAAGAGAGAATTGTTCAGAATGTAGAGATGATCACTCCAGATACGTTGTTGTTCACAATGACTATTGCTATAGTAAATCAAATTACTTTATGGCTTGCTCGTTCAGGAGAGCATGTTGAATAAAAGTAAGTTGATTTTATCTGTCTTATACGTAACACTTCCCAAGTGTAATATTTCGGTTTTAATAAAATTTCGCAGATAGATACTACACATGAAATAAACCAATACGTGTTATTTATTTTCTACGGAAATACTGTATTAAAGGGCAAAGGCCCCCATCCAAAATTTTGAAAGTTGACTCAGGAAAGGCAAGAAGAAGTGGACTAAAATGAACGAAATTGTGCACAGATATTCTAGACCCGAAATGAGGGAATACGTGTTTCGTATTTTCCTAAAAAAACGTTTGGGTGGGGCAGGGACCCCTGAAATCCTTTAATCACGAAATATCGAAAGTGCTAATAACAATATGTCAGAAGTGACTAAAGAACATGGAGAGTTGCAACGAAACTTTATGTAGGGCCTATACGCAGAAAGAAAACGAATATTTGTTTTTTCCTCATTTTATGCGGAAAAAACTGTTTTAGAGTGCAAAAGCCCCACCAAAAATTGTGAAAGTTGACGCCCTAAAGGCAAGAAGAGATAGACTGAAGTGAATGTAATGTGCACAAATATTGCATACGCAAAATGAGGCAATATGTGTTTCGTATTTTCCTAAAAAAAAAAAAAAAGATACAGTTGGGTGGGGCACAGACCCTTCCAAACATTTGATTAGGAATTATCAAAAGTGCTAATAAGTGCCTAAAGGAAATGGAGAATTGCAACGAATCTTTTTGTAGGGACGATACGCAAAAAAATAATCGAACATGTGTTTTCAGGTTGCGCGGAGAAACAGTGTTGGGCCAAGGCCTCCTCCGAAAGAAAGGAAATATTAACGTAGAAGTAAAGGAAAGAGTGGACCGAAGAGAATGAAATTGTGTCTAGATATTGTATATGTAAAATAAGGCAATTCTTGTTTCCCAATTATCCCCATCCGATTTGTTTCAAATTTGGCACATCAAGAGTAAACAGAAATCGACATGTGTTTTTGTTTAGGTGGAAAAATATTGTAAGGGTTCAAGACGCGCCACGAAATATTATAAAATACACCATAGGTAGGAAACGGCTAGTGTTAAAATAGTGAACTTTTACCAATAGACAGATGAGTTAAAAGTTTGAACTTGAACTTTTGAGGGTAGAAGCAGGACACACTCGAAATTCACTGTATTGATTCTAAGAGTGAACATTGCGCCCTCCAGCGTGGTACATAGCGTATCCTTCCCGAGGTCGCATTGGACTAGGAGTCCTTTCTACAACCGAGCCTCGCGAAGCTACCTTGAGCTGAGGGTATGGTCACCCATGTTGTTGTTTCCAAGGGGGGCAAGTATAAGCGACGT